>NC_140010.1:16509136-17016188 GCF_964263955.1 Coregonus lavaretus
ACCCCATGGCCATGCCATGTCTCACCGTTATCTGTGTGTGGCCCGGTGTGCCAGGGTCGGCTGAGTGGCTGAGGGTAGTGGCACTGGCTGTACTGCAGCTCAGTGTGGGGTGGCTGAGACTGAGGCTGAGGCTGGTCCAGTGTGTGGCTGTACTCCCTCCACTCTTTCCTCTCCTGAGGAATCATGAATCCACCAGACACCTGGGGACAGGCCAGGGGGAGAGGAGACAGCTGTTAGCCAGGTAGTGGTGGGTTCCTGATCCACACACAGCAGGGAGATTGAGCTGTGAAGATCTTTGAATGTACCTGTTGCAGGGGTAAACAAATGACTTTACCTGGCTCTGTAGAGATGGGTACAGAGAGTGCATGGGGTAGCTGTTGACTGAGCTCATGTGTGAGGTTGTCTCTGCCATCTTGATCCCTGCATTACAGAAATTTAACAATAGACATCACATCATAGAACTCTCTATGTACTAATGCAAAATGATGTGGTGGTCCCTCCAGAAATATGCATGTCCTCAATAAGAAGACCTTCACTATGGTCAAATCAAATTGTATTCGTCTGTCAACTGTTATCCTTACAATTAGAGCCTTTTCAACAGAGCTCAAGGCTATTCAAGCCCTTCAAACAGTTGAATACAGAAACTATAGAGCCATGCAATAACAACATGTGTAAAGTGTCTCAACCCCCAGGTTGCAGGTTTGGTCTCGAAGAGTCAATTCTAACTGAGACTGCCAGATGAGAGTGACAAAGGGGTCTTCTGACGGTGGAGCCTTCAGCCTTTGTTATGCAAGCCTGGAGGTTAAGTGTGTATGTTGTGCATTCTGCACTGGGTAACTGAAGCCTTCTAAAAAAAGCGCAGAGGCCTTTTTGGTACACACATTGGCTTCCTCTCTGCTTCCTGCCTCATCAGACGATGGAGGCAAAATGTAACATTGCCGGCTGTGTATATGTCTGCTCGGCTAGGTTCAGAGTCAGACAACATGAGTTCGGGGCTCACCCTCTATGTAAGCAGGTGATTGTTCTAGGGAGGGGTAGACTACAACACTTCTCAGAAGCACAGGTTATGGTTTTATTACGGCAGTGCAGGTGTAACTTGAACCCAAGTGCTTTCATTACCTTTGACACATGAAATCTGTGACATCAACTGCCAGTAGTCAGTAGAAGTAATCACTTCACTATGGTACAGTACAGTCAGAACAGTAGGCATTTCTGACAGCAGCTTACACTCATGACATGGGCTTGACATTGGAAAAACAACAATAAGATGAACAAAACGTGCCTTTCTTAGCTCCCTCCGGTATGATTCTGTAGACTTTGTAAGGATCTGATATGTCCAGTTGGCTTCGCTCCACCAGCTCATCAAAGTCATTACTTTTGTTCAGAGCACATCGCAGTCTGGTCTTCCATGTGGGGGGATCTGGTTTGTCCACTCCTTCCCTGTGTTTCCCTTTGAACAATGCCCAGGCCTGCAATAATCAACAACATAATAAGTTGACAGATTAACATTTCCTCTCTACATTAAATTTCAATTTATCTGCCGATAAGTAAGGCATTGTGGGCCTGCATCAAAATTAACATGTCATGGTCTTTGCCTTGAACAAATATCCATTCCCTTGAACAAAGATCATCACTTGTTATACCCAATAAGAATCAACAGGTAGTCTATAGCAAATACTGTAAATTACACCTGACCAAGTAGACTAGGTCTGGAGATAAATAAGTATGAATATGATTGAGTTAGCTATACTTTATGGCGCTCCTGCACATTATATTCAATATTCACGAGTTGTGAATAGTAACTTCAAAGTAGAAGAAAAAGAACAGGAGAAGTCGGGTAAAGTCAGGGTGTGGGTCCAAACGCACCTTGAAGAGTGCAGCATCCTCGTCTCGATTGTAATCCTGTTTGCCCGCATGTTTCCATGGAATCCTGAAAACGCTTTTCTCTTCATTCTCCCAAACCAGTCCGGGATAGCGGCAGCTGTCAATCTGATCGATCAGCCACTGTCTAAGTTTCCCATTGCCACAAATCACTGACTGGCCTCTGTCCCCCTCTAAGTTCATCTCTTTCGAAAAGCGCATGCAATAGAAGGATGGGCATAGTGATGATGTGGGAACAATGAGTCGGTTATCATGCAATGCAAAAAAAAAAAAAAATACATTGTCAGTTGGTGCTGAGTGATGGAGGTTAATGTTATTAGGGAAATCATGCTTTTATGAAATGTAATGCATTCATGAAATTAGGCTTTAATATCACTACTTTTTTGAGAATATAATCGTTGAGATTATTACATATGTTTAATCACATTTTAAAAAATCACTAAAAATAAGTCGGCCTAATTTAAGAACGAAACACTTCTGGATTTGTTGGTCATCTTAATTCAAAGACAAGTCAATTAATATTTTGTAGGCTTATAATTGCAATCAGAAATACAATGTTATAATCACATGCATAAAATAAATAACATAATAGCCTAGTGTTGAGTGCATCAACATCACTGCATCAATTTCAAGACGTTTTCCCTCTCTTATGTTCTACACTATGAATGAGAATAAACTCCTTACCTCTAACCATGTGAGCGTCTCTGACAAGTAATGAAATCGATCTCACGGACACTGTTCTCAAAAGAGAGCATGGGATGACCTATTCTTAAATATTGTCATATCTTTATGGCGGTGTCTTGACTGGGAGGAGCCTATACACTTTATGCGTGCATCGCTATGCGCTACATTTCTTTGAAGCTTATCGAGAACAACCTACATACAGTAGCCTACAGTAAGTGGATGGGGAATCCCTCTCGAGTGGCAAACACTGCCATGGAATGGAACAATTACCTGCGCTAAATATAAGAAAAGAAACTCCCTAAAATCGTGATTATGTAAATAGATTGCGCTACCATTCCATGTTTATACTTTAAAATAGTCTACTGTATTATAAAATCCTAAAATATAATTGTTCTTGAGTTTACAGTGCATTCGGAAAGTATTCAGACCCCTTGGCTTTTTCCACATTTTGTTACGTTACAGCCTTTTTCTAAAATGGATTAAATCGTTTTTTCCCCTCATCAATCTACACACAATACCCCATAATGACAAAGTGAAAACAGGTTTTTAGAAATAAAATAAAAACAGAAATACCTTATTAACATAAGTATCCAGACCCTTTGCTAAGAGACTCAAAATTGAGGTCAGGTGCATCCTGTTTCCATTTATCTTATTATTATTATTATTATTATTATATTTTTTTTGGTCATTTAGCAGGCTCTTATCCAGAGCGACTTACAGTTAGTGAGTGCATACATTTTCATACTGGCCCCCCTGGCCCCCGTGGGAAACGAACCCACAACTCTGGCGTTGCAAGTGCCATGCTCTACCAACTGAGCTACATGGGGCCTTGCATGTTTCTACAACTTGATTGGAGTCCACCTGTGATAAATTAAATTGATTGGACATGATTTGGAAAACACACACATGTCTATATAAGGTCACACAGTTGACAGTGTATGTCAAAGCAATTGTCAGTTGAGCTCCAAGACAGGATTGTGTCGAGGCACAGATCTGGGGAAGGGTACAAAACATTTCCGCAGCATTGAAGGTCCCAAAGAACACAGTGGCTTCCATCATCCTTAAATGGAAGAAGTTTGGAACCACCAAGACTCTTCCTAGAGCTGGCCGCCCAGCCAAACTAAGCAATTGGGGGAGAAGGGCCTTAGTCAGGGAGGTGACCAAGAACCAGATGGTCACTCTGACAGAGGCCCAAAGTTCCTCTGTGGAGATGGAAGAACCTTCCAGAAGGGCAACCATCTCTGCAGCACTCTACCAATCAGGCCTTTATGGTAGATTGGCCAGACAGAAACCACTCCTCAGTAAAAGGCACATGACCACCCGCTTGAAGATTGCCAAAAGGCACCTAAAGACTCTCAGACCATGAGAAACAAGATTCTCTGGTCTGATGAAACCAAGATTGCACTCTTTGGTCTGAATGCCAAGTGGCACGTCTGGAGGAAACCTGGCATCATCCCTACAGTGAAGTATGGTGGTGCCAGCATCATGCTGTGGGAATGTTTTTCAGCGGCAGGGTCTGGGAGACTAGTCAGGATCGAGGGAAATATGAACGGAGCAAAGTACAGAGAGATCCTTGATGAAAACCTGCTCCAAAACACTCAGGACAGACTGGGGCGAAGGATCACCTGCCAACAGGACAACGACCCTAAGCACACAGCCAAGACAACGCAGGAGTGGCTTCGGAACAAGTCTCTGAATGTCCTTGAGTGGCCCAGCCAGAGCCGGGACTTGAACCTGATCGAACATCACTGGAGAGACCTGAAAATAGCTGTGCAGCGATGCTCCCCATCCAACCTGACAGAGCTTGAGAGGATATGCAGAGAACAATGGGAGAATCTCCCCAAATACAGGTGTGCCAAACTTGTAGCGTCATACCCAAGAAGACTCGAGGCTGTAATCGCTGCCAAAGGTACTTCAACAAAGTACTGAGTAAAGGATCAGAAAACTTATGAAATGTGATATTTCAGTATCTTTTTTTATATAAATTTGCAAACATTTCTGAAAACCTCTTTTTGCTTTGTCATTATGGGGTATTGTGTTTTGATTGATGAGGGGGGAAAAACAATTTAATCAATTTTAAAGGCTGTAACTTAACAAAATGTGGGAAAAGTGAAGGGGTCTGAATACTTTCCGAATTAACTGTATATCATTTTCATAATTTATATTACTTTTAAAATTGAATTTCTATTTCATTTAGTCAACCCTCTTGATAGGTAATTACAGTATTACACTGATGAAAATATGGTATATCTTAGTGGAGGAGAGTGGTTTAATTTCATTAACAAATAGCCTACAACATAGCCTAAATTGGTTTTACTATGGTAATACTGCTGCCCTCCAGTGGTTGTGTAGTGTACATAACCTTAAATATAAACTGGGTCTATTTCATAGACTGTATGATATATCTACTGGAGGGCTACACTATAGGTAAGCGGATAGGTAGGCTACAGACAAATAAAATTTAGTCACTTTTCAGAGCTAGTTGCACTCATGCCCAGCCCTCTCTATCCCTCCGATGCTGACAGTGAAAGGTGGCTGAAAAGGTTGTTTTTACTGCTGTCATGCAAGGCTTCCTTTGCATTCCACACAAACAGGAAATAGACCCGGAAACAGAGAGGTAAACAGCGCAGAGCATGTCTTTCTGTCATCACATGGTATCTGACAGCACACACAGCAGTTAATAACCATTTCATCACACAGTGACATGAATCCTTTTATTATTGCACAAAAAGCTGACGTGGCTTCAAGAAGAAACAAATGACATGGTAACAATATTATACATTTTCAAGGTTTAGAAAAACAAGTACAAATACTGAACATGGCATACATAGCTATATACATAAAATAGGGGTTATAAAACCAGTAGTATTAGCCATAATAAAACATCAATAAACCTTCTCAAAATGGTGCATCAATTGGCCCATCCTCCCCCAGTCGTCTCCAGCAAAGGGACAACAACAGAGAGAGAGTCTGGTCCAACGGCATACTGACAGAGAGAGAACCCCCCATCCCCCCCCCCCCCCCCCCCCCCATCCCCCTCTCGGGGCTAGAGTGGTATCATCCCCCAATGCAAGCCTTAAGACCTGGATAAGGGGTCTCAGGTACCCTGCAATCCTGGAGGGGTGGGCAGCTCAACATTCACCTTCACCGCCACCCCGTTGGGTTTGAGACTCCTGGCCAACAGGATGCGGATGTCATCCTCGTCATTGAAGGGACTCTCTTTGTACTCCTGCCGAAGCCACTCCCTGTACTGCAGAGACAGACAACAACATACAGTATGTCAATATTCTTGTCTACTAAGGCAGCTGTATTCTCTTCCTCAAGTAACTATGAGGCTACTCTTCTCTCTGAAGGCTTTAATGCTTAATACATAAATGTTTAATGATAAGAAACTCATTTTTATTGAACTTCCATTTCCTCCAAGAGTGCCTGCATATCTTTCACTGTCACC
Source organism: Coregonus lavaretus (assembly GCF_964263955.1). Lineage (NCBI taxonomy): Eukaryota > Metazoa > Chordata > Actinopteri > Salmoniformes > Salmonidae > Coregonus > Coregonus lavaretus. The sequence continues at coordinate 16,515,153 of NC_140010.1, forward strand.
TGTACCTAGACTGACATCTTCCCCTCTGTCCACCCTCTATCCCCCTCTGTATTGACCTGGTCAGCGTGAGTGGTCTCAAACTCCTGGAGCTGGCGCTGAAACCCCAGGTTGGGGCCAGCGCATGGCCGAGCCACCCTCACAGCAGCCAGAGCCTCCTGCCAGCCCAGCCCTGTCACTGTCATGATGTAGGCCACCACCAGGGAGACACTGCGAGACACACCCGCCAGACTGCATGAAGAGAGGAATGGATGGTTAAGCAGAGATGTATAGGAGCAGGCATGGCCATGATAGAGATAAAGGGCATGGACATCAGCAGGTCATTAATAGACATACATTTAATTGAATTGGAAGTCAAAGATAGAGGCTGTGGAGGCAACATTAGAAAATGTAAATAAAGGAAGGATCTTCTATATTTCTCAGATAGTCTAACAACACGATACATTCAAATCAAGATTGTTCTTTGGGGAAGTTCAAAAATAGCCTTCTGTGTAATCTATGTGCTGCTTACCATAGTCACACATGGGTTCACTTGTGAGCACTCAGATAAACCCAGAGATACAGTAGCAGATGGACAAATTAAGAAGTTTTGTATCTTATGACTCACCAGTGGACCAGACAGCCCTCTCCTTTCAGCCGGGACTCGTGCATGAACATGATGCTTTGTTTGAAGTGCTGTGTCCTGAGAATGACACACATACAGTGAGGGAAAAAAGTATTTGATCCCCTGCTGATTTTGTATGTTTGCCCACTGACAAAGAAATTATCAGTCTATAATTTTAATGGTAGGTTTATTTGAACAGTGAGAGACAGAATAACAAAGAAATCCAGAAAAACGCATGTCAAAAATGTTATAAATTGATTTGCATTTTAATGAGGGAAATAAGTATTTGACCCCCTCTCAATCAGAAAGATTTCTGGCTCCCAGGTGTCTTTTATACAGGTAACGAGCTGAGATTAGGAGCACACTCTTAAAGGGAGTGCTCCTAATCTCAGCTTGATACCTCTATAAAAGACACCTGTCCACAGAAGCAATCAATCAATCAGATTCCAAACTCTCCACCATGGCCAAGACCAAAGAGCTCTCCAAGGATGTCAGGGACGAGATTGTAGACCTACACAAGGCTGGAATGGGCTACAAGACCATCGCCAAGCAGCTTGGTGAGAAGGTGACAACAGTTGGTGCGATTATTCGCAAATGGAAGAAACACAAAATAACTGTCAATTTCCCTCGGCCTGGGGCTCCATGCAAGATCTCACCTCATGGAGTTGCAATGATCATGAGAACGGTGAGGAATCAGCCCAGAACTACACGGGAGGATCTTGCCAATGATCTCAAGGCAGCTGGGACCATAGTCACCAAGAAAACAATTGGTAACACACTACGCTGTGAAGGACTGAAATCCTGCAGCGCCCCCAAGGTCCCCCTGCTCAAGAAAGCACATATACAGGGCCATCTGAAGTTTGCCAATGAACATCTGAATGATTCAGAGGAGAACTGGGTGAAAGTGTTGTGGTCAGATGAGACCAAAATCGAGCTCTTTGGCATCAACTCAACTCGCCGTGTTTGGAGGAGGAGGAATGCTGCCTATGACCCCAAGAACACCATCCCCACCGTCAAACATGGAGGTGGAAACATTATGCTTTGGGGGTGTTTTTCTGCTAAGGGGACAGGACAACTTCACTGCATCAAAGGGATGATGGACGGGGCCATGAACCGTCAAATCTTGGGTGAGAACCTCCTTCCCTCAGCCAGGGCATTGAAAATGGGTCGTGGATGGGTATTCCAGCATGACAATGACCCAAAACACACGGCCAAGGCAACAAAGGAGTGGCTCAAGAAGAAGCACATTAAGGTCCTGGAGTGGCCTAGCCAGTCTCCAGACCTCAATCCCATAGAAAATCTGTGGAGGGAGCTGAAGGTTCGAGTTGCCAAACGTCAGCCTCAAAACTTTAATGACTTGGAGAAGATCTGCAAAGAGGAGTGGAACAAAATCCCTCCTGAGATGTGTGCAAACCTGGTGGCCAACTACAAGAAACGTCTGACCTCTGTGATTGCCAACAAGGGTTTTGCCACCAAGTACTAAGTAATGTTTTGCAGAGGGGTCAAATACTTATTTCCCTCATTAAAATGCAAATCAATTTATAACATTTTTGACATGCGTTTTTTCTGGATTTTTTTGTTGTTATGCTGTCTCTCACTGTTCAAATAAACCTACCATTAAAATTATAGACTGATCATGTCTTTGTCTGTGGGCAAACGTACAAAATCATTAGGGGATGAAATACTTTTTTCCCTCACTGTACAGGTTATGTATGGTCATAAGCAGGTCATAACACAATAACAAACCAGTTACCATTCCCAGAAAGGTAACAAAATTGTATCTGTTGTGGAAGACAAATCATATAGGACAAGTAACATTAAAGTTGCCAAAAAAACTGTAAAACTGAAACGGGCCCTCCACCCCAGTCATAGAAAGTGGGGGGATGAGTGGTTAAGGGTGTGCGACACAGGAGGCTGCTGAGGGGAGAACGACTCATAATAATGGCTGGAATGGAGTGAATGGAAAGGCGGAAAAACACACATGGAAACCATGTGTTTGATGTGTTCGATAGCATTCCATGAGCCCGTCCTCCCCAATAAAGGTGCCACCGGCCGCCTGTGGTGTGCGAGCAGTGAAGGGTATGGGTGAGGGGAGGGCCATAGGGGTGAGCATGTGTGTGTTCTTCTAGGCCCTAGGGCTATCCATCTATCCTCCTGACAGGACCAGGATGAGCAAGTGGTGTCTGTGTCCATCTCTGGCTAGCCAGGGTCAGTTTTACATTTCGCTTGCTGGTTTCACACACCTTGCTGGAGAGACGTGGGGGTAACAGGGGAGTTGACAGCGACATCTGGGTGCCTGGGTGTGAGTGTGTGTGTGTGTGTGTGTGTGTGTGCGTGCGTACGTGCATGTTTTTTTGGGGGTGTTATAAAAATAGAGATGCAGTGCAGACGGACAAGGCAACTCTGCAGTAAATAACCAGAGACTTCCTGTTCCTTCCTGCATAGAGGACCAGACATCCTGCACTCTACGCACTGTGTGTGTGTGCATATAGGCATGTTTTTTTTTACAGCATCTATCTATCCACCTATTTATGTATGTATATGTTGATCTGTGGGTGCTCAGTACATCTCTGCATGTGTTTGTGTCTTAATCCTAATGTGTAAAAATCATTCCATGGTTTCTCATTAGAGATATCAGAAGCTGAGTCGCCTAGTCATCTAGTGATTTATTCAGTGCTTTGATTCACAGTCAACTGGTGAGCATGTGAATCATATCATTTTCATATCAGGAGAACATGAACTAGAGACGCCCACACAGTATGTGTGCGCTGGATAGAATGGATCTGACTGGTCTAGTCTGCTTCAGTCCGGTGCTGATCTGTTCTGTAGAATGGATCTGACTGGTCTAGTCTGCTTCAGTCCGGTGCTGTTCTGTTCTGTAGAATGGATCTGACTGGTCTAGTCTGCTTCAGTCCGGTGCTGTTCTGTTCTGTAGAATGGATCTGACTGGTCTAGTCTGCTTCAGTCCGGTGCTGTTCTGTTCTGTATGGTAGCCTTGTGTACTGTGTGGTGCTGTGTGTTAGGGTACTTACAGGTTTTGTGTGGGCAGGTCTGCTGCTGAGATGCATAGATAGGTAATCTCCTGCAGGAAAACAGCCAACTGTTATATGCTCTAACACAATTACAATCTAATAGGCAAAGTATGCCGACAGGATCGTTGTAAACACCACTCTGTACACACTATTACATAATGCTGAATTCTCAGTCTTACAAGTGTTTCTGCAAACAACAAAAAACATTACGTAAGCTTCCACACCAGGTCCTATCCTATAGACTGTGTTTATGATGGTGGGATGGCAGCTGTAGTGAGGAAGTAAAGGAATGGGACAGACCGTGCTAGTTTCTGTAGGGAGTAGTAGAATTCGAGAACACCAAATCCCACACAAGCTAGAGCCAGAGCACTGGGTCAGAAACTCAAATGAATCCTCCTCTCTGCCACCTACTCCCTCGCCTACACCCTCCCACAGAGCTCAGACAGGCTCCAACAAATTCTTTCTATTGAAGTAACGTGAACCTGTTTTGTTTGGGATGGGGCCTAGTCTAATATTACACACTAAGCCACATTCGCATACTGCTGTCCTGAATTACCTGACAGACTGGTCCAGGGGCAAACATACACCATGCTCTTATGGGAAGAGCAGTCATGGGGACTGTCATGGGGACTGTCCATTTATTTGAAAATCTTGATTTGTAACATTAACATCCATCTAAATTGGATTTTGAAACTGGATTTTGTGCGCGCGTATGATACAGACAGGCATTAACGAACGTGTGTTAATACATGTGTCAGGTGTCATTAGATCACGTACATTCATATAATAGCCTCATGCGTAAAAAATGTCTGATGAGGTATTTAGCCATTTTGATCTAGCGAATGGTCCACTGGGAAATGTTTTCTTACCGGCAGGATAGGGGCTGCACTGTCATGGATGGAGAGGATGTGTGTGATGTTGTTCCTTGCTAACTGTTCCCTGTCCCTCGCATCTAAAGGAAAACAATTATTGAATGACAAACACATTAATCATCTATTAAATATTCATAGAATGTTCTCAAATATGAATGTGCCACTGAAATGTACTGGAAGGGAAAATGATGAAGGGGTGTCTTCATTGGTCTTATCCTTAGCTCAAGCCTTTGACCAGTACAGTTGGGAAGAAACACTTACCTTTGAAGTTTCCCAAGTACAAGTCAGGCAGGACCTACGGGAAGGTAAGCATTCAATATTAATGTGTGACCTGTTGTTTACATTCACCAGTGTTCTTAAACCTGACATAATTACAACAAGCATTTCATTCATTACACAAATAACTAGGCTAAGCAACCATATTACTACTCAAAACACAAGCCCCTGGGCCTATACTCCTGTACCACTATTGACAGGAAAGATGAAACTCAAATATATAGCTTGTGTTCTCAAGAAAAGACAACATGGAGGTCCAGAGACAGTATATTTAGTTTGACACCAAATATCAGAGGAGAGTGAGCTCACATAAATGACACAGGTCACTCTGATGCCACACAAAATAATAGTGATAATAAGACATGTTAATGGAGGATCTGTGTGTGTGAGTGTGTGTGTGTGTGTGTGTGTGTGTGTGTGTGTGTGTGTGTGTGTGTGTGTGTGTGTGTGTGTGTGTGTGTGTGTGTGTGTGTGTGTGTGTGTGTGTGTGTGTGTGTGCAGTGGTGTAAAGTATTTAAGTAAAAATACTTGAAAGTACTACTTAAGTCGTTTTTGGGGTTATCTGTACTTTTACTTTACTATTTATATTTTCCCTGTCACCCAAAAGTACTCATTACATTTTGAATGCTTAGTAGGACAGGAAAATGGTTCAATTCATGCACTTATCAAGAGAACATCCCTGGTCATCTCTACCGCCTCTGATCTGGCTGGCTCACTAGGGGTTGAAGGATTATTGTTATACTATTCCAGGTATTCCTTAAAGAGGTAGGGTTTCAAGTGTCTCCGGAAGGTGGTCAGTGACTCCGCTGTCCTGGCGTATATAAGTAATTTCAAATGATTTATACTTTTACTTTTGATACTTAAGTATATTTAAAACTGACTTTTACTCAAATAGTATTTTACTGGGTAACATTCCCTTTTACCTGAGTCATTTGGTACTTTTTCATCCACTGTGTGTGCCTGTGTGTATCCCACATACCTCTCCTCCCCCATCTCAAACCCAGCTGGAATGACAGCGATGAGAGGTGCAGAAAGCTTTTCCAATTGAAATGAGTTGATGACACCTGTTGTGTACACCAAGTACCAAGCCAACATTTGAGAAGGTCAATTGCTAAAGTATCCATGATGACATGTAGCCTACAGTATGTGATAAGACACAGCAATGCATTACACCCATAAGTAATATCACCAAATGTAGTATGCTAAGATCATTTTCAACAGAAATCTGTCCACTGTGTAGGCAAGGAGTTGGAATGTAAAAGCACAACGCCTACACACCGGGTGTGTGTACTTTGATAGACAGCTAGTCATTAAAGTGTACAGTGTCCAGTAGCCTACATACAGCGGCAAACAGACACTCTTATGGCAGATGGTATTAAGTGGAATATGGTATTATGCAACTGTGCACGATTCAATATAAATTCGATGTAATACGTGTTTAAAACACCAATAGAACTCACGTATTAAACACATTTGACAACACGCGTTTGATTGACATTCTATATTCATTATTCATTGAAACCCCCTGTCTACAGAACTACTGTAGCCTTCTCGGAAACCATGCGTAAACTTTGCTTTAGGAGCGCATGCATAGGCTGTATATCAACGAATAACATACCTTATTGAGCCCATTACCCATTCTAAGCGAAGACGTCTGTAAAACCAACGAATGGAAATTACGGCATTTATTGTTGTACTCTTGTCTCGAGAAGTAGTTCTCCAACGGCTTTCCCAAAAGCTCCCCAAATTGCGAGCGATCGAGGACCTCACACAGTCTGCAGCAGCGCTGTTCTATAAAGCTCCCGATGTTTTTAATGCTTCCTGGGATATGTAGTTTTGCTTATCTAGAGAGGCATGGGCTCTGTAAATGAAGGATGGTAGGCCTACACTTTTTTTATATTCACTATTTCTATACAGTTTATGCCATAGTATACTCTATGGGTACGCTTCACCTATAGGCAATAGGCATACAGTCAAAGATCTCTCAATTTATGAATGAAGGAATGGACACAGAGTTTTTTTGTCTAGTGTGGAAACAAAAGTATTCTAATTTCACAACATACATATTCATTTTTGGTAAAAGCCACTCACTCAACATCTTTGTTTATCATTATTAATTACAGGACTTATTATTTTGGAGATGAGGCAAGCAGTGAGATACTGCCAACTTATTTTTATCTGTCTTCACATAAGCCATAATGTATATATTGTTGAATAATTGCAATCACATATCATGACCAGTAATAACATATATAGGGATATTTGCTTTGAATGAAAAGCTTACCAAACTTATTGAGCTTTGCTGTGGGCAGAAATTGTTACAATGCTGGCCTATACAAAATAGGCACCAGGCCAGACAATAGTGCATTTAGGCCTATTACACCCATACCGTTATTGATTAAACCACTTTCATTCACCCAGACTCTATTACATAAGGCAGACAATAAGAACCAGTAAAACAGTGGATGCCAGGGTTACTGTAATGACACTGAATCATGAAAAGAGAACCCAGAGCCATGGCAAATGATGATGTGAAATACTTTGTTATGGCTTTAGTGTGTGAGGACAGGCAAAGAATATAGCGGAGGTCGGGGGCGTTTACAGAATATAGGCCTACTCCAGATGTACTGTAGGCCTTGGCCTAACTCTGCACATTCAGTGCAGTCTGGTCACATCACCCAAAACCTTCAGAAGCGCTACCATTCAGGTGGTTTCCCATCCTGGTTTCAGAGAAAATCTTACTTTATCAATGGATCACAATCTCTTTTGTTTTTGTCAGTGTATGCTTTAATTCAGTGTGGTTTGGCTGTGTTGAGTCATTGTGCCGGTAAGTGAAAGTGTCTTGTTATTTCCTTTTTAGTGTCTGTAAATTACTCTGAAATAGATTCTTTAAAAAGATTCTGGTTATTTTGGGGGTAGCTATTTTGATCCTTTAATATATCATTGTATTAAAGGAACAGCCAAGCTATAAGTGGTAAAGTGGCCTACATGCTTCACATGACTCTCTCTCTCTCTCTCTCTCTCTCTCTCTCTCTCTCTCTCTCTCTCTCTCTCTCTCTCTCTCTCTCTCTCTCTCTCTCTCTCTCTCTCTCTCTCTCTCTCTCTCTCTCTCTCTCTCTCTCTCTCTCTCTCTCTCTCTCTCTCTCTCTCTCTCTCTCTCTCTCTCTCTCTCTCATAATACACACACAAACACAAAGAGTATGATTGTGGTCAGGGCTGACAGGTCTTCTCAGCCCCCTAACAAGATGATGTTGCAGCATCAGGAAGTGCCACACAATACTCTCTGCTATACTGTAGGCTGGAGAGGCTACTTCTTAATAAATACCTAGACAAACATATATCTTTAGAATTACAATCACCCTATAATGTAAAGCCCCCAATAGTCAGGAGATGCTTGGTTGTGAATAATGTAATGATGAACCATGTTCTCTTCTTTGGTAGATGAACTGTGATAGACGCATACCTCCAGTAGGCGGTAATAGTGCTCTATTTTACTGGACTATTTTTATTTTTATGGGCTTTTGCCTCCCGATCTGACCATGGCACTATGCAATGAAAGAAGGTAGTCCAACTGTGATATCATTGTAAGCCCATTGCCTAGGCTAGGAATCTGTCTTTGACCAAAATGTTCAGCTCCATTCACATTTCATAATTTATACCACAGAAAAAACATTTTCGTTTCAAATATTGTAAGATCATTTTTTCTCTCAGTGGCCTTGCGGTTAGAGTGTCTGCCCTAAATTCAATCCCTGGCGGAGTCACACCAAAGACTGTACAAATAGGACCTGATGCGTCTCGGCTTGGCACTCAGCATTAAGGAGATATATTTGGGGTTAAGGCCCTGCGATAGACTAGCGTCCTGTCCAGAGGGAATACTTGTATATTCACTAAGCTGCCTCACGCTACAGAAACAGGAGATATACTCCTGCCCTATGAGCGGTTCCGGCTCGCACAAGCCAAGGCTCGTGCAAGGCTACTTACTTACTACAGTCAGTGAATACAGTTGAAGTCGGAAGTTTACATACACTTAGGTTGGAGTCATTAAAACTCGTTTTTCAACCACTCCACAAATTTCTTGTTAACAAACTATAGTTTTGGCAAGTCGGATAGGACATCTACTTTGTGCATGACACAAGTAATTTTTCCAACAATTGTTTACAGACAGATTATTTCACTTAGAATTCACTGTATCACAATTCCAGTGGGTCAGAAGTTTACATACACTGAGTTGACTATGCCTTTAATTAGCTTGGAAAATTCCAGAAAAGGATGTAATGGCTTTAGATGCTTCTGATAGGCTAATTGACATCATTTGAGTCAATTGGAGGTGTACCTGTGGATGTATTTCAAGGCCTACCTTCAAACTCAGTGCCTCTTTGCTTGACATCATGGGAAAATCTAAAGAAATCAGCCAAGACCTCAGAAAAAAAATTGTAGACCTCCACAAGTCTGGTTCATCCTTGGGAGCAATTTCCAAATGCCTGAAGGTACCATGTTCATCTGTACAAACAATAGTACGCAAGTATAAATACCATGGGACCACGCAGCCGTCATACCGCTCAGGAAGGAGACGCGTTCTGTCTCCTAGAGATGAACGTACTTTGGTGCGAAAAGTGCAAATCAATCCCAGAACAACAGCAAAGGACCTTGTGAAGATGCTGGAGGAAACAGGTACAAAAGTATCTATATTCACAGTAAAACAAGTCCTATATCGACATAACCTGAAAGGCCACTCAGCAAGGAAGAAGCCACTGCTCCAAAACCACCATAAAAAAGCCAGACTACGGTTTGCAACTGCACATGGGGACAAAGATCGTACTTTTTGGAGAAATGTCCTCTGGTCAGATGAAACAAAAATAGAACTGTTTGGCCATAATGACCATTGTTATGTTTGGAGTAAAAAGGGTGTTTCTTGCAAGCCGAAGAACACCATCCCAACCGTGAAGCATGGGGGTGGCAGCATCATGCTGTGGGGGTGCTTTGCTGCAGGAGGGACTGGTGCACTTCACAAAATAGATGGCATCATGAGGAAGGAAAATTATGTGGACACATTGAAGCAACATCTCAAGACATCAGTCAGGAAGTTAAAGCTTGGTCACAAATGAGTCTTCCAAATGGACAATGACCCCAAGCATACTTCCAAAGTTGTGGCAAAATGGCTTAAGGACAACAAAGTCAAGGTATTGGAGTGGCCATCACAAAGCCCTGACCTCAATCCTATAGAACATTTGTGGGCAGAACTGGAAAAGTGTGTGCGAGCAAGGAGGCCTACAAACCTGACTCAGTTACAACAACTCTGTCAGGAGGAATGGGCCAAAATTCACCCAACTTATTGTGGGAAGCTTGTGGAAGGCTACCCGAAACGTTTGACCCAAGTTAAACAATTTAAAGGCAATGCTAACAAATACTAATTGAGTGTATGTAAACTTCTGACCCACTGGGAATGTGATGAAAGAAATAAAACCTTAAATAAATCATTCTCTCTACTATTATTCTGACATTTCACATTCTTAAAATAAAGTGGTGATCCTAAGACATGGCATTTTTACTAGGATTAAATGTCAGGAATTGTGAAAAACTGAGTTTAAATGTATTTGGCTAAGGTCAATCAATCAATCAATTTTATTTTATATAGCCCTTCTTACATCAGCTAATATCTCGAAGTGCTGTACAGAAACCCAGCCTAAAACCCCAAACAGCTAGTAATGCAGGTGTAGAAGCACGGTTGCTAGGAAAAACTCCCTAGAAAGGCGAAAACCTAGGAAGAAACCTAGAGAGGAACCAGGCTATGAGGGGTGGCCAGTCCTCTTCTGGCTGTGCCGGGTGTATTTAAACTTCCGACTTCAACTGTATTTGCATCGAAATCATATGCTCTTTTCTCGATTAGCTACACTGGTCTGCAATTGACTTCTAAGACTTCCACAACATATTTTCTGTTGTTTCAGAATTGCGGCAACGAGAGAAATCCCGGAACTATAGGCCTATCCGTGGGATGAAAAGGTAGGTTATTTCTCTATAATTTACGATTTGACCTACATCTTTTATCATAATGCATACATAGACCTATTTACATTGAATTTTAAACTGCATTCATTATTTATGTCATCCACTTCATGTGTTGACAACTCTAACAGAGCAAGTTACAGTATTGGATTTCCGACTACGTCTTTCACTTCCATATTCAGTTCTGTATTTCGATTCAATGTAACGCCGCTGAAGCTCCTCAGCCTACTCCTCCATTCGTTCGGAAATCAACTAGTGTTACTATTTACATCATGAGAGATTGCTCTATTACTGATTAATTACAATGTATCCATTAGTCTCGTATCAACGCTAGAGGGAAATACCCGACCGAGGACCAGGTAGCAAGCCATGGCTACTGTGCAGGACTCCATCTACATGAAATCCGCTGATCTTATCAAAAAGGAGCCTCTGGACTACGGTGGATTCGGTACAGTGTATCTGTGCTATCACAAAACCCTCGGCCAGGTGGTTCTGAAGACCGTCTACACCGGGCCACCGCGTAATGAGTGAGTATAGCGGGCTATGGTGTAGAGGATTCCCCCAGTGTCTGTAAGTGTTGTGACTGTCACGCTCTACCGAGTTTCATATTGTAGTCTAAACCAGGGATTCCCAAACTTTTTCACTCAGGGACCCCCTTCCAGCATTGGGGAACATCCTGTGATGTGTATATTGCTAAAGTAGGCTATAGTAGGCGGCCTAGTTAATAAATAGGGATACATCTCCAAATTAACATATTTTCCTAGCTGGTAGTCTTGACCAAGCCTTCCTCCCTCTCTCCCTCAGGGGCAATAAGCAGTCCCTGCTAGAGGAGGGCAGCCTGATGAGCAGACTGAACCATGAACGGGTGGTCAAACTGCTGGGGGTGATCCTGGAGGATGGGGACTACTCTCTGGTCATGGAGCTCATCCCTAAAGGCAACCTGCTGGCCATGCTGGACCGGGTGAGAGGATATCACAACAACAACAACAGCTAACTTGTCTACACTGTCACTATAGGAATGAGGTTAGGTCCTGGACTCACAGGCCAGCCTCCTTCCTCTCACTGCAGAGATGGAAGGTCTTCAAACAGAACTCCACATTACATTTTGTCTGTGTAATATCAACAAGCTATTTTCTCTCTGGGCAAACAACTTGTATATATTCCTGTCTTTTCTCCAGGTGCCTGTGCTGATATCCATCAAGGGCAGGATCATACTGGAGATTCTGGAGGGGATGGTGTACCTGATGAAGAACCGTGTCGTACACAAAGATCTCAAACCAGAAAACATACTGGTGGACAAGGATTTTCACATCAAGGTACAGCACCCACTGTATAATATGCTTTATTACTGTTTATATCATTTACTTTACTGTGTGTGTGTGTGTGTATGTGTGTGTGTGTGTGCGTGTGCGAAGTCCCCACAAGAATAGTAAACAAACAAACATTTGACCAACTGGGAAAATGCTATTTCTAGGGGGTTTAAGGTTAAGGTTAGAATTAGTGTTAGGGTTAGAATTAGTTTTAGGGTTAGGTTTAGGAGCTAGGGTTAGGGTTAGGGTTAAGGTTAGGTTTTGGGGTTAAGGTTAGGTTTAGGGTTAGGTAAAATAGGATTTGGGGACTGAATTGTGTGTCCCAACAAGGTTAGTTATGCAAGACTGTGTGTGTGTGTGTGTGTATTGATGTCTCTACGTTCGATGTATGTGTATGAATATGGATATGTGTGTAATCTGTGTATGCAATGCATGTACATGTATGAATATGCATGTCTGTATCTGTGCTCCAGATTGCAGACCTGGGCCTGGCCACCTGTCAGACGTGGAGCAGGCTGACTAAGGAGGAGTCTCGCAGGCAGAGCCGGCTGGGGCGTCCCGGGTCTGGGGGAGGGGGGGGCAGGGCAGCTGGTACTCTGTGCTACATGGCTCCTGAGCACCTGGACAGCATCCACACACGCTCCTCTGAGAAGTCTGACGTCTATAGCTTCGCTATTGTCGTATGGGTCATCCTCACTGGCCGTGAGCCATATGAAAGTGAGTGTTGCTCACTCACTCAACAGAGGCCTGTTGCATTCAAATTAATCTGATGCGATTTCAGCCATATATACTGAACAAAAATATAAATCCAACATGCAACAATTTCGAGTTACAGTTCATATAAGGAAATCAATCCATTTTAATAAACGTATTGGGCCCTAATCTATGGATTTCACATGACTGGGAATACATATATGCATCTGTTTATCACAGATACCTTCAAAAAACGGTAGGGGCGTGGATCAGAAAACCAGTCAGTATCTGTTGTGACTACCATTTGCCTCATGCAGCGCGACACATCTCCTTCGCATAGAGTTGATCAGGCTGTTGATTGTGGCCTGTGGAATGTTGTCCCACTCCTCTTCAATGGCTGTGCGAAGTTGCTGGAGATTGGCGGGAACTGGAACACGCTGTCATACACGTCGATCCAGACCATCCCAAACATGCTCAATGGGTGACATGTCTGGTGAGTATGCAGGCCATGGAAGAACTGGGACATTTTCAGCTTCCAGGAAATGTGTAGAGATCCTAGTGACATGGGGCCGTGCATTATCATGCTGAAACATGAGGTGATGGCGGCGGATGAATGGCCCGACAATGGGCCTCAGGATCTTGTCACGGTATCTCTGTGCATTCAAATTGCCATCGATAAAATGCAATTATGTTCATTTTCCGTAGCTTATGCTTGCCCATACCATAACCCCACCGCCACCATGGGGCACTCTGTTCACAATGTTGACATCAGCAAACCGCCTGCCCACACAACGCCATACATGTGATCTGCGGTTGTGAGGCCGGTTGGACGTACTGTCAAATTCTCTAAAACGACGTTGGAGGCGGCTTATTGTAGAGAAATTAACATTAAATTATCTGGCAACAGCTGTGGTGGACATTCCTGCAGTCAGCATGCCAATTGCACACTTCCTCAACACTTGAGACATCTGTGGCATTGTGTTGTGTGACAAAACTGCACATTTTAGAGTGGCCTTTTATTCTCCTCAGCACAAGGTGCACCTGTGTAATGGTCATGCTGTTTAATCAGCTTCTTGATATTCCACACCTGTCAGGTGTATGGATTATCTTGTCAAAGGAGAAATGCTCACTAACAGGGATGTAATTTGAGATAAATAAGCTTTTTGTGGGTATGGAACATTTCTGGGCTCTTTTATTTCAGCTCATGAAACACCGGACCAACACTTAACATGTTGTGTTTATTTTTTTGTTCAGTGTAGTTTGTGAACTCTGATATATTTTATAGTAAGAGGTCCTTTGTTATTTTTTATGAATGTATAAGGTTTTTAGTTTTTCTGTACAGATTTGAATGCACTGAATTAATATTGGACTACTGTATTTCAGATGCTCGGAGTGAGGACCATATCTGCCAGTGTGTCCGTAAAGGTGATCGTCCTGATGAAGACCTCATCCCTGATGATACGCCTGTAGAGATCATAGAGCTAATGAAGAGATGCTGGCATCAGGATCCACAACTACGACCAACATTCGAAGGTGCGTGTGCATGTGTGTAGTGAGATTGAGGTACAGGAATTCCTAAATACAGTAAAATGCATTACAGTGTACACAATGCCAATCAATACAATGTTATTTGTATATATTTGTATATTTGTTTATCATTTTAAGCTTGGAAAAGAGAACCTTAAACCCAGACTTGGGACCACACAGTCACTCCACTGAATAGCAGGCTAGTGATTACTTTGCAATGCTTGCAGGTAGCCACTGATTCCTTCCAAACCACTCATTGTTGAATTGGCGATTTCCAACTTGTAGTGTAATGTATATGTCCAATGGCCGATGAGCACCGATACGTTTTATCTATTATTTCTCTTCATATGACAAGGATTAAAAAGGATTTGCCAGTAGATTGTCGACTTGATTCATGATGATGACTGCTAGCTAAGATTTTGAAAGTATGATGTAACGTGATTAACGTGATTTGACGTCATTTTATCTGTGGCCAATGACCTTGAGCCTTCATGGATGGGCACTTCTAATGTGGCAGCACCCAAGGGGCTTGAATTTTCGAGCTCTACCCTTAGATTTGGCGGTGACGTAGTGTCCGCATGAGTGACAGAACACTGAGCCAATCACGGCGCAACTAGAGAACATTACCAACCCCTACGCTCCGTATTTTCTGCTGGCTACCCCACCACCACAGAAAACACTGAGCTAGGCTGAAACACCTGCATTTTGGAGCTGCCTTACTCAAGAGAGCAAAAAAGAGGCAATGTTTGTATGGAGGCTTTATTAACTCAATGATTATTTATATATTTTTACATTGTTTGCAAACTGATATGTGACACGTAAAAATACCAAAATAACATGCGAAACAGGCAACTCAAAATGTGGGGCTCAAAACAGCCCTGAATGACAGGTCGCCACTGTTCCTAATGGTAGTGTAGATAACCCCTGAGAGGTATTAGACTCTAGAGGAGTCCCCATCCACCTGTGGCTAGCTGGACATACTGTATATATGTGTGTAACTGGTGTGAAATGGCTAGCTAGTTAGCAGTGCGCGCTAGTAGTGTTTCAATTGGTGACGTCGCTCGCTCTGAGACCTTCAAGTAGTTGTTTCCCTTGCTCAGCAAGGTAAGGCAATAGGTAACGATGCTTCATGGGAGGCAGTTGTTGATGTGTTCAGAGGGTCACTGTTTCGAGCCCAGGTTGGGGCAAGGACAGGGACGGAAGCAAGACTGTTTCACGTGTACAGACATGGCATTAAAGGGGTTTTTCGACCCTCTCTCCTTCTCCCTCCCTCCCTCCCTCTCTCTCTCCCTCTCTCCCTCCCTCCCTCCCTCCCTCCCTCCCTCCCTCTCCCCCTCCCTCTCTACTGCACCTGCTGTCTCGACCTCTAAACGATCTGGCCTTAATGGCCATGTACTGTTATAATCTCCACCCGGCACAGCCAGAAGAGGACTGGACACCCCTCAGAGTCTGGTTCCTCTCTAGGATTCTTCCTAGGTTCCTGCCTTTCTAGGGAGTTTTTCCTAGCCACCGTGTTTCTACATCTGCATTGTTTGGGATTTTAGGCTGGGTTTCTGTATAAGCACTCTGCTGATATAAGAAGGGCTTTATAAATAAATGTGATTGATATTGCAGAGCATTTACACCTTGTACATTTCAACACATATTCAAAAAAAGTGCAATATGCAACCAATATGCTGTTTTCATCTACAAAAGTCAACATTGGACCTATGAATAAATTGGTACTTCAACAAGCATCAATTCATTGCATTCAGGAGTCTAATGTTACATCATGGTCTAATACACAGACTATTCTGTGGCTGTTGCTATGTTAGTCATGACTGCTCTAATTTTCAAATTTTCTCTCTCTCTACACAGAGGGCTACAACACCTTCCTTCCCGTCTACAGGGAGAAGTTAGAGCCAGATGTAGAGAGGGACTCACTTGGTCTCAGAGTAAGTTGCATGTGTGAACAAAGTAATAGCACTGTCATGAGTACATCATTGAATTAACCAAGTGCACAACAAAGCAAAGTCGGAACAAATACAGTAACTACGTGAAAGATATTGATGGGTGTTTAATATTACCACAATATTACAAAATGTATCATAAGGTCCATAACACCTTTTAAACAATATTATGCGTCCTGTGATCTGTTTCATTGGCATGCAGGACTTGTACGAGGGGCCAGAGGAGCTGGTGGAGAAGATGAAATCATTATCCATGCCCCCTGAGAGCCTCAAAGGAGGTGAGCAGTCTGAGCACAATGTGAGGCAGGCTTCATGGCCCTGACCCTCTATAGCTCTCCACCTTACTACTCTACACCACTCACTGCCTTGCTAAACAGTCTCAGCGTGGTGGAAGCTTGCGTCAAGTTTTATATTTAATTACTTTGCCTAAGCCCACTGATCCAAAGGTTTGGACAAAGTGCACTGAACTATTGGACATGAAAGAAAAGGGATACAAAAATTGAATGTGATGGGATGCACTAAGACCTCAACTTGAGATCTTTGCCAGTTTCTAGATTTACCATTCAAATCTCTCATTCTCATCAATAATCAAACCATTTATACGACAAGTTATTCACCTTGATCTTAATTTAGAATTCAGCTATTAAAAATGAACCCTCTACCACTTCTCCCTATAGACCGGCCGGCTCCCTTGCTGACCTCAGACGGTGCTGGGGCTGTCCGTGTAGAGGCTGGTCCAGTGGAGGCCAGCATCGAGGACCTGAACCTCTTCCTCCCCTGTGAGACCTCCCTAATCCAGCCAGATGCCTGGACCCTCGACCCGGTCAGCACCACCTCGGGCATGGAGCTCAAAATGGTCAGCGACTGCTCAGCCCTGGAAGTCAAACTAGCCCAGGAGTTGGAATATCACAAATATGGCAGCTACAGCCGGATGGAACAGCTTGACTTCAGCCCCTACCCTAACCCTCACCCTGCCACCCCACAGCGCCTCTGCTCACAGGACCCCACCGCCAATAGAGGGCTCCCCGACCTCAGTCCCTTCCATCCCTCCACGTCCCCAGTATCCTCTGTCCAGTCCTGGACCAAAACCCAGGCCGTCCAGCCCAGCAGCGTGGAGGTGGACCCCCACCTCCGTCTTTCTAGCCTAGGCCTGTACGAGGCCGCGGCCCCCTCAGGGGCCACCACCCCCAGGCGCCAGCTTTCCAGCCACATGCCTGAGTCCTCCAGCAGCCCCTCTCTAAGCCAGGGCCAGTACTCCCCCCAGCAGCAGGATCCCTACGCCCAGTACTACCGCCTCCAGTCATTGCCAGCCTACCCAGTGCCAGAGTCAACTGCCCCAGACCTCACTGCAGGGCTGCGCCTGAACTCGGGTGCCAAGGTTAGACCTCCACAGGACCCAGGTAGGGGTGAAGCACAGAGATTACAGTGCTTGTTACCACTATTACCATTATTACAGCTGATGCAGATTCCCCAATCAGCATGACAGCTATCTACCACTTCAATTAGAAAAGCATTTATAAGAAACAGTATGTGTGTGTGTGTGTGTGTGTTTTGCAGGAGGCCTGTTCATCCATAACGCCAGTGGGATCCAGATAGGCAGCAACAACACACTGAGCATCAGGGACCACGAGACTTACAGCAGGTCAGCCAGCTCTCTCTCCAATGGGGCAAACTCACACTCTCTACTCAAAGAGACCCTGCAGATGTACGGTAAGAATAGAATCCTGCAAAGAGGAGCCTACTTCCTGAAAATAGACATCTTCCTATTTTTCTATGTCATGTTTTCTACTTCTAGTCCCATATTTTGTCTAGCCACAATATAGGGGTTCTTACATTGTTTGTTTACACATTTATATATTTGGGGTTCAGAGGAGGCTGATATAGGAGGATGGGCTCATTGTAATGGCTGGAATGAATGGAACGGAGTCAAACACGTTGTTTCCATGTGTTTGATAGCATTCCATGTATGCCATACCAGCCATTACAATGAGCCCGCCCTCCTATATCTCCTCCCACCAGCCTCCTCTGGTGGGGTTATAATTGGGTTGGATAGTTCAACTAAGACCATGGGGCATTTAGAAGTGCTATTATTTAACAGTAAATTGGTATGTATCATTAAATGAGAGTAAATTATCAAAAACCCTTGTAAATATCACAGAAAAGGGTTGTTAACTTCCATTTTACACAATATGTTCCGTTGTGTCCTGTCCCGTGTTCAGAGGACCAGGCAGTGACTGAAGAGCACCTTGATCTCCTGAGAGAAAACATCGGGAAGGAATGGAAGCGCTGTGCCCGTCGTCTGGGCCTGAGCGAGGTGGAGGTGGACACCATCGACCAGGACTACCATCGTGACGGGTTGCCTGAGAAGGTGCACCAGATGCTGGAGCGCTGGAGGATGAAGGAAGGCTGTGTGGGCTGCACCGTGGGCCGGCTCTGCAGAGCCCTGGAGAACTGTGTCAAAGTAGACCTGGTAAAGAAGCTTCTTCTTGCCTGCTGGACCAATACTTCTCCGTAGGTACAGTAGACTGTATCTATTCCAGTCCCCCCTACCCCTAACCCAGAGAGAGACTTTCTACTCCAGCACTCCACCCACAGACACCCTTAAATTCCTACCAACCAATGTAATGTGTAATGTTTGTGAGTTGAGTTGTTAGTATTGAATTTTCCTGCCATAGGATATGAGTGTACAGGTTAGAGTTCTCATTCACAGCCCGAACCCGACAGGACCAGTCCTCAAATTCTGTGAATCTACTGTGCGTGTCTGTGCACCTTTTAGCTTTTTCTCAGCCACAGCAGCGCCAGGATTCCAATATTGGCTGGGCCAGAGAAATTTGTGGCCATGATGAAACTTTTTTTCTGATGATTGAAATGTTTCAAAACTGCAATACGAATAAGCTGGAGTGCACTCGGGAGAATGATGATCCACGAGACCACGACAGGCAGCGCATCTCAGTATCAGGAGAAGCCCATATTCCAATGGCATCTTTTAATGCCGATACATCCAAACAAAATACACCTTATGACTGCCCTGCTAATGTGCCTTGCTGGACCTTGTAAACTATCGAAAGTAGGCCAAATGTCAATCAAACATGCATTCAAAACACGGCGCTTTTGAGTGATTATTCAAATGGTCGTTTGGCAGAAAATCAAGTTATTTATTTATTGTTTCATTATTCAACACTCCCTTTGTTATTTCATTTCAAAATAAAATGCTTGATTGTTTTAAAGGCATGAATGACTATGCTGTGTAATGACTTGAATGAAGTATTGGTTGATTGAAGTAGGCTGTTACGTTATGACAGATAAAACAGGACACACTCTCACGGCTCGATGGTGGATAGATTATCCTATAAGGCTTAGGCTACTATGTGAGGCAAGAGCAAAAAAGTAGTGTACACTTGATTAAAACCTGTTAAACTCTGAGTGGTTGTTTTGGGCCCTGTATAGGGCCCGGTGAAAATAAATCATAATAATAATCAGAAAATAGAAAGCTACAGGCATGGTCTTTTTGGAAATCAAACTAAAATCTTACTGCTGGCAATGTCATAAGAATATGCCCCCCATAAAGGCCATAAATCATGGTCAAGTAACCAAAAGTGCAAACATTTAGTATGCATGGAAAGGGTACATCCCGATGGTCACTGTAAAGCAATGCATTTCCTTCTCCATCCACATTACCTTCTATGCATCCACCACACGCGCCATTTAGCTAGCTCATTGTTTACAATAGGAAAAGTGAATGGGACATGAAGTTTGAAGTTTCTTCACTTGTCTGTGTCTTATAAAAATAAACATAAACTAACTTCATAACTTCAAAGCCCTGATTGCTAGGGTCATTTTAAGATGTCAGGCTTGAAAATCCGTTCAGCCATTTTGGCACAGTGACTCACTACCCAAACCAGACGCAACTGGTTTCAAGTGGCCAAGAGACATCATGTGATCTCCTACTGCTGTCTAGTGGACGAACTGAGAATCAGACAGAGGATATATGGTATTGCACATTGCACATATATGGGATTGCACATTGCACATTGCACAAGCCCTGCACTTTTAAAATGGCTGCATTCCAGTGGGAATTTGTGCATGTTTAGAGCGCCACCATTAGGTAAAAGATTTTGTGACATATTTTTATCTCAAAACTAGACATTCAAATCTCTTATTCCCCAACATGGGGACAATTGGGGCGACCCCCCTGAAAAAAAATAAGAAAAAATAAGGTACATTTAAGTTTTGGGGGGCTCTGTAGTAGTCACATTGTCTCTGACACCTGAATCTGAATCCCACAGTTCTTACCTTTCTAACAGTACTACATGTGTTTGTAGGACTTATAGTTTTGAAACTGAAATGTACTTTATGAGGGTAGTATACAATATTGTGTGTCATTTAGAAAATGCCCCCAGAAGGGGTCAGAGTTGAAAGGCAATACTTGATTTAGGCTACATTATTGCGTGCTAAATGTTTCTGATCAGTGATAGATGACCAAACAAATAAATGAGCTACCACCTTCACTTGTCCAGCCAGAGATCAATTAACCAAATATACAGACGGAGATTCAGTGAAACAAAATCACATTGGTTGATTATCAGTCACAGGCTTTTGGTAGCGAGTAGGACACTGTTAATTTTTTTGTGTGTTACTTTGACCATATAACATTCTTGTTGAATACCCAGTTCTTTTTGAGTTAGCATTAAATATTGTACACTTCCCTTTATTTTAGATTTGGACAAATAAACATTATATTCATATATCTGAATGTCTATCATCTGTTTGATGCAACAGAGCCCTGTACGGCTTATAAAAATATATTCGGTGAATACATAAAGGCAGACAAATTTTGAAGCTTGATCGAAGAGATCCATATTTATTCTTTGGTCCTTTATCCTGTGTAGGTACACAGGCAATGGTGGGCTGTGGAAGCAGAGTGCTTGTGGCGTATGGTCTTGATCCGTCTGCGGTGTACGGCCAGATCGATAAGACTGCCGGAAGTGGTGTAGGGCTCGTAGACCTTAACCACAAACTGTTTGGACCTCTTGCAGAAGATTTGCTGATACTGCAAGACATGGTTGTGGTGTTACCATTTTACACTTTTTGTGGAAGGGACGTAGGGCAACACACCTTTGTTGGTATCGGTGTCAATTAACAGGTGTGCCTTCTTAAAAGTGAATTTGTGGAATTTCTATCCTTCTTAATGCGTTTGAGCCAATCAGTTGTGTTGTGACAAGGTAGGGGGGGTATACAGAAGATAGCCCTATTTGGTAAAAGACCAAGTCCATATTATGGCAAGAACAGCTCAAATAAGCAAAGAGAAATGACAGTCCATCATTACTTTAAGACATGAAGGTCAGTCAACACGGAAAACTTCAAGAACTTTGAACGTTTCTTCAAGTGCAGTCGCAAAAACCATCAAGCGCTATGATGAAACTGGCTCTCATGTGGACCGCCACAGGAATGGAAGAACCAGAGTTACCTCTGCTGCAGAGGATAAGTTCATTAGAGTTACCAGCCTCAGAAATTGCAGCCCAAATAAATGCTTAACAGAGTTCAAGTCTCAGACACATCTCAACATCAACTGTTCAGAGGGTACTGTGTGAATCAGGCCTTCATGGTCGAATTGCTGCAAAGAAACCACTACTAAAGGACACCAATAAGAAGAAGAGACCTGCTTGGGCCAAGAAACACGAGCAATGGACATTAGACCGGTGGAAATTTGTTCTTTGGTCTGAAGTCCAAATTTGAGATTTCTGGTTCCAACCGCCGTGTCTTTGTGAGACGCGGTGTGGGTGAACGGATGATCTCCACATTTGTAGTTCCCACCGTAAAGCATGGAGGAGGAGGTGTTATGGTGTGGGGGTGCTTTGCTCGTGACACTGTCTGTGATTTATTTAGAATTCAAGGCACACTTAACCAGCATGGCTACCACATCATTCTGCAATGATACGCCATCCCATCTGGTTTGGGCTTAATGGGACTATCATTTGTTTTTCAACAGGACAATGACCCAACACACCTCCAGGCTGTGTAAGGGCTATTTTACCAAGAAGGAGAGTGATGGAGTGCTGCATCAAATGACCTGGCCTCCACAATCCCCCGACCTCAACCCAATTGAGATGGTTTGGGATGAGTCGGACAGCAGAGTGAAGGAAAAGCAGCCAACAAGTGCTCAGCATATGTGGGAACTCCTTCAAGACTGTTGGAAAAGCATTCCAGGTGAAGCTGGTTGAGAGAATGCCAAGCGTGTGCAAAGCTGTCATCAAGGCAAGGGGTTGCTATTTGAAGAATCTGAAATATAAAATATATTTTGATTTGTTTAACACTATTTTGGTTACTACATGATTCCATATGTATTATTTCATAGTTTTGATGTCTTCACTATTCTTCTACAATGTAAAAAATAGTACAAATCAAGAAAAACCATTGAATGAGTAGGTGTGTCCAAACTTCTGACTGGTACTGTATATATTCTTAATTCCATCGCTTTACTTGGATTTGTGTGTATTGGGTATATGCTGTGAAATTGTTAGACATTACTTGTTAGATATTACTGCACTGTCGGAGCTAGAAACACAAGCATTTCGCTACACCCGCAATAACATCTGCTAAACACGTGTATGTGACCAATAAAATTGGATTTGATTTTAATGTGTCGCTGTTATTAAATCCTCTTTCTCTAGACTAGTTTAAATTAATAGTTGTAGTGTGTTTGTAATACAGATCAGGAGTCTGGCATTGCAGGTCTATTTTCTGCCTTTCCTGCAGTCAAATGACCTAGTGGCCTCATGGGTGGAATGTTATTCATATTTTTCATAATTACATAATTTTTTTAATGAAATGCTGAAAAACGTTGTTTCTATGTCAAACAGTTTTGTTTAATTTGGGTCTTCTATGATGTGTATAAAGTGTAATATCGGGATGCCACCTCAAAATTGAATACATTTCAACTCTATATCTGACATGGTACAGGAGTCTTATTTTTTGTAAGCCCATAACCATGTGTGTGAGGTGTATACTTTTGTTTCAAATTAGATTTGTTTAAGACTACGAAGAAACACTGTGTGACCCTTATTTAGCCCACTGCAGTAAAAGGATAATGTCTGCTATTGGAAATGCGTGTCAGTGAATGTGCATTGGTGCATGTTTGTATGTGTTATTGTGTAAGTTAGTGGTATTAGTGTGTGTGTGTGTGTGTGTGTATTTACTCATATGTGTGTGAGAGAGGTATCTCAAAAAGAGCTGGTGGTGGCACTTTTTATTGTCTTTTTAAATAAAGTCTGTTCCAGAAGGGTGAGTTTTGTCATAATTATGCTCACGGCTGTGAAGCGATCTAGTGGTTTGTAGTCCATGATTCACTAAACACCTCAGTCCTTGTAGTGAAGAAAACGTTTACATTTCTTGAAATTGAATTCTTGCATGAGTCACACTTTCTTCTGTGGTATTGAGTTTTTTTCTTTAACAATTATTTAGCACTAACACTTATTTTAAATGTGGATCTACCATTCTACCTCAAAGCACCAGGAAACATTACATGGGGACAAGATTGTTTTTCCTGAACCGGACAAACTCCTGGCCCCGCCCCTAATGACTAACTAGTGTGCAACAACAGAACAGGACTTGGGTAGAGCCCAGATGATTAATTAGTTTGCACAGGCAGCAACAACAGAAACTTGGGGAGAGCCCAGATGATGAACTAGTGTGCCCAGACAGCAACAACAGGACAAGGGTAGAGCCCAGATGATGAACTAGGGTGCCCAGACAGCAGGCAGCAAAATAAACTTGGGTAGAGCCCAGATGCATGAGACTAGAAGACCATAGAGCTGCTGTGTTCAAGCTTCTCCTTGGGGTCAGACCCACCCAATCCCAGATCTATCCAACCCCAGTGATCAACTCTAACCACCACATGGCTGCTGCTGTGAAACACTGTTTTAATTGAATGTTTTAAAAAGGATCAGGGATGAGAAAGCGTTAAGATCAACACATTGTTTAAAGGCATTGATTCATGTTTCATGGAAACCTTCCCATATTGTAATACTAACATTTTAATCAAGGCTGGAGCCTGTTGCTTTCATTAATCCCCTTCGCAAACAGGAGAAAATTAATCTCTGCATGAATGATTGATGAATAGATCAGCGAATGCAAATGTGGATTAGCGTCTGTGTTCTCCACCCAATAATTACATCCATCAAATTTAAGGTTGTTTAAATCAACATTGTTCCAATTGCACCCAAATTATTCACTCTAATTAAGTACGATTGTTTACTTTAATCAAGACTACAAAACAATTATATTTTTATCTTTGCATCATTATATTCTCAAATAGGAAGTTAGTAATTCAATGAATGATTAAAACAGATTTTGTGGCGTGGTGCAGCGGTCTAAGGCACTGCATCGCAGTGTTGCGGCATCGCTGCAGCCTGGGGTTCGATCCCAGGCTGTGTCATTACCGGCCGCGAGTCCCATAGGGTGGCACACAATTGGCCCAGCGTCATCCGGGTTTGGCCAGGGGTGCCTCGCCTGCAGACTGACTTCGGTCGTCGGTTGAACGGTGGTTCCTCTGACACATTGGTGCAGCTGGCTTCTGGGTTAAGTGAGTGGGTGTTAAGAAGTGCGGTTTGGCAGGTCATGTTTTGGAGGACACATGACTCGACCTTCACCTCTCACGAGCCCGTTGGGGAGTTGCAGCGATGAGACAAGATCGTAATCACGAAAACGGGTAAAAATTACCAAAAATATAATATAAATAAATAACAGATTTCAATACAGTTACCCAGAGAGAGAAGGTGCATGGTAAAGTTAGTTCAGCTGTGGAAAATGGGAGGAAGGTTAAATTGCTTTGTAACAGGATTGGAGGGAATCGACAGCTTGTAGATTTGTTTTAGGTTTTTTTTGTGTGTGTGATGGAGGACATCCCATGTCGATGACTGTCATGCATATTTTTCAACCAGTTTTCACACAAAATTGCTTTGTAACAGGATTGGAGGGAATCGACAGCTTGTAGATAATTTTGGGGGGACCTGTGTGATGTAAGACATCATACGCAGATGACTGTCATGCATATTTTACATCCAGTTTTCACACACAATATTTTTCACACACAATGGAGTCAATACCAGACAACACAAATCTGTTTTCGCATGTTTTTTCCTCCCCACTCTCTCTCTCACTTTGAATTTGACTATCTACAGTTGCTCAATTTGCATTTGTTTAATTGCCTTGCTCACTCTTTCTCCCCTTCTCTGTGTTGCGCTTTTATACACAGTTGTTGAATGAGCTGTTTAATTGTTGAGTGAGTAGCGAATTCCCTCGTCTATTGTCATCTCTTGAAAGGTATCAGTATATACAGCTGTTTGATTTTGACTTTGGTTGATTATCTCTCTCTCTCTCTCTCTCTCTCTCATCTATCTATTTTATACATACAGACAACAGTGTACAGTTTCATGTTGAGTAAAGCCATGCTGTACTAAACCAACCTGTTATCTGTATTAGAAATCCAGCATCCGTGTACCTGCATTAGCAAAGTGTAAACAATGGTTGGAATTGGGGTGTAGAGGAAGTTGGACTGATGTCAAAGTTGGTTGGGCTTTCCATCGTCATGTGTCCAACTGTTTATTGCCGCACACAGGAAACAGTATTGTACCTGTGGTTTTCCTCCCAATCCATCAGGTCCTTCACTTCTTTTCCACTGTGTTCTCCTCCAGCCCACATGAATCCCTAAAGGACGACCCAGGTTTTTAATAAGTAGTACGTTTCAATGAAGAGTCACTGTCTATCTTGACAGATAAACAAATAAAGATATATACACTTATTTAAATAAATTCCATAATTTAAAATATGAACTGCATAATATATAAAACCAGAGAATACATATATAACATTTTAGGGCCAGGCAACTTTAGCGTGTCCCGGCACCATCTCCAAGTTGATCTGAATGTTGTCGATCTCCGAGGTCCTTTTTCCGTGCATGGTGGCTCGCAGGGACTTCTTATGACAGGCTTCCTGCTTTTTCTGCTGCCGCCTCTGCTTCCGTGTCTGTTTCTGCATCAATGGCTGCAGCTGCAGCCGGGGCTCTGTTGAGAGCTGATGCTGAGGTGTGTTAACGTTGGCTGAGGAGCCGGGGATGTCGGTGCCGCCATGGCAACCTCTGGGGTAGTGTCTGAAGCACTCAAAGGCATCACTGCACTTCTCGCAGGCCCTGCTGCAACCTCTGGACCCGGCGAGAGCTTGGCAGGCGGACGAGTTGGGGGAACAGGACTGGCCGTGGCCCAGTCGTCTGCGGAGCGATTGGAGGCTGACCCGGACTACGGAGTGGGAGTGGCACTTCCCCACAGCGCCCTGGGAGCAGGAGCACAGGCAGACCTTCAGAAAGGCCCTGCGAAGGCTCACCAAGTCCCGGTACATCACCCTGCGGAAGTTGGGCCTCAGCAGCAGGCAGATGATGGGGTTGTAGATGGTGGAGGACTTGGCAAACATGGCGGGCACGGCGAACGCCAAAGGTGGGATGTTCTCCATGTGTCCGAACGCTGCCCACATCGACACCACGGCATAAGGGCTCCACGCTGCGAAGAAACCGATACAGACAGCAACACTAAGCTGGAGAAGAAGAAAAAATGGAAAAGAGAGAGAGAGAGAGAGAGAGAGAGAGAAATGTTAACAGTTTAACAAGATCTATTGTCAGATTGCACTCTGCACTCCATACACAACTGACTGACTCTCGAGGATTAAATGATTGAAACAGGCCATTGAGATTATTTTAACGCCAAGGTTTAAAGAAAAGGACATCAGAGCCTATCTGACTTCCATTGATTGGATGGAGAGAGTAAAATATTATATAAGTGAAGCTTTCTCGTATGGATCACGGCATGGTCGCGGGAAGATGTTTTGGGGTGGCTGTTCTGTCTGGCATTTAGTTGTTGACAGCAGGTAGACACCTTGTTTATATTGGAGAAGGCAACATATTTAAGTAGCGAAGCATTTAAGTTGATCATGTTGTGAGATGGAAGTTGTTTTCGGTTGGTGGTGAGTAAACTTGCCCAACAAAAATATAGGATATATTTGTTGTCTTAAGGGGAAGGTGTTACAGGTTTTGGTTTTTCCATTTATGTTTTAGGGTTGGACTTTAGCACGTATAGCTCGTTAGCACGTAGGGCGCACAGATCGGTGTCACCTCGTTAGTCAGTATGTGTTACACCTGTGTTGGTTGCCATCTAATTAGTGGGAAGGCGTTTCACCTGACCTGGCCCAGGTGCTATTTAAGAGTGGCTGGCCAAGTGCTCCAGTTATCTTGAGAGATGTGGAGGGTCAATACCTTTAGCTGGCGATTCCTATTTGATTTCTAGAAAAACGTTCCTTTGTCTGATTTTGTTTTGCTCCACCTTTTTGGTTTTCTTCCTGTCTTTAATTTTGGTGTAGGTTTTTCTTTTGTTTGCCTCTTCTTAGGCAAATTTAGTGGGTGCTCATGGTGGGTATCTTTTAGGTTCCAGTTGTTGTTGCTAGTTACATTTCAGTGGACACCCCCATTTTGTGTCTTTCTGAACCCCTCCTAAAACTTCCCCTAATTCCCCTTTTCTGTTTGAGCAACATTTTTGGTTTTCTTGCTGGGGAACGTAACAAAATGGCCACCCTACTTCCCGCAGCTATGGATCACGGGCGAAGCTCATAGCAAGGATGGCTTTGGCTGATGACCACTAAGCAGCGATTGCAGCAGGCACCTGACTCCACATCCATCATAATGTATTCCTGTATAACTGTAGCCAATTTCCTCTGAGAACCTCCATCACTAGGGGATCTATTGAAGTTACTTCCAATCTCAGGGAGAGCGAGAGAAACAGAGATCAAAAGCTTTATTTATACAGCACAATTCAGACATGCAATGCAACACAATGTGCTTCACAGGAAAAAACTAATAAAAACAATTAAAATAAAAACTGAACTATTTACTACACAACAAACATAAGATTTAAAAAAAAAGAATAACAATAAAAACTGAACGACTAAGGAAAAGCAAAGCTTAAAAGGTGTGTTTTAAGATCTCTTTTAAAAATGTCCACAGTTTCGGCCCCCCTCAGGTTATTTGGCAGGCTATTCCAGAGGCTGGGGGCATAGTAACTAAAGGCTGCTGCTCCATGCCTCTTGGTCCTAGGCTTTAGGATAGTTAAAAGGCCAGTGCCAGAGGACCTGAGGGACCTACTTGGTACATACAGTGCATTTGGAAAGTATTCAGACCCCTTGTCTTTTTCCACATTTTGTTACAGCCTTATTCTAAAATATATATATTTTTTAATTTCCCTCATCAATCTACACACAATACCCCATAATGACAAAGCGAAAACAGGTTTATAGAAATGTTTGCAAATGTATTAAATATATATATATATATACCTTATTTACATAAGTATTCAGACCCTTTGCTATTTCACTCGAAATTGAGCTCAGATGCATCCTGTTTCCATTGATAATTCTTGAGATGTTTCCACAACTTGGAGTCCACCTGTGGTAAATTCAATTGATTGGACATGATTTGGAAAGGCACACGCCTGTCTATATAAGGTCACACAGTTGACAGTGCATGTCAGAACAAAAACCAAGCCATGAGGTCAAAGGATTTGTCCGTAGAGCTCCGAGACAGGATTGTGTCGAGGCACAGATCTGTGGAAGGGTACCAAAACATTTCTGCTGCATTGAAGATCCCCAAGAACACAGTGGCCTCCATCATTCTTAAATGGAAGAAGTTTGGAACCACCAAGACTCTTCCTAGAGCTGGCCGCCCGGCCAAACAGAGCAATCGGGGGAGAAGGGCCTTGGTCAGGGAGGTGACCTAGAACCCGATGGTCACTCTTACAGCACTCCAGAGTTCCTCTGTGGAGATGGGAGAACCTTCCAGAAGAACAACAATCTCTGCAGCACTCCACCAATCAGGCCTTTATGGTAGAGTGGCCAGACGGAAGCCACTCCTCAGTAAAAGGCACATGACAGCCCTTTTTGGAGTTTGCCAAAAGGACTCTCAGACCAAGAGAAACAAGATTCTCTGGTCTGATGAAACCAAGATTGAACTCTTTGGCCTGAATGCCAAGCGTCACGTCTGGAGGAAACCTGGCACCATCCCTAAGGTGAAGCATGGTGGTGGCAGCATCATGCTGTGGGGATGTTTTTCAGCGGGAGGGACTGGGAGATTAGTCAGGATCGAGGCAAAGATGAACGGAGCAAAGTACAGCGAGATCTTGATGAAAACCTGCACCAGAGTGCTCAGGACCTCAGACTGGGGCGAAGGTTCACCTTCCAACAGGACAACAACCCTAAGCACACAGCCAAGACAATGCAGGAGTGGCTTCGGGACCTGTCTCTGAATGTCCTTGAGTGGCCCAGCCAGAGCCCGGACTTGAACCCAATCGAACATCTCTAGAGAGATCTGAAAATAGCTGTGCAGCGATGCTCCCCATCCAACCTGACAGAGCATGTGAGGATCTGCAGAGAACAGTGGGAGAAACTCCCCAAATACAGGTATGCCAAGCTTGTAGTGTCATACCCAAGAAGACTCGAGGCTGCAATCGTTGCCAAAAAGTTATTCAACAATGTACTGAGTAAAGGGTTTGAATATGTAAAACTTGCAAAAATGTATAAAAACTAGGGGTGTAACGATTCGTTTTAACAACGATTCGATTTGTATCACGATTCGTGGTTGTCGATACGATTCAAGGACGATATTGGTTCATTTAGAACGATACGATCCGAAACGATTCAGTGACTTGAAATCGATTCAGTAACCTTTTAGCCAAAAATTCAACCAGTGTGACTGAAATAAATTCCTGGATACTGGACAGTGCAGGTGAAGTTTCCTAGATTCCTGTTTCTTGTAAGGACCGCAATGGTGGCTTGATAATTTCTCGCTCGTCGGCTTCTCCTCTGTCGTCCGCCATGCTATGTTTTGTTGTCTTTGCGCCTTTGCGCTGCTGCTGGCGCGGGGCGATGACGTCACGGATAGGCAGACTGAATCGAGTAATGTTTAAAGCCTTTATCATTAAAAGTGCTAAGAAAAAACATCCACATAAAGTCTGACGTGCTTAAATCCAATGGGTTATTTCCTAGTATCGATACAATCGATTTATTACATTTTAAAACGATGTTAGATTGATATATGTTGTCCAAAAGGCCAACTCGCCGAGCACAGATCGATGTAGTTGGATCATAGGAATATAAATCGATACATCGATGTAGTAGATGGATCGTTACACCCCTAATAAAAACCTGTTTTTGCTTTGTCATTATGGGGTATTGTGTGTAGATTGATGAGTAAAAAAAACAATTTAATCAATTTTAGAATAAGGCTGTAACGTAACAAAATGTGGGAAAAGTAAAGGGGTCTGAATACTTTCCGAATGCACTGTAACTTAAAAGCATGTCAGACATGTATTGGGATGCACAATCGTGGATTCATTTAAAAACCAATAGGAGAATCTTAAAATGTATTATAAAACTCACAGGCAGCCAGTGCAGAGACCTTAAAACCGGTGTAATGTGTGCTCTCCATCTTGTCTTGGTCAGTACCCTTGCTGCAGCATTCTGTATGTTTTGCAGTTGACCAATAGCTTTCTTGGGTAGACCAGCCAGGAGAGCATTACAGTAGTCAAGCCTGCTTGTAATAAAGCATGGATAGGTTTCTCTGTATCAGCCTGAGAGAGAAACGTCCGCACCTTGGCAATGTTCCTCAGGTGGTAAAAAGCTATTTTAGTCACATTCTTAATGTGTGAATCGAAATTGAGTTCCGAATCTAAAATAACTCCTAGGTTTTTTACCTGGTGTTTTATCTTTATTGCCCGTGAATTAAAATGTGCGGCCAGATTCACTCTCTGTGCTTTGGCTCCAACAATATGTACCTCGGTCTTGTCTTGATTTAGCTGGAGGAAGTTGTGAGCCATCCAAGTATTTAAATCATGAATACAGTCTAATAATTTATCTGTGGAGCTAAAATCCTCTGGTGACACAGAAATGTAAAGTTGTGTATCGTCTGCGTAGCAGTGAAAATAAATGCTGTGTTTTCTGAACAGTACCAAAAATCAAACCTTGTGGAACGCCCCATGCGATATGTATTTTCTATGAGTTATTTTCACCAAGTGTGACAAAAAACTCCCAACAGGCCAACCCACCTCTCCAGTCTGTCCAGAAGGACATCATGGTCAACAGTGTCGAATGCAGCACTTAAATCCAAGAGTACAAGGACAGAGAGCTGTTTGGCATCTGTGTTGGCTCTAAGATCATTTGCCACTTTAAGGCTGTCTCTGTGCTGGGCCCGAAAACCATATTGGAATTTTTCCAAAATACAGTTTGCATTTAAAAAATAATTTAGCTGTTTGAAAACCAATTTCTCCTGAATTTTGCTTAAGAATGGAAGGCTGGCTGAAAATGGCTAAGAATCTAGATTACGAGAGAGCGAGAGAGCGAAATAATCATTATTGTTAGCCATTTTCTGCAGTATTAATGAGGGGAAGTCTTGAAAGAGTACTGACTGAGCATCCTGTTCATGACATTAATCCAGACAGGACTGGACAGCATACATCCATAAACATGCATTCCTATTATCCTATTCCCTTTCCAACTACAAACCCCCTATTACAGTATGTGAAGTGGCCCTAGTTGTGACTATATAATACACAATTGAATGACTTCCCCAAAATGTATCAACCAATCAAATGTATTTCTGCCTTTTTAAAGCAAGTTGTCATAGCATGCTTTACAATACAGTACCACTGTGAGACTACACAGTGCTCACCTTCACAATAACAGTCTGGATGTTGCTCATCTTGGTCTGACGGGCCTCGTGATGCTCCATCGCCTTATGGGAGGCTCGGACCGTCATCAGGATGCCCGTGTAGGACACCACGATGACACAGCAGGGCACGATGTAGCACAAGACAAAGAGCACCGCAGTGTAGGAGCGGGCCACGGGATGCAGGTTGGACAGGCGCCAGTCGATGCAGCAGGCTGTGCCGTAGGGCTCCGGACCATACTCACCCCAGTGGGCCAGAGGGGAGCAGGCAAACATCAGGGCCCAAGCCCACGCACAGGCTATCAGTAGACGGCCATGGACGGGGTTGAACTGGTTACCTGGATGGATGGATGGATGGATGGATGGATGGATGGATGGATGGATGGATGGATATATGAGTGGGGAGATGGATGGATGAATTGATGGATAAATGGATGGATGGGATATGGATGGATGGGTGGGGAGATGGATGGATGAATCAATAAATGGATGGATGGATGGAGAGATGGATGGATGGATGGATGGATGGATGGATGGATGGAGAGATGGATGGATGATGGGGAGATGGATGGATGGATGGATGGGGAGATGGATGGATGGATGGATGGATGGGTGGATGGATGGATGGATGGATGGAGAGATATATTGATGAATGGATGGGGACATGGATGAATGGACGGATGGATGGGGACATGGATGGATGGGGAGATGGATGGGGAGATGTATTGATGAATGGATGGGGACATGGATGAATGGACAGATGGATGGGGACATGAATGAATGGACGGATGGATGGGGAGATGTATTGATAGGGAGGTGGATGGATGGAGAGATGTATTGATAAGGAGATGGATGGATGGATGGATGGATGGATGGATGGATGGATGGATGGATGGGGAGGTGGACAGTCAGTTTAAAGCTGCAATATGTAACTTTGTTGGCGACCCGACCAAATTCACATAGGAATGTGAGTTATAGATCTGTCATTCGCATAGAAAAGATGTCTAAGAAGCGGTAGATATGTTCTATGTGTGCTATTTCTATGCTTTCCATTTCGTTTTAGCGGCTTTTACTTTCGATTTTGTACACCAGCTTCAAACAGCTGAAAATATAATATTTTTGATTATTGAAAATATATTTCACAGCGCTTTAGATGGTGCAATGATTTTCATAAACTGAAATTAGGCAAACTATTAGAATTTTAGCAACCAGGAAATGGCAGCATGATTTCTGCATATTGCACCTTTAATAGGTAGCATGGTCATCATTAGAGATTCTGATAAGTACATGGGTGGATTTGCGGAGGAACATGATGTTTCTCAAAGTGAAAATGTCATAGGGTAATATTTTGACAGGTACACATTTTTCTGAACTGCTTTGAATGCTCCGAGGGGGATTTTCCCAATTCCCAGCCCTGGATATGTATGCATGGAATTGACTAAATATATGGATAACTAACCCATTATATTACATACTAGGCCACATTTCAAAAGAACAGCAATGAATAAATGAATAACTAATTTGTTCCATTTGGTTAAGCGTGTCTCGGGCTAAAACATCCAAGCATCCATGCAGATGCAATTTGTCAGTACAATTGCCAAAAAATGATTCTCAGAGTTTAACGCTGAATATAAAGCTGGATAGCACCGTTTTTTGGCAACATCACAAGCCACACTAATTGAGTGTCGGCTAGTCGCAAGTGGACTCGTCAGCCATCAAAGCAGTGGCTGATGAGTGCTGGGTCATTGCGGAATTACCTAGTTCTTTACATTTTTTGCCATCAATGGTCAACCACTTATTTTCGAATGTACTATTCCTATGTCAATTCCATGGGCAAGACTAGGGCCAGGCTCTTTGATGACTTACCGTAGAGAGGATAACATACTTTCACAAAACACACCATGCTCAACAGGGTGAGAGTTGTCAGACTGCAGACTCCAAACAACATGCCGCAGAACGCGTAGATCAAACACGCTGTTTTCCCAAACAGCCACCTGAGGGAAGGGGGGGAAGGGAAAAAAGAGAGGAAGAAAATTAGGGAGAGTGAGAAAGAGAGAGAGACACAGAAAGAAAGAGAAAGTTGGAGAGAGAACCCACTGGTTGTTTGTTTAGCACTCCATGGATAGTATAAAGCAGCACCTGTAACCACACGACCAAACCAGATCGCTAATTGAACCTTGACAATTGGAAAGGAGAGTTTTTAATACAAACCCAACACATTCACTAATCTGCCTTAAAACAGTGTGGTGGCCAGCGTTAGACATCAAAGCATTCAGTCAAAACACTACTGTTTCCTCCAACTCTGTCTGTGAAGTACAGGAGCCAGTCACATGTGATGTGAAGCCTTTCCTTTTCTCTCCAATAGGCTGTTACTGTGGCTTGGCAGTACTGTATGGGGTCTTTCATGCTATTATGTTGAACCAAACTCCACTGTGCTGGCCTGGACATTTCCTTTTCACTTGATCCTTTCTAGGAGGTTCCTGTGGATGAGTAACCAGGTCAGCACAGGTCAGCTTGGCTGGACTCTGTAGTGTAAAATTGCATACAGTACCAGACCTGGGTACGTCCTTATTTCACTGTTATTTGTACAGTACCTGTGGTAGATATTTGCTAGGCTTGGCTTTGTAGTGTAAACAGGTGTGTACAGTACCTGTGGTAGATGCTGGAAGTGATGGCCATGGGGTAGAGGGACAGGGTCAGACCCATGTCGCTGATGGCCTGGTTGATTATGAAGAACTCAGCAGGTTTGAGCAGGTGCTTCTTCTTGTAGGAGACGTAGAGAAGCGTGCTGTTGCCAAACAGAGAGCACATGCCTGCACACCAGAGACAGAGACACAACTCAGTAGCCTGCTGTGAGAACTACCACAGAGACAGACACAGCTGAGGACAACAACTGGCGGCTTATACATATGTAGAAATAAAAATACTAGAACAGAAATGGATGTACTGTCAAATGGCTGTCGTCTGGGGGTATGTCCATTTTAGTCATTCTATTTACATGCCTAAAAACAGTACAGTTAAGGAACATGTTTGAAATAAATGACGTCCCAATGGGGCTGTTTTCAGAAGGAATATTAAGTGAAGTGTTCAGAGACACTGAATATGTTATATCATTTCCCCAGGCTTGTCCTATCAATGAAGTGTAATTACACGTTGTTGTAACAAATGAACAAGGACACTCCATAAATCTAGAAGTACAAAGAAAGGACATATTTTAGATTTTGGAATTATACCTCTCATTCAACCATTCTATAGAAATTCACTTCATTGATTTTCCAATCTTCTTATCTAAATCAATCGTCATTAGATACCCTAATTATTTTGTCATCAATATGGGAGAAGCAACAAAGAGATGAAAACGGCTGAAATATCAATATCAGTAGCACAATATGAACATCCTTGATCACCAATGTCTCTCTTACAGCCTGCTAAATTCTCCAAATTAATTTATAATCACACAAAGGAAATAGTATTTGCATCATTAATATATCGGCCAGTAGATATTACAAAACATTTAACTTCATAAGAACATTTCCTTTTAACTGGAAGTCTATGTAATATCAAAGCTGCCACATTATATCCCTTTACAGCATAGCTTTGAATTCAATGTATCTGGTCTTATTGTAACACCTGCCCTATCCCAGCCTAATGTCAGACAGCTTGAGAAGGGTCTTACTTCTAGTTACAATATATTCATTGAGAAGCACTGCCTTTGAACAATGTAAAGATGTCCATGACCTTGAATGTACATGACCCTCTGACCCATCTGAATGTATGTATGTAACTGTAGGAAGTAATCGGAAAAAATGTAAATCATGAAATGTGTAATAACTTCAAATATGACATATGGATGGATGGGGAGATGAGTGATATATATATATATATATATATATATATATATATATATATATATATATATATATATGTATATACACTACCGTTCAAAAGTTTGGGGTCACTTAGAAATGTCCTTGTTTTCAAAAGAAAAGCAACTTTTTTGTCCATTAAAATAACATCAAATTGATCAGAAATACAGTGTAGACATTGTTAATGTTGTAAATGGCTATTGTAGCTGGAAACGGCTGATTTTTTATGGAATATCTACATAGGCGTACAGAGGCCCATTATCAGCAACCATCAGTCCTGTGTTCCAATGGCATGTTGTGTTTGCTAATCCAAGTTTATCATTTTAAAAGGCTAATTGATTATTAGAAAACCCTTTTGCATTTATGTTAGCACAGCTGAAAACTGTTGTGCTGATTAAATAAGCAATAACACTTGCCTTCTTGAGACTAGTTGAGTATCTGGAGCGTCAGCAATTGTGGGTTCGATTACAGGCTCAAAATGGCCAGAAACAAATAACTTTCTTCTGAAACTCGTCAGTCTATTCTTGTTCTGAGAAACTGAAGATCTCGTACAACGCTGTGTACTACTCCCTTCACAGAACAGCGCAAACTGGCTCTAACCAGAATATAAAGAGGAGTGGGAGGACCCGGTGCACAACTGAGCAAGAGGACAAATACATTAGAGTGTCTAGTTTGAGAAACAGACGCCTCACAGGTCCTCAACTGGCAGCTTCATTAAATAGTACCCGCAAAACACCAGTCTCAACGTCAACAGTGAAGAGGCGACTCCGGGATGCTGACCTTCTAGGCAGAGTTGCAAAGAAAAAGACATATCTCAGACTGGCCAATAAAAAGAAAATATTAAGATGGGCAAAAGAACACAGACACTGGACAGAGGAAGATTGGAAAAAAGTGTTATGGACAGACGAATCAAAGATTGAGGTGTTCGGATCACAAAGAAGAACATTTGTGAGACGCAGACCAAATGAAAAGATGCTGGAGGAGTGCTTGATACCATCTGTCAAGCATGGTGGAGGCAATGTGATAGTCTGGGGGTGCTTTGGTGGTGGTAAAGTGGGAGATTTGTACAGGGTAAAAGGGATCTTGAAGAAGGAAGGCTATCACTCCATTTTGCAACGCCATGCCATACCCTGTGGACAGCACTTGATTGGAGCCAATTTCCTCCTACAACAGGACAATGACCCAAAGCACAGCTCCAAACTATGCAACAACTATTTCGGGAAGAAGCAGTCAGCTGGTATTCTGTCTGTAATGGAGTGGCCAGCACAGTCATCAGATCTCAACCCTATTGAGATGTTGTGGGAGCAGCTTGACCGTATGGTACGTAAGAAGTGCCCATCAAGCCAATCCAACTTGTGGGAGGTGCTTCAGGAAGCATGGGGTGAAATCTCTTCGGATTACCTCAACAAATTGTCAACTAGAATGCCAAAGGTCTGCAAGGCTGTAATTGCTGCAAATGGAGGATTATTTGACTAAAGCAAAGTTTGAAGGACAATTATTATTTCAATGAAAAAATCATGCATTTTGCTATATTTCCTATTCAAACTCATTTCATGGAAAACAATGACATTTCTAAGTGACCCCAAACAAAAAATAATCATTTCACTTCACCAATTTTGGCTATTTTGTGTATGTCCATTACATTAAATTCAAATAAAAATCCATTTAAATTACATGTTGTAATGCAACAAAATAGGAAAAATGCCAAAGGGGATGAATACTTTTGCAAGGCACTGTGTGTATATATATATATATATATAAATATCTCAATACATCCATAAGAGTGGAGGGAAATCTTCAAGAGACCCTTAGCGTTTTATTCCCCACCACTTTGAACATACAGAACTCTTCACTGTGCATTTCAGGCTTGTTCTGCGTTTAATCAAAAAGGTGCACGGGGGGGGGGGGTGGGGGGTGTAGTGTGCCTGTTTTTATCTCTCTTCAGAGCTTGCTGCTATAGCCTGTATTAGATATAAAACGTTTCCAGTAATACTTTT
Source organism: Coregonus lavaretus (assembly GCF_964263955.1). NCBI lineage: Eukaryota > Metazoa > Chordata > Actinopteri > Salmoniformes > Salmonidae > Coregonus > Coregonus lavaretus. Next base: position 16,553,033 of record NC_140010.1, read on the forward strand.
AAGATCAAAGACTTTGGTGGAAAGCTAGCTAGTTAATCTGGGTAAGATTTCTACAGCATTGTGGCCTTGGCGCACAGCTTAACCATTGACAGAACTAACGCCCCACGGCCTCCTCTCTTGTCAGAACCCAAGATGAGACGTGTGTCTGTGTGTCTATGGAAATACAGATCCCCCCCCCCACCCTCCACACACACACACACACACACACACACACACACACACATACACCCACTCCCAGTGTGTAGTCTGGCATCATGTTGAGTTGATGGACATGTCTCAGCTGAAGCAGAACAGTCCTCACAGCAGGAAGCTGACTGATAGAGTTGGTCATGTTACAGTACAGTAAGATGCTTCATCCTCTCCTTTCTGCCTACAGTACATTTTCATTTGAAGAAAAGCAGTGCGGCTCTGTTTTCCTTCATGTGGGTAACTGGGGGTGTTAGTGAATCATTTCTGAAGAGAGAGCTCACTTACCAAACACAGCGTACACTATGGCTACTGTTATGTCTGCCGCCACAGGTATGTTTGAATGGAATGCAATGTCGTCAATGCCCGCAAATGCCCCCATCTGAAATGGAAGAGAATAGAAAGAGATAGTTACATATGTGTACTGAACATGATCAATACCCTCTCTCTCTCGCCAATATGTGGAGTTGACTACATCAAAACAAGTTGGTTTAAAAAAAAAAAGTTTTATCTAGCAACTTCCATTCATCCTCCAAGTCGTGTGGTTGAGTGCCGCAAGGAAATACCTAGTTAAGCTGCAGCTGGCCCAGAACAGTGCGGCACGTCTTGCTCTTCATTGTAATCAGAGGGCTAATATAAATACTTTGTATGCCAATCTCTCTTGGCTAAGAGTTGAAGAGAGACTGACTGCATCACTTCTTCTTTTATAAGAAACAATGTGTTGAAAATGTCAAATTATTTGCATAGTCAACTTACACACAGCTCTGACACACACACACTTACCCTACCAGACGTGCCACCAGGGGTCTTTTCACAGTCCACAAATCCAGAACAAATTCAAGAAAGCGTACAGTATTATATAGAGCCATTATTGCATGGAACTCCCATTTCATATTGCTCAAATGAACAGCAAACCTGGTTTCAAAAAACAGATAAAGCAACACCTCATGGCAAAACGCCTCTCCCCTATTTGACCTAGATATTCTGTGTGCATGTATTGATATGTAGACTACGTGTGCCTTTTTTAAATTGATGTAGTTCTGTCCTTGAGCTGTTCTTGTCTATTAATGTTCTGTATTATGTCATGTTTTATGTTTTGTGTGGAACCCAGGAAGAGTAGCTGCTGCTTTCACAACAGCTAATGGGGATCCTAATAAAATACCAAATACCAAGAAAGGTTGAATACCTCTCACATGTCCAGTCTGTTTTCACCTTGGTGTACTGAGGTTTACTGACAAGTTTACCTTTTTTTCCTCAGTGTTGCATGTCAGCAAATCAGAGAACATCCATGACATCCATGACCATACATCACCAAAGTGTTGTATGAGTTGGATTTTTAACAGTAAGATGAGTAAGAACTATTTTTTGTTGCAAGGCATTGAGAGGGGGATAGGAGATGAGAGTACGTTTGATTCTCTCTCTGTGTGTGTGTGTGTGTGTGTGTGTGAAACCATATTTTCACATGTATACATATTTAGAGTTCACATGTTAACACCACCACATAGTTCTGCTGTATGAAGGTCACTGCCTGTTAAAGGGCAATCCTTAGTTGCTACATCCATTTTTAGATTTATCAATTAATTATATGTACCCATTGATTCTTGAAGAATATAACATATACAGTGAGGGAAAAAAGTATTTGATCCACTGCTGATTTTGTACGTTTGCCCACTGACAAAGACATGATCAGTCTATAATTTTAATGTAGGTTTATTTGAACAGTGAGAGACAGAATAACAACAAAAAAATCCTGAAAAACGCATGTCAAAAATGTTATAAATTGATTTGCATTTTAATGAGGGAAATAAGTATTTGACCCCTCTGCAAAACATTACTTAGTACTTGGTGACAAAACCCTTGTTGGCAATCACAGAGGTTAGACGTTTCTTGTAGTTGGCCATCAGGTTTGCACACATCTCAGGAGGGATTTTGTCCCACTCCTCTTTGCAGATATTCTCCAAGTCATTAAGGTTTCGAGACTGACGTTTGGCAACTCGAACCTTCAGCTCCCTCCACAGATTTTCTATGGGATTAAGGTCTGGAGACTGGCTAGGCCACTCCAGGACCTTAATGTGCTTCTTCTTGAGCCACTCCTTTGTTGCCTTGGCCGTGTGTTTTGGGTCATTGTCATGCTGGAATACCCATCCACGACCCATTTTCAATGCCCTGGCTGAGGGAAGGAGGTTCTCACCCAAGATTTGATGTTACATTGCCCCGTCCATCGTCCCTTTGATGCGGTGAAGTTGTCCTGTCCCCTTAGCAGAAAAACACCCCCAAAGCATAATGTTTCCACCTCCATGTTTGACGGTGGGGATGGTGTTCTTGGGGTCATAGGCAGCATTCCTCCTCCAAACACGGCGAGTTGAGTTGATGCCAAAGAGCTCCATTTTGGTCTCATCTGACCACAACACTTTCACCCAGTTCTCTTCTGAATCATTCAGATGTTCATTGGCAAACTTCAGACGGGCATGTATATGTGCTTTCTTGAGCAGAGGGACCTTGGGGGCGCTGCAGGATTTCAGTCCTTCACGGCGTAGTGTGTTACCAATTGTTTTCTTGGTGACTATGGTCCCAGCTGCCTTGAGATCATTGACAAGATCCTCCCATTTAGTTCTGGGCTGATTTCTCACCGTTCTCATGATCATTGCAACTCCATGAGGTGAGATCTTGCATGGAGCTCGAGGCCGAGGGAGATTGACAGTGCTTTTGTGTTTCTTCCTTTTATACAGGTAACAAGCTGAGATTAGGAGCACTCCCTTTAAGAGTGTGCTCCTAATCTCAGCTCATTACCTGTATAAAAGACACCTGGGAGCCAGAAATCTTTCTGATTGAGAGGGGGTCAAATACTTATTTCCCTCATTAAAATGCAAATCAATTTATAAAAAAATGCGTTTTTCTGGATTTTTGTTGTTGTTATTCTGTCTCTCACTGTTCACTGTTCAAATAAACCTACCATTAAAATTATAGACTGATCATTTCTTTGTCAGTGGGCAAACGTACAAAATCAGCAGGGGATCAAATACTTTTTTCCCTCACTGTAAATACCTCATGAATTTAGCTCAACTGTCTTACCCCATCAGAACCTAAAATATAAGCTTGTTTTACTCCAATGTTTTTTAAACAAAGTAAATGTAAACAAACACTGTATAGCCTAAAAACATGGTTAAAACTATATTTGTGATATCATGGATGGTCAGTCCTTGCATCCATAGCGTAGTCTATGGGTTTGAGAGTGTTTGCATTTCTCCAGCCCCGTCCCTCAGTTTTTTACCGAAACTGTAGCGGTGAGTACACTTTGTTAATGTTTCAATTGAGGATTGCCACTTTAAACACCTTTAATAGAGTAATAGTGTTATTATATGGTGCAATCATCTAGTCAGTGAGTTTCTTTGTTCCATCAATATCAACCAAAACTTCTGAAGTCGAGAACAAAATTCTTAGTATTGCAAAAGGAAACATAAAAGGAAATTATTTTGAAATGTGAGAACAAATTAATTGTAAATGGATGCAAAAAAAAAGTTATGTGAAAATTAAATAAATAATATGCCTCCCTCTTTTCTGCAATTTTCTGATCTTGGTTGTTACCCTGGCCTTTGCTTTCGCTTTCTTTTTTGAAGTTGCAAGTTTGGGCATGTTCATTCCAGCAACATAGCACCCTGCATCCCACTGCTGGTTTGCCTCTGAAGCTAAGCAGATCGGTCCCGGTCAGTACTTGGAAGGGAGACCATATATAGCTAGAGGTGGTGACAAATAAACGTGAGGGTAAAAAATGTCACATATGGGGAATAACATTTTTACTGCGAAAAACACTTTAAAAATGTACATGTTCACAGGTGTCTGAAAACCATGTCTGACTAATGTGAAAATTTCAACAACACATTTTTTTGGTTCACAGGTGTCCGAAAACCATGTGTTTTTTGGTAAGGGACTGCAGGGCCATGTTAGCGCAGAGTCTGTTTTAGTGGATGTGGTCACACATTTTAACCAATGCATGGCACTGGGACCACTGGTGGTAGTATGAAACAGATTTCTGAATGGATATGGGCATTAAAAAAAACTCAAATCTTTATGCATGCATCATCTACTGTAGGCATGTAGTGTGTGTGTGTGTGAGCGCATTTGCGAGAGAGAGAGAGAGAGAGGTGGGTTGATGATGTTGACTTGTGACTTAAAGTAACCATCAACTCTCAGCCTATGTTGTTAGTTCAATGTTATACTCCCTAAGCGGACACATCAATCATTTTATGAGCTGCTTTTTTATTACAGTAAGAGGACATCAAATCTACAATGAAAATATAGCCTATAACTAATTACATAATAACTAAACTGTTACACAATAAAAGGTTGTATCTCAACTATCAGTCACAGGATAGGATCTTAAGTAGAGATCTGTTAGACACCTAATACACAAATGATGTCACCAGACTGCATAGTCACTGCATAGTCACTTTAACTCTACCCACATGTACATATTACTTCAACTATCTCAACTAGCCGGTGCCCCCACACATTGACTCTGCACCGGTACCCCCCTGTATATATAGCCTCCCTACTGTTATTTTATTTTACTTCAGCTCTTTTTTTCTCAACACTTTTTTTGTTGTTGTTTTATTTTTACTTTTTTTGTTAAAAATAAATGCACTGTTGGTTAAGGGCTGTAAGTAAGCATTTCACTGTAATGTCTGCACCTGTTGTATTCGGCGCATGTGACCAATAAAATGTGATTTGATTTGATTTGACACAGGGGTCACAGGGGTAAATTGCTTTGGGTTTCCTGGAAAGAAAACATATCCAACCAGAAATGACAAGGCAATATATCCTCTATTTAGAAGCCTAATCACATTAGTACAATACAAGACAATAATTAGACTAGACAAGAGTATTGTGTTCCAAAACCACTTGTATTGACTTCGACCTGTCTCGAGCTTTGCTTTAACCTGCCATTAAAACCGTTAAGGCCTAGATTCAATCAGAACAAGTGTTAACAGGCAATAGCTGACACCCCCATAGCTGATGTTTTGGTGATGTCGGATGCGGAACTGCATTGGAGGACCTTTCCAATCGGTGAGCAGCTGCTCTTGTGATTGTCATGAAGTCACACACGTCCCACTCGCGTTAGAAGTTCAGAACAAGAAAGTGTTGGTTATAGGCCCATAGAAATAATTACGCTGAAATTGAAAATCACTAAACGAAATAATTAGAATTTATATCAGCCTAATTGAGGTGTAGATTACACATCTCACATTTCAGTGTTCGAACTTGTAAACGAGGCTGCATGGGATTTATTAATAATAATGCAACCGCGCAGCCAATGACAATGTCCACTTAGGTATAATGCCGGGAGCAGCTTGTGGATTTGACAACTCTTAACTGCAGTTCCACCTCCGACACCTTCAAAACAGCAGCTATGCGAATGTTGGCTAAAACGCATCTGATTGAACCGGGCTCTAAATGAGTGTTCGATGGACTTATTTGACAGAAGTCGATGTAGCTACTCTATCCAATTGGATAGTAAATGTAAAGTGTAGAGTTTCCACATGACCATAACCCACAATTTAGAACACCACTGCTTTAATCAACAGTCACCCTGGGGTATGTTTAAATGAAATGCCTTTATTTACAGTCGGACAAATTCAATGATGGATTTGCCTTGAGCTCTGTTTAAAAGCAGAACACGTCAACTCTGAAAGGTAATTAATTGCAGGTATGCGCTAACTCGGATTTGATGGGTCTTCATGTTTTGCAGCGGAGTTTATTCTGTCACACCAATTCCACACCTGCTGTGAATAACTTTAATCCCACTGCCTATTTTTTTTCAATTCAGTGGATCTGAGAAGGATTATGGAGTGATATTTAATCTTGTGTGCGTTCTTTTAAAAAAATTTTTATTGTCTTTCCAGACAAAACAAAGCTCCATGGTTCAGATTTATTTCGCAAATGTTTCGTAGAATCCTGGATCGGTTTATTCTTTGAGTAGGGAGGAGGCATATAGCTCGGTCTAGTAGTGCAATACATCTGGATCAGAGCTAAATTGGCTCGTTATTCCCGAGAAGCATCAGCCGCATTGGTGTTTGAATGAAGAACAGCAATAAACAGTCTTCTGTTTTATTTTATTTACATGAAAAAAATCTGAAATTCGATACCAACTTGTGCATACACAGCTTTTTAAACTCGATGATGCTAGGCTACAGAACTATTGAATCCAATTCCAATAATTTCGCATGCAACAACAAAAATGACGAGTAAAGGCTATTTTAAGTTCATACCTTGTCAGTGTGCTGCTGGATTCCAGGAGTGTTGCTTGACAACTTCTAGGAAAGCCCCGGGAAGTTACCTGAAGATGCTGTTATTTAGCCTCCATAATACCACATTGGTGATGTCCAGCCGTGCCGTTACCCAGGTGGTAATTCAATTAGTTGTGTGTCGGAAATATGCACACATAACAATCAGCTCCATGGGTCTCCAAAATGAATTAAGAAATGCAGAATGCGCAGTGAGCGCTCATAACAGTGAAGGGTCCTTGAGAATGTGGGTATAGCAGCACCTGGCTGACAGTCTGTCAATTGGGCTATACTGATCGAAATCAGTCCTCTCCACCTGTTCTTAAGCCTACTACACTTGCTTTGTCAAAACATTATACTGAATGAATTCAACACCGTCATTACTGACGTCAGGTGCAAATTCGTAGAATTCTGGAGCAAATGGGAGCCCGGGATTTTACGCACATTGATACCCTATCCAATTCTCCAATTACCTCACTGTGAAATCGTTTCCTGCATGCTGTGTGAGCATCTCCTGTCAAAAACTATGGTATGGATGTTTTAACACAAGTCTAATTATTCCTATAGGCCTTGTGACTCACCCAATCCTATGGGTTTAATCAGAGGTCATAACCATCCACAGTACAGTATGTACTGGTCCATCACTATTTAATTGGATGGATCTGTACATAATTGCATTCTAAATGTATTTTCATTTTCTGAAATTATAGTGGACATTGGACAACATTCCTAGAGGGTTCAATAGGTCAACATTTAGTGTTCAATACATGTTCAACTTTTTATGTACTTTATTAAATTATTCTAATTAGGGCTGACAGAAAACCCCCTAAAGTGGATACGTATGTCACTGGTATGTCAGACTTCATTTATAATTAATTTCAAACATTGCATGCAGTCATCATCCACCCAAGTCCCCACCTGCCTCGAAAAACATCACTTTTTGATTGTAGTCAATGGTTTAATCATTGTCTTTGAAATGTGCTTCCCGGCTCCAGCTTTAATTAGGCTACAGCAGAAGTTCATTGCATATTACATTTACATTTTAGTCATTTAGCAGACGCTCTTATCCAGAGCGACTTACAGTTAGTGAGTGCATACATTTTTACGTGGGCATATCCCCCCACGTAAACTTAAATGGATTCCAATGCATGTATTAAATCAAAAGCGCATACATTTTCAATTTGCCACAGAAAACGACATTCACATTAGTCATACCTTGAAAGCTGACATGAATTATACTCAAACAAATTCCATCTGTGGAGGCCAGTGGAATAGTTACCTGTCTTAAAGGCGCCACATGGTCAATTCGACGTCTGCATTGGCCGTGCAGCATTAACGGTGATATGGCTTCTGTAAAAGTCAGGCATTTATACTTCTTGCGCTTTGCAGAGCTGTTGTGAAGGAAGTTGTCAAGGAAGTGCATTTGTGTTTATACAGGACCTCCCGCCCTCACCTACCGTCAACCAATCATTTCAATGCGGAGCTATATGGAGCCCTCCGCATTGTTACAAAATTTGAGAGGCGCATGTTGATGCTCTATGGATCTCTATTTTGCCCTCTGCAATTGCGGAGGTTCCGCAATTGCTTCACACCATCCATATGGCGCCTCCGACTACATTTTCAGATCAAGCATAAATTGGCTCTTAGGTTACATGTTTAAACTATCTCCATTGGCACCTGGATAGCCACAAGCCCGCTACACTCATTGATGGAAGGGCTGTGTTGGAACGCAGGACTGTGAATCATGCTAGAATTGTCCTAAACGAGCTTATCTCCAGGATGTAACTGTAGTGTCCATAAATCGAGTGTCTACACAGAAACCCACAGGGGTTAGAATTAATTTCATGTCTATGATGAGATTAAAACCAACACGACCCGAGGAGAGTTCTGACCTGCCAGGAATTAAAAAGCATTGTTTGTTTCAGTATTTCCTATAGCTAGAAAGACCAGGGATGTAAAGGCTAAACATTGATCCGCATTACATTCCTTTAACTACAGGCTGTTATCGTAATTGTTGTATTATAAGCAGAACACATTACACTGTAAAAATAGAATGTCTCAAAACACCATGATTTTGTAATGAAACCATGTAAAGTAGTGCACCTAAACTGAGATCTGGTGTTTGGAGGGTGTTTGAATGTAAACCCAATGTAAGTGTTTTAATACACATAATGTGTTTTAAACCAGAGATTAAGTACTCTGAAACACCCAAAGTGATTCTTCAACCTGAATATTGGTGTTTTTAAGAGTGTTGTGAAAACACTTTTTGGGGTTTCAGTGCATGTAAAAGGCAGCATCAAAACACAAAAACGGTGTTTCTCATACAATTAATGGTTTATAAATGCAAATAGTTTATATCCTAAATATTGATTGATAAGGGCCTATGGAGAATATTTTTTTGTGGAATTCCACCTTTATTTTTTCAATGCTTTAGTTACATTTTACATTTACGTCATTTAGCAGACGCTCTTATCCAGAGCGACTTACAGTTAGTGCATACATTATTCTTTTTTTTTTTTTTTTTTTTTCATACTGGCCCACCATGGGAATCGAACCCACAACCCTGGCGTTGCAAACGCCATGCTCTACCAACTGAGCTACCTCCCTGCTGGCCATTCCCTCCCCTCCCCTGGACGACGCTGGGCCAATTGTGCGCAGCCCCATTGGTCTCCCGGTTGCGGCCGGCTACAGCAGAGCCTGGATTCGAAGCAGGATCTCTAGTGGCACAGCTAGCACTGCGATGCAGTGCCTTAGACCACTGCGCCACTCGGGAGGTTAGACAGATTAGAAACAGGAGAGGCAGTAAGATGATACGTTTTGTTGGAATCTTACCCACTCGGCCACGCTGTAAGAAATTATTCTGGGTTTAATTGAAATTGACTAATATATATATATATATATATATATATATATATATATATATATATATATATATATATATATATATATATATATATATATATATATATATATACTGAATAAAAATCAATGCAAGTCCTGCAGAGCCTGTGGTTTAGTAAATTGTGCAAAACCCGATGAACTGGGTTAAATTCCCTGCTCCAACCCTTCACTCCGTTTCTCCGACCTATCTGTATCCCCTCAGTAATTTCATAACTGTCTCAATAAAATGTCAAAATACCTCCAAAATATATTTCAAACAATTTATGCAGTCATATCAATGATTTGTTAAATTAATTTTACCAAAATAATGTAAGAATAAATCCAACTAAATATGTTGCTCAAAATGTCAGTAACTTTCATGATGATAACCAAAGAGAGAGAAAATTAGTAATTTAACTCATTAGAACTCTAGTTTTAATCACCTTGATTTCCTATCTTGCCACATGACTTGATATTAGAGGATTGTGGGTAATTCAAAAAAAAAATGACTTTATGATTCTTTCACACAATGTTGTATGCATGTTTGAAGAAATAAAACTATATTTCTATACGGGGGGCCAGTATGAAAAATAAAATAAAATAATAATGTCTGCACTCACTAACTGTAAGTCGCTCTGGATAAGAGCGTCTGCTAAATGACTAAAAATGTTTTTTTTTTTTAATGTATTAAGCATGTGCCGTGAAGTGTAATGGATCATGATGAATTGATATCTAAACCATCAGGAAAATGTACGTTCAATGAGGACATCATCCATTCCCACATTCAACATTATTAATGTTAGTGCAGAATCCTGCATTTTTGCAGTTCAACCTCCAGTTACTTCTGGTGGTTTGAACACTGTGCATGACAATGCCTGCCAAAACGGTATAAATTGGCAAATTATAAAATACATAAAACAATGTTAAACATTAAGACACTTCAGAAAAAGGGATCTAATTCTGCACTAGACAGGATCCAGAACATCAGAATTGTGTTTAGAAGCTTTAGAGAGAGGAAACAACACCAATAGAGAAGGTATCTAATTCTGTACTAAACAGGACTCGAAACACCAAAATCGTTTTTCAACCTTTCCTGTGAGTGCTCCCAGTCCCTGGCATGGTGTTGCACAACACTTGATGAAGTGGTGTTACAACACACCATGTAATGTTTCAAACCATCTCAGGATAATGTGTTTCAATACTCAAGCAAAGTTAAGGTTTCGTCTCCTTCAAGTTGGTGGCAGCTGAGTTTCCACTAGTTTTGGTGTTACAAAGCACTTCATTTTAACAGTGTACTTGGTAGTGCAGCTAAACACTGTTTGCTAAAAGTAACATGAACTTTGTGACCTGGTAGGAACTTAACTCCCCTACGTATTTATTTGGACAGTGAAGCTAAAACTTTTAATTTGTATGTATACTCCAGCATTTTGGATTTATATCAAATGTTTTATGAGGCGACAGTTTGTGCTTTGGCAAAGTGGGTAGGGTTATATCCTGCCTGGTTGGCCCTGTCCTGGGGGGCCAACTTCATTCTCCGTACTGGCCAATTATTATAACGACGATTATAACAACCATTAATTCATACATTGTTGTGCCCCTGGCCTGAGAGGATGGAAGTTCAATATGTAGCTAGATGTAGAAGGCTAATGTTAACTAGCTAACGTTGCCCATGAATGGAAGTTAGGCTAGTGAGCAAGTATTTTAGCCAGGCAGCCTAGGACAACAAAAAATAAAAGCATGTACTGTATGACAGAGTGATAGACCGTTTCATCACCATAAAAGAGAGGAGGTTGGCATTAGCGTTTCTCTACAAGTAGGGTGAGTCAACATGTTTTTCTACTTGCAAGAACGCGCACGCACACACACAGAAATCAGAACCATGGACAGCCACATCATATTTAGCTGACGTTGTGCTGGAATAGTGGAGGCAGCTCCTGTTTTCTAAGTGACTTGCGGTAACTCTCTGTGGTTCTAAATCAATAGTTCTTTAGTGGTCCGACAATGTCGGCAAAATTAACTTGCTTAACCATGCTGTAGGTTATGTAACTGTCTGTTACATGCAATATGCATCGTGGACTTCACTGGGCATAGATTGCTATCCAGTTTAGTGATAAAACAAAGGTGTGGTTGAATTTATTCTGCCACTGTGCCTTCTTATTGTCTCTGCCTTTAGGCCTATATATCACAGTGATTTTACCCACGCACAAAATTGGAGCTGCAGTACATCGTTGCAAGTGATTCACTGCCATTGAGTCAAAACACCAAGATCCTGGGTCAGGTCAGTGTCCAGGATAGTCATGTATGTGCCCCTGGTTTCCAGCTAAACAGACTCAAGAAGTGTTTTCACTTATCAGTAGGGTTGCAAAATTGCAAAATGAAGTAAGCTTTATGCAACATCTTTTTCAGTGCGGACCCATCACTCCTTTTTATTTGAAAAATTACAGTAACTTTTCCAAACTGCCCAGGTTTTCCAGAAATCCTAGTTGGAGGATTCAGGATTTAATCTTTATTCCATTTATTCCCTCCTAATTCAGGGAGTCTTCCAACCAGGATTTCCGGAAGATTTTGCAACCCTACTTGTCAGTGATTTTCCCAATGACACACTGTTGGAAGTAACTAACCAGAGTGAAAGCTATCAAAAAAAAAATCTGGAAATGTATTCAGCAAGCAGTGGCATGCATTGCTCTCTATAATGACATGTCTTCACTGACATGAGTACTGAATTTTCTCTTAAGACAGATCCTACAGTATGATTTGTATTGAAGTCCTCATCATCTCTGTAAATTAAACATATGGGGCTGATCAAAATGTCTCAAGAATCCCAGCATTTAGTATGTTTCAACTGAACAAAGTTTGTGCATTTAAAATGTTGTGTCCAGTGGCGATTTTTGTATGTAAATCTTGGTGGGGCAAACTCCCATTATTTTATTTTTTATGTATGCCAGCAAAACCACTTGTCACGCCCTGACTCTGGGGACTCGTATTTGTTGAGTCAGGGGTGTGTATTTTCTGTGTGGTATGTTGTATTTTCAAAGTTTAGATCTAGATCGTTTAGATCTAGATTGTCTAGATCTATGTTGGCTGGTGTGGTTCCCAATCAGAGGCAGCTGTCGCTCGTTGTCTCTGATTGGGGACCATACTTAGGCAGCCTATTGGCACTAGTGGGTTGTGGGATCTTGTTCCGTGTGAGGAGGAGTGCCGACGACGGAGACCTGAGAGGCAACCCCAAGAAAAAAATTTTTTGGGGGGGGCACACGGTGTGGACGACGAGGCAGCAGGAGGCCGTTAAAGGGCGGGTCTGCAGGTTAGGAGAGGAGGCCACCATGTTACGGGGGCTATTGGTTCAGAGGGAGCAGGAGTTATTCGGTCAGAGGGAGGCGCTACAGGAGGCTATAAGGGAGAAGGAAAGTGTAGAGGCACAGCGAGAGGAGCTGGTTAGGCAGCAGAAGGAGCGGGGGTTAATAAAGGAACCCAGTCCCACTCCTCGCACCAAGCAAGTGGTGCATGTCGCCAGTCCGGTCCGGCCCGTTCCTGCTTCCTGCACCAAGTCAGTGGTGCGCGTCGCCAGCCCGGCCTGTTCCTGCCCCTCGCACCAAGCCAGTGGTGCGCGTCGCCAGTCCGGCCCGGCCTGTTCCTGCCCCTCGCACCAAGCCAGTGGTGCGCGTCGCCAGCCCGGCCCGGCCTGTTCCTGTCCCTCGCACCAAGCCAGTGGTGCGCGTCGCCAGCCCGGTCCGGCCTGTTCGTGTCCCTCGCACCAAGCCAGTGGTGCGCGTCGCCAGCCCGGCCCGGCCTGTTCCTGCCCCTCGCACCAAGCCAGTGGAGCGTGTGTCCAGTCTGGCATGGCCCGTGGCTGCTCCACTCCGGAGCCAGAGCAGTCCGCTCCACCAGTGTCCAGTTTAGCTCCGGTCAGCTGCTCCACTCCGGAGCCAGAGCAATCCGCTTCACCGGGGTCCAGTCCAGCTCCGGTCAGCGGCTCCACTCCGGAGCCAGAGCAGTCCGCTCCACCGGTGCCCAGTCCAGCTCTGGTCAGCGGCTCCAGTCCGGAGCCAGAGCAGTCCGCTCCACCGGGGTCCAGTCCAGATCCGGTCAGCGGCTCCACTCCGGAGCCAGAGTAGTCCGCTCCACCGGTGCCAAGTCCAGCTCCGGTCAGCGGCTCCAGTCCGGAGCCTGTGAAGTCCGCTCCACCGGTGCCCGGTCCAGCTCTGGTCAGCGGCTCCAGTCCAGACCCAGACGTCAGCCCCTCTCCAGGTTCGGGGTCTCCCACACCAGGGTCCAGACAGGGCTTGGTACTTCGTGGGAGGAAGGAGAGGGGAAGCAGCGCCCCAAGGTCCAGACCAGACCAGGGGCGCAACAGGGAGGCGGAGAGTAAGGGGTCGTCACGTCTGAGCCGGATCCGCCTCTGAGGCGGAATGCCCACCCGGCCCCTACCCTGTTATGTTTATGTTGTGCGGTCGGAGTCCGCACCTTTGGGGGGGGGGGGGGGGGGGGGGGGGTACTGTCACGCCCTGACTCTGGGGACTCGTATTTGTTGAGTCAGGGTGTGTATTTTCTGTGTGGTATGTTGTATTTTCTAAGTTTAGATCTAGATCGTCTAGATCTATGTTGGCCGGTGTGGTTCCCAATCAGAGGCAGCTGTCGCTCGTTGTCTCTGATTGGGGACCATACTTAGGCAGCCTATTGGCACTAGTGGGTTGTGGGATCTTGTTCCGTGTGAGGTATGTTGTTTGTCTACCTTGGACTTCACGTTTCATTTGTTGTTTTGTCGTGGTGTTTATTCAGTATAAATAAACATGTATGCATATCACGCTGCGCCTTGGTCTGACCCGTCTGTAAACGAACGTGACACCACTACACAACACTAAACAATACATTAATTGGACTATAACGGCGACAAACAGTGCCCACAAACTGTTAGGGCCTACATAAAGCTGTCCCAACCTTCGTGGGCAAATTTGGTCATCAAAGTCTGGCATTCTCTGGATTTATGGTGCGTTCAAGACAACTGGGAACACGGAAAAAAACACAGTCGAATCATGATGTTAGTGATCTTCAGATCAGAGTTCCAGACTTGGAATTCCGAGTTGGGTGACGTTCAAAACGTATTTTATCCAGAGTTCCCAGATGTCTTCAACTCACTGAAGTCTGATATTTCCCCGTTTCCAGTTGTTTTGAACGCGGCAGAAGTCATGCTGGATTGACAGCATGGCCAATGTTGAATGTTTATCCTTTTAAACTTGGAAAAGAGACCCTTAAACCCAGACTTGGACCACACATCCACTCCACTGAATAGCAGGTTGGTGATTGCTTTGCAATGCTTGCAGTTAGCCACTGATTCCTTTCAAACCACTCATTGTTGAATTTGCGATTTCCAACTAGTTGTGTAATGTTTATGTCCAATGGCCGATGAGCACTGATACATTTTATCTATAATTTCTCTCCATATGACAAGGATTGAAAAGGATTTGCCAGTAGATTGTCGACTTGATTCATGATGATGATTGCTAGCTAAGATTTAGAAAGTATGATGTTGACATGATCAGTCCAATCAAAGCTACTGTAGATATAACGTGATTTGACGTCATTTTATCTGTGGCCAATGACCTTGAGCCTTCTTGGATGGGCACTTCTAATGTAACTCTATGGCAGCACCCACGTGGCTTGAATATACAAGCTCTCCTCGTAGATTTTGCGGCGACGTAGTGTCACCATGAGTGACAGAACAATGAGCCAATCACAGCGCAACTAGAGAACATTACCCACCCCTACGCTTCATATTTTCCGCTGGCTGCCCCACCACCACAGAAAGCACTGAGCTAGGCTGAAACATCTGCATTTTGGAGCTGCCTTACTCAAGAAAGCTTAAAAGAGACCATGTTTGTATGCGGTTTTATTAACTCAATGCTTTTTTATTTTTTTATTTTTTACATTGTTTGCAAACTGATATGTGACACGTATTAATGCCAAAACAACATGCAAAACAGGAAGAAGAAAAAAAGGTGGGGCCCTGAATGACTGGTCGCCACTAGTTGTGTCTATATTCATCAGTTGATTTGCCCCTTTATTACTTTAAAATTCACATGTTTTCGTTCCCATTTGGCAAGTAAGAATTTTAATCTGACAAGACAAACATTCTGACCATCTAACAGACATTAGAGTAGCCTTTCTCCCTGTATATAAGTGCACTGCAGCCATAGCCAAGACGTCTGAGCCTTTTGGCACAGGTGAAAGTGCACTCACTATGATTCCACTCACTCTTGTTCAGACCCCACATCGACTTTTCCTCCTCAATCACTACATTACAGTAGAATGATTTTTTCCTCTGTACTGCATCACATGTATATTCCCCAGTTGTTCTACCTTTGGGCTGCATTTCCCACATTTGTCATATTAAATGCATGCCTTCAGCTAACTGCTCATACTCCTACATGGGACCTCCATCTGCAGAACCCAAACAGCCAAGGGCTGACCATGTGAAATAACCAGGGCTTTTTGAGATGAGAGATGCTGCTAATTTAAACAGCCCCCTGCCTGTCTGATCCATAGGGCTGCTGGTGAGTGTATTGGGAACGGTCGGTTAATGATGGAGTGTTTTGAATACAAAGTGTCTTCTTTTAAAGGAGGCCCTCTCCGTTTCCATCATTATCTCATATCTCATACTGCTCTCCTGATTGAAACGATCAATATTGAGGCAAACTAGGTCAAGGAAGACTAGAAGCGGTGTTTAGGAGTATCAGAGGCTGGTTTCAGTATGGGGGGAGGGGGGGAGGGGAGATTTAAGCTCTTTACTTTCACCTCACCCCTCACATAAAAATTATAGATGTGACAAGAAGAAAGAGCTTATGGTGATTTTTCACTCTTATAATGTGCTTACTATGTGCTTAGTATGTTACACTCTAATGTATAGGACCAGTAGTCTGTTCTTTTTGCTTATGTATTATAACAAGAAAACACTACTGACATGCATGGTCAAGAACCTTTTAGCGTGTTTCATGAATGCTGTTCTAAGAATATGAGGTTTGCTTTCTTTACTTTCGTCTGTATGCATATGTCTTGGCTCTGTAGCCTATAGCAATTACAGGTTACAGTAGATCAAAGTGGAGCGATACAATGCCAGACAGTGGTTTTCAGTAAAGGGGGGGAAATGTAGTCCCCTGTAGCTCAGTTGGTAGAGCATGGCGCTTGCAACTCCAGGATTGTGGCTTTTGTTTCCCACGGGGGGCCAGTATGAAAAATGTATGCACTCACTAACTGTAAGTCGCTCTGGATAAGAGCGTAAAATGTAAATGACCCTTCCTCCTCTACCCCCACAGACAATTAAAGATGTGACAAGACGACAGGGCTTATTGTGATGGCACAGTACAATAAATAGTGATTGGTGGTGTGACGGAAGGAGGTCTTTCTGTGTCGATTGTAGGGTCATTTTGGATCATTACTACATTAATTTGCCAGGCATACCACTCAGTTGAATTTTTTATTAGTGTATAAAAAAAGTGAAACAATAACACCTTATAGAGTGCAGAACATTTGTCACAGTGGAAAAACATGTTGCCTGCCATTCAAGGTGGAGTACGAATTAGGTTAACATCCGGAACACATAAACCTTTGCTTAGTTTGTATCCTTGGAATGACATACAGTACAAAACATACATTTCCATTCACATTTCTGAGAATAAATGACTATATAGTCTATAATCTGTCTTTTGAATAATAGATTGTCAAGGTAAAAAGAGATACTATAATGTAATATTGTCTCATTCCAGCCTCTCCTTTGTCCTGGTTCACTGTCCCTTCAATAGCAAGGCTGTTGTGTTTGCTAATCAAAGTTTGCTAATCAAAGTTTAAGTCCCCGAGTGGCGCAGTGGTCTAAGGCACTGCATCGCAGTGCTATCTGTGCCACTAGAGATCCTGGTTCGAATCCAGGCTCTGTCGTAGCCGGCTGTGACCGGGAGACCCATGGGGCGGCGCACAATTGGCCCAGCGTCGTCCAGGGTAGGGGAGGGAATGGCCGGCAGAGATGTAGCTCAGTTGGTAGAGCATGGCGTTTGCAACGCCAGGGTTGTGGGTTCGATTCCCACGGGGGGGCAAGTATGAAAAAAGATATATAATAATGTATGCACTAACTGTAAGTCGCTCTGGATAAGAGCGTCTGCTAAATGACTAAAATGTAAATGTAAATGGCTGTTTAGAAAAACCTCCCTCCAACTCTGCAAGGCATTGAAGGCAATGGAATGAGTGCATTTCCTATAAACAGAATTTCAGCTGTGATCTCTACTCGCAGCGTATTTGCTATATTACAATCTCAAAGTTTGGGGTCACTTAGAAATGTCCTTGTTTTCGAAAGAAACACAATTTTTTTGTCCATTAAAATAACATCAAATTGATTAGAAATACAGTGTAGACATTGTTAATGTTGTAAATGGCTATTGTAGCTGGAAACGGCTGATTTTTAATGGAATATCTACATAGGCATACAGAGGCCCATTATCAGCAACCATCAGTCCTGTGTTCCAACGGCACGTTGTGTTTGCTAATCAAAGTTTATCGTTTTAAAAGGCTAATTGATCATTAGAAAACCCTTTTGCAATTATGTTAGCACAGCTGAAAACTGTTATGCTGATTAAAGAAGCAATAAAACTAGCCTTCTTGAGACTAGTTGAGTATCTGGAGCATCAGCAATTGTGGGTTCGATTACAGGCTCAAAATGGCCAGAAACAAAGAACTTTCTTCTGAAACTCGTCAGTCTATTCTTGTTCTGAGAAATGAAGGCTATTCCATGCGAGAAAATGCCAAGAAACTGAAGATCCCATACAACGCTGTGTACTACTCCTTTCACAGAACAGCGCAAACTGGCTCTAACCAGAATAGAAAGAGGAGTGGGAGGCCCCGGTGCACAACTGAGCAAGAGGACAAATACATTAGAGTGTCTAGTTTGAGAAACAGACACCTCACAGGTCCTCAACTGGCAGCTTCATTAAATAGTACCCGCAAAACACCAGTCTCAATGTCAACAGTGAAGAGGTGACTCTGGGATGCTGACCTTCTAGGCAGAGTTGCAAAGAAAAAGCCATATCTCAGACTGCCCATCTTAATCTTTTATTTTTATTGGCCAGTCTGAGATATGGCTTTTTCTTTGCAACTCTGCCTAGAAGGTCAGCATCCCAGAGTCACCTCTTCACTGTTGACGTTGACACTGGTGTTTTGCGGGTACTATTTAATGAAGCTGCCAGTTGAGGACCTGTGAGGTGACCCCAAACTTTTGAACGGTAGTGTATATACATATACATACATACACATACATATACACATACAGTGAGGGAAAAAAGTATTTGATACCCTGCTGATTTTGTACGTTTGCCCACTGACAAGAAGTGATCAGTCTATAATTTTAATGGTAGGTTTATTTGAACAGTGAGAGACAGAATAACAACAAATGTTACAACATTTCTGGCTCCCAGGTGTCTTTTATACAGATAAAGAGCTTAGATTAGGAGCACACTCTTAAAGGGAGTACTCCTAATCTCAGTTTGTTACCTGTATAAAAGACACCTGTCCACAGAAGCAATCAATCAATCAGATTCCAAACTCTCCACCATGGCCAAGACCAAAGAGCTCTCCAAGGATGTCAGGGACAAGATTGTAGACCTACACAAGGCTGGAATGAGCTACAAGACCATCGCCAAGCAGCTTGGTGAGAAGGTGACAACAGTTGGTGCGATTATTCGCAAATGGAAGAAACACAAAAGAACTGTCAATCTCCCTCGGCCTGGGGCTCCATGCAAGATCTCACCTCGTGGAGTTCCAATGATCATGAGAACGGTGAGGAATCAGCCCAGAACTACACGGGAGGATCTTGTCAATGATCTCAAGGCAGCTGGGACCATAGTCACCAAGAAAACAATTGGTAACACACTACGCCGTGAAGGACTGAAATCCTGCAGTGCCTGCAAGGTCCCCCTGCTCAAGAAAGCACATATACATGCCCGTCTGAAGTTTGCCAATGAACATCTGAATGATTCAGAGGAGAACTGGGTGAAAGTGTTGTGGTCAGATGAGACCAAAATGGAGCTCTTTTGCATCAACTCAACTCGCCGTGTTTGAAGGAGGAGGAATGCTGCCTATGACCCCAAGAACACCATCCCCACCGTCAAACATGGAGGTGGAAACATTATGCTTTGGGGGTGTTTTCTGCTAATGGGACAGGACAACTTCACCGCATCAAAGGGACGATGAATGGGGCCATGTACCGTCAAATCTTGGGTGAGAACCTCCTTCCCTCAGCCAGAGCATTGAAAATGGGTCGTGGATGGGTATTCCAGCATGACAATGACCCAAAACACACGGCCAAGGCAACAAAGGAGTGGCTCAAGAAGAAGCACATTAAGGTCCTGGAGTGGCCTAGCCACACTTTTTAAACTTTTGGTGCCAACGAGAATGACATAAGAAAGAAGTCAAGACAACTAGCTTGATTGAGTCACCGCCATGTATATCTTACTAGGTCCATATATCTACTATTTCTAATGTATCTATGACATTCATGATTTCATTAAGAGCATGAGGGTAATAGTTTGTAGTGTGATTTCCTTTATGGTCCATTGAGCTTTTTAAAACAATATTATAATTATAATAATAGGCCTCCTGTAGCTCAGTTGGTAGAGCATGGCGCTTGCAATGCCAGGGTTGTGGGTTCGATTCCCTTGGGGGGCCAGTATGAAAAATGTATGCACTCACTAACTGTAAGTCGCTCTGGATAAGAGCGTCTGCTAAATGAGTAAAATGTAAATTATATAATCTCCCACCATAATAATAGTCTTGTATTGCTTGCAGGGTTGATCATTTATTATATATATATTGTCAAAGAAGTGTGGATCATCATTATTTGGTCCGTAAAGGTTAATGAGCCATATCTGTTTATGGTCCAATAACAATCATCCATCTACCTTGTGGATCTGTTTGGACAATTTGCACATTCGGATCAATATTACTGTTAATTAATATCATCACCCCTTTTGAGTTTATTTTTTATCTCTGGTTTGTTATGTAAAAATTAACCCGAGTTTTTAAACAGAGTACATTACTTTAAATCATATCTTCACTTTGAAAGAGAAAGTTACATTTCTCCTATTTATGTTGGACGAATATATGAGCACCATTTATCCATCTGCTATCGTGTCTACAAATTCCAAATTGTAACAGATTGCCTTTTTCTTGTGCAGTTTATTATAACAGCTTGTGAAGCTAATCATAGGATGTAGCCAGCTTGCTTTTAATAATATTTTAATTCGAACTGGCTAGCCGGCTAGAAATGTTCTTTCTTCATTAGAATTTCAATTGTGATACCAAAATGGCAGACACATAGGTAGGTAGCCTAGCGGTTAGAGGGTTGGGCCCGTAACCAATAGATCGCTAGTTTGATTCCACGAGCCGACAAGGTGAAAATTCTGACGATGTGCCCTTGAACAAGGAACTTAACCCTAATTTCTCCAGGGTCACCGTTGATAATGGCAGACCCTGGCCATGACCCCACTCTCTGAGGAGGAGTTGGGATAAGCATAAAACACACTTGTACATGTGTGAAATAGGACAAATACACCGAGTATACAAAACATTAAGATCATTTCCATGACATAGACTGATCAGGTGAAAGTTATGATCCCTTATTGATGTCACTTGTTAAATCCACTCCAATCAGTGTAGATGAAGGGGAGGAGACAGGTTAAAGAAGGATTTTAAAGTCTTCAGACAATTGAGACATGTATGTGTGCCATTCAGATGGTGAATGGTCAAGACAAAATATTTAAGTGTCTTTGAACAGGGAATGGTAGTAGGTGCCAGGTGCACCAGTTTGTGTCAAAAACTGCAACGCTGCTGGGTTTTTCACGCTCAACAGTTTCCTGTGTGTATCAAGAATGGTCCATCACCCAAAGGACATCCAGCCAACTTGAAACAGCTGTGGGAAGCATTGGAGTCAACATGGGCCAGCATTCCTGTGGAATGCTTTCGACACCTTGTAGAGGCCATGCCCCGACGAATTGAGGTTGTTCTGAGGGCAAAATTGGGGGGCGCAACTCAATATTAGGAAGGTGTTCCTAAGGTTTGGTATACTCAGGGTATAAGCACCTACCAAATTATTAATATTACACACACGTGCAAGGATGCAGGCATGCAAACACGCATACACAAACACTGACGCACCACCTTTTTTTGTGACTCACTGTCCAAGTTTTGAGGGCACTACATGTACATTTAGTGTTTCAAACTAAATATCATTCAAGTTGACAAATTGAAGAATTGACGACACAGCACAACACAAAACAACACAGCACAGCACAACAGAGCAAAGAATGTGCCTGTGCATGTACACTGAAAAGCAATTAACCATAAACGGAGTGGAATTTGTTACAAAGCAAACTCAGGTCCAATATCTTCTACCACAAAGAACTCTGTGACTACTGTGCAAAATCAGAGAAGGCTTTTAACAGAGTGGTTTTCATTAGTACAACAGCTTCTTTTTTTCAATCAGTTTCCATTGTTGTGTCTGCAGTTATATGCAAAGGAGTGCCAGCACAACAAGATCATCCCAGTCATAAAGCAAAGCCCTGGCAGAATTACATAGACTTCAAAGTCTTTCCCCACTAGACACTCTGATTATACACCTGAATGAGGAGAGGAGCAAGACGAGCACTAGGGTCTCCTCTTTAATTCACATCCACAGGACTGACAGGGAAAGGAAAAGGCAACCAGCTTTTTGTTTAATCTACTTTTGTTCATGCTGACATTTCAGATGAGGCATAGACATGCATTCTCTGCATGCCTACGTTGCGTTCCATGGCTATTTTCACTGAAGAGTCATACATAGAGTCTACTATATCTTTAGATCTTCTCTCCAGATATCTTCAAAGGACATCTAAGATTCAGTGCTCTGAGTGGACAAAGATAGAAATTCCAAGATTTTTTTTTAGATGTTGCCCTCAAAGTAAATTCCCTTTAACTGAAACCGTGAGTCTCATGAGTCAGATGCATTTGACAAGGGTCTTTTTACTTTGATTCTTTCCATTCAATGATCTTTACAAGGGAGTGTTTACATTTTTACAAGGGACTTTGACAATACTCGTCATCATCCATTTTAAACTCAACAGTGTTTCTATCCCTTAACAACATCAGAGCGAGTAAGGTGACTGTGGTGGGATTTTAAACCAACAATTGTGACCGATCACCTCGATTAAGTCTTATGTAGCAAAATTTGAAATTTAGTTTTTTACATTGGATACAAGTAGAGACTCAGAGCTAGACAATTGTATGTCATACACTGCAGTTGAGGAACAATGGGAAAGTAATTCTGCTTTGAAAGTTGATAAACTTGTAACCCCACTTTTGAGAAAATTGCCCTTGAATGTTTTGGTACACCTACTGGAGAGTTCTTCTTTGTCTAACCCATTCAGCATCGTTCACACCCTCTTAAGCCTTAGCCCCACCCATCTCTTTAAGGATTCACATGTGAGGCCATGTGGTGAACACATGCTATATATAAAAAAAAATCTACGTTTATTTGTCACTTGCACAGGATATAGAAGGTGTAAACGGTACACTGAAATGGTTACCTGCATAGTAGCAATATCAAAAACAGAAAGTGTCCAGATAAAAATATTTTATAATTATCAGATGACGCTTACCCAACAAACTTGTCTAAATTGATGGATCATGACTCATGTGAAGGAGATGCTATAACCACCTCCCAGCCACATCTAGCTAAGTGGATGGGTCCCTATTGTCTAGACATGTACACGTGTTCATGAAATACAATAGATGGCCATAATCACTCCCAGACACACCTGGCTAATTTGATGGGTCATGTAATAATCCGGCCAAAGTGGAGTATTTTGTTTTAGACATGTAGTTAGCTAGATAACTAGCTAGCTAGCTAAACAATAAATCGGCATAATCCCAACTCATACTACTACCAATACAAACATTGTCATAGCTGTAGTATGAATCTGCAGGTAGCTAAAGCTAACAAACTAGGTTCAATGTGTGAAGGAACATTTTATGTTTGTGCTTTTCTAATAACCAATTTGACTGGGTTCATGCAAGTGACTGATCGCTTCAATACAAATCTCACCAGATTGGGTCTGCTGGATGGTCGGGATTTCTGCCTAAGGATTAGCTCGCTGACTCCCTGACCCTGTAACTCTGCGGTGAGGTCGCCGATATGATGGGGAAGTATATGCCAATTTGCAAAAATTGTTTCAACTATGTGTTGTTATTCTCTTTGACATTTGTCTTAGACATTTGTATTAAGAATATTGGTAGTAGTAGTAATTTGTCATACAGTAAATAGTTTGTCTGGATTTCCTGAATCAGAAATG
This sequence comes from Coregonus lavaretus, assembly GCF_964263955.1. Lineage (NCBI taxonomy): Eukaryota > Metazoa > Chordata > Actinopteri > Salmoniformes > Salmonidae > Coregonus > Coregonus lavaretus. The sequence goes on from NC_140010.1 coordinate 16,576,743, forward strand.
CCCTAAACTAAACTGTTGTTCTGGTCTGTCCTCTCTCGAGGTTATGGCGAAGGTGACCACAGATGGTATCTAGATGCATGGAAGATAATTAGACTGAGAACAGTGGGAGCCTCACCCCCTCTAACCAGCTGAAGTAATGGCGACAATGGCATTCACTGTGGCCCTGTCCTTCACCACTTCTACCATGAGACCTGAGTCCGAGCCAGCAACCTGTACATAGCATCCAGTCGAAGCTATCAACTGTCTTTTCTCTCATGCCTTTTCTCTCAGGAGTGCGACATGTGTCCACGTGGAGTGAGCATGGAGAGAGATCCCGTCCAAACTTCTCTCATGCTGCTGGTGTACTGGTAGGAAAATGGACAAGACATAATGGACCGTAAAGGACAGTGGCGGCTCAGGTGATAGATTTGTCTGATTGGGAAATTCGGATTATTCTACAAGCGCTCAGCTGGTAGAGCACGGCGCTTGTAACGCCAAGGTAGTGGGTTCGATCCCCGGGACCACCCATACACAAAAAATGTATGCACTCATGACTGTAAGTCGCTTTGGATAAAAGCGTCTGCTAAATGGCATATTTAACATGTGCCATTGGGAGGACAAACTGTAAAGCTATCTGAAGAAGAAAATGAAGAAACGCCAGAAGAATGAGTGCTGTGAAGGAAGGAGGTGGTCAACCGTGCCCGTAATTGATTTAGGCTTATCCAAAATTGTTTATTTGGGGTATCAGGTTGATTGTGGAGGTCTGCACACTGCGACATTTCTAGTAATTTAGACTAAGAATGCATTGAGATACCAATCTGTCATTACCACAAATGGGGGCCGTGATGAGAAAAGTTCATGCTAGAAATATAAGATGAATATACTGTATGTGAATATAAATGTACATTCTGCCAGTGTCGGTGTGTGCTAAATTGAGGGTGTTAAATTCGAGTGATCGAACCAACGTGAAGCACTAAGGACTGTCATTCTAAATTTGGGTTGGATAAGTTATCAATAGTTCTAATTATGATTTGGAAAGGGGAGGCTTCTAGAGACAGAGCGATGCCCCTAAAATGTGAGGAGAGCCACGAGATTGTAGCTTGGGCTAACCTTGCCCCAATCTCATTCTTATCAAGGTTGGTGTGAAACTGTTATAACATGTGTTCTCTCTCTTCCCTGTGAAAGTCAATATGGTTTCTAGGTGGTGTGGAACACTTGAGTGATCATTGTTCCAGATGAGGGATTGTTTGAAACTGACAAATTCTTTGTAACTGACTAATTGACTTCAGCAAGTTTTTAGTATGTTTATAACTATATAAGTGGAGCAATTAATGTGTTATGGCTTAGATGGAATGATTGATGTGCAAATTTATTTGTGACCGGAGGCAAAGTACAAAGGGGGCCTGTCTCTGAGACAGAATGTTTCTATAAGGGTGAGATAAGTCCCGAGCCAAAGGGACCAACGCAGGCCCGGAGTAGTGGCCCAGAAGATGGTAATCGTAGAAGGAGTCCTGAGCCAAAGGGACCAACGCAGGCCTGGAGTGGCCCAGAAGTTAAGATGGTGAAATTGACTATAGCATTGATAAGAAAAATACCTTTTAAGACTGTGACCAACAATGTACTATGAATCTTAATGGATCCAATGCTTGCACTGTTGGGTTTGTGGTGACAGCTATGAGAACTGTTCCAAACAATGAGAAGGATATGAAGGCTCTGTTTAAGAGACTACAAACCTCCTGGAATGAGGAGAGATAAGAGGTCTCTAGCTGTCATCACTCACACTCATGCACCTGCCTCCAGGTTCTTTGATGTGTTTTTCCCTGGGTATTGAGTTGCATGTGCCCTAGACCAAATTCAGGAGATCTCTAGAGACGTAGAGAAAATTGGCAATGCTAAGATAATTTCGTAAATTGGCTCTGCAAAACAGAGAGGCTATTGACTATCTTTTTTCAGGTCAAGGGGGCACTTGTGCAATCATTGGCGATGAATGTTATACTTTTGTCCCAGATCACTCTTCCAATATGACTGATCTCGCCGAATACATTGCCACTGTTGCAAATAATAATTCCCCACAACCAGAGTCGACGCTTGCAACTTTCTGTTTGGAAGTTGGAGATCCCAAATTGCCAAATGGGCAAATGTGTGTGTATTTTGATAAATTCACTCCCGTTAATAGAAGTATAACCTTTATTATGATGATAGCATTACCATACTAATTAGATTGTATAACCCAGAATGAAGGGTTTGAAATGATGAAGTGTCTGGTTTTATGTGTTGATTTCCCTTACTTTAATAGAAGTATAGAGCCTTTTGATAGAAGCTATAATCTAATGCTTACCTTAAAATGTTATGATTATTATCACAGAAGTGATAAGAGGAGAGAATGTGAAGGAAAATGTTATGTTTGTGCTTTTCTAATAACTAATTTGACTGGGTTCATGCAAGTGACTGATTGATCGTGCCTGGGAGGAATCCTCACTATCAGTATCTGCAATTTGGCAGTGCGCCCAGAACATTGTTTTGAGAATTAATTGGATATCTCAGCCTCAAGGTCTCAGCTTGGATAGAAGAAGCCTCGTGAGGTATTGGTCGGTCAAATGCATGAACCAAACGTTAATGATGAATTAATTATGAATAATGAATAAGCTAAATCATGCAAATATATCTTGTCTGTGTAAGCAGTATATATGAGAACTAATGGGACTGCCCCGGCGGAGCTCACTTCAGACCGGTACTTTATGCATCTAAGTTTGACTGTGACCTCTCCTGATTGCTGATGATAAAGAATGATTCATTTAAGATTGACTTCAGGTGTCCCTGGTGGTAATTTCCATGACAGTTGTTAGCTAGTTAACATTAGGCTATAACTAGTAATGCAACTGGATTTCTGATTCGAATAATGTTTTACACAGATCATACACGTAACGTTAGCTAGCGAGCAAGCAAGCTAACGTTCGCTAAATAACTAACACTACGCTTTAACTTGCAATAAAAACGACTTTCTGACATAATTAGAAACATATATCTGAAAATGTAGCTAGACTCTTACCCGTATACATGGATGAACACTTCACGGCAGACTGGAACCATTTAACTCTGTTTTGTTTGTAGCTACATCTTGTTTGGCCAGCGTTGTGTCAAGTCATTCCAGTTCACACTGACCGTGGCGTGTGCAGAAAGTAGCCCATCACTTTTTCCAACTGATCTGTCGATAGCGTCTGCTAAATTCAGGGCATCAATGTTGTTGAGAAAAGTAGCAAAACTTTTGAGGTTCTCAATGGCTAACGTTATATCTTTCAAAAACGGGATGGTAGAAAGGACTATCAACACATACTAAACAGCTCACGTTACAGACAGCAGCATGCTACACGGCAGACCAATCCAAACTCATCTCCCAGCATGTCCAGCCCATCCATTATCTCAGCCAATCATGGCTAGTGGAAAGGTTCCTGTCTTTTTCCGTGGCTAATTTATGTATTTATTCATATTTATGGATGGAATAGAAGTTTGTTATTAAGGCACAACAATTATAAAGTGTTAAATGTGGAACTCCTACACTTTTTGAAAAAATGGTTCCAAAATAGTTATTAGGCTGTCCCCATAGGAGAACACTTTTTGGTTCCAGGTCAGAGGCATAATGCCCATGCTCTCAGATTTGTCCTGTAAAAAAAATAGATAATACTTCTTAATTGTTGTTTTTTCTCTGTAATACTACTAGCCCCCTGGCAATTTTATGAAGTTGGCTCTAGCTAGCCCAGATAGGTTCCCAAACTGCTATCTCAGCCACTGCCTGTCACCAAGGGAGTACCCCAAGGCTCAATCCTAGGCCCCACGCTCTTCTCAATTTACATCAACAATATAGCTCAGGCAGTAGGAAGCTCTCTCATCCATTTATATGCAGATGATATAGTCTTATACTCAGCTGGCCCCTTCCCAGAGTTTGTGTTAAACGCTCTACAACAAAGCTTTCTTAGTGTCCAACAAGCTTTCTCTGCCCTTAACCTTGTTCTGAACACCTCCAAAACAAAGGTAATGTGGTTTGGTAAGAAGAATGCCCCTCTCCCAACCGGTGTGATTACTACCTCTGAGGGTTTAGAGCTTGAGGTAGTCACCTCATACAAGTACTTGGGAGTATGGCTAGGCTAAGCTGCAGGCTAAGGTTAAATCTAGGCTTGGTTTCCTCTACACTGAGGGAAAATGTATTTGATCCCCTGCTGATTTTGTACGTTTGCCCATTGACAAAGACATGATCAGTCTATTATTTTAATGGTAGGTTTATTTGAACAGTGAGAGACAGAATAACAACAAAAAAATCCAGAAAAACGCATGTCAAAAATGTTATAAAGCTGGAGACTCTTATCTCCCTCACTAACTTTAAGCGTCAGTTGTCAGAGTACCTTACCGATCACTGCACCTGTACACAGCCCTTCTGAAATTAGCCCACTCAACTACCTCATCCCCATATTGTTATTTATTTTGCTAATTTGCACTCCAGTATCTCTATTTGCACATCATCTCTTGCACATCTATCATTCCAGTGTTAATACTAATTGTAATTATTTTGCACTATGGCCTATTTATTGCCTTACCTCCATAACTTGCTACATTTGCACACACTGTATATATATTTTCTGTTGTATTTTTGACTCTATGTTTTGTTTTACCCCATATGTTACTCTGTGTTGTTGTTTTTATCGCACTGCTTTGCTTTATCTTGGCCAGGTCGCAGTTGTAAATGAGAACTTGTTCTCAACTGGCTTACCTGGTTAAATAAAGTATAAGTATTTGACCCCTCTGCAAAACATGACTTAGTACTTGGTGGCAAAACCCTTGTTGGCAATCACAGAGGTCAGACGTTTCTTGTAGTTGGCCACCAGGTTTGCACACATCTCAGGAGGGATTTTGTCCCACTCCTCTTTGCAGATCTTCTCCAAGTCATTAAGGTTTCGAGGCTGACGTTTGGCAACTCGAACCTTCAGCTCCCTCCACAGATTTTCTATGGGATTAAGGTCTGGAGACTGGCTAGGCCACTCCAGGACCTTAATGTGCTTCTTCTTGAGCCACTCCTTTGTTTCCTTGGCCGTGTGTTTTGGGTCATTGTCATGCTGGAATACCCATCCACGACCCATTTTCAATGCCCTGGCTGAGGGAAGGAGGTTCTCACCCAAGATTTGACGGTACATGGCCCCGTCCATCGTCCCTTTGATGCAGTGAATTTGTCCTGTACCCTTAGCAGAAAAAAACCCCCAAAGCATAATGTTTCCACCTCCATGTTTGACGGTGGGGATGGTGTTCTTGGGGTCATAGGCAGCATTCCTCCTCCTCCAAACATGGCGAGTTGAGTTGATGCCAAAGAGCTCCATTTTGTTCTCATCTGACCACAACACTTTCACCCAGTTCTCCTCTGAATCATTCAGATGTTCATTGGCAAACTTCAGACGGGCATGTATATGTGCTTTCTTGAGCAGGGGGACCTTGCGGGCGCTGCAGGATTTCAGTCCTTCACGGCGTAGTGTGTTACCAATTGTTTTCTTGGTGACTATGGTCCCAGCTGCCTTGAGATCATTGACAAGATCCTCCCGTGTAGTTCTGGGCTGATTCCTCACCGTTCTCATGATCATTGCAACTCCACGAGGTGAGACCTTGCGTGGAGCCCCAGGCAGAGGGAGATTGACAGTTCTTTTGTGTTTCTTCCATTTGCGAATAATCGCACCAACTGTTGTCACCTTCTCACCAAGCTGCTTGGCGATGGTCTTGTAGCCCATTCCAGCCTTGTGTAGGTCTACAATCTTGTCCCTGACATCCTTGGAGAGCTCTTTGGTCTTGGCCATGGTGGAGAGTTTGGAATCTGATTGATTGATTGCTTCTGTGGACAGGTGTCTTTTATACAGGTAACAAACTGAGATTAGGAGCACTCCCTTTAAGAGTGTGCTCCTAATCTCAGCTCGTTACCTGTATAAAAAGACACCTGGGAGCCAGAAATCTTTCTGATTGAGAGGGGGTCAAATACTTATTTCCCTCATTAAAATGCAAATCAATTTATAACATTTTTGACATGCGTTTTTCTGGATTTCTTTGTTGTTATTCTGTCTCTCACTGTTCAAATAAACCTAAAATTAAAATTATAGACTGATCATTTCTTTGTCAGTGGGCAAACGTACAAAATCAGCAGGGGATCAAATACTTTTTCCCCTCACTGTATCATAATCGCTCCCCAGCTGCGAAACTAACCCTGATTCAGATGACCATCCTACCCATGCTAGATTACGGAGACGTAATTTATAGATTGGCAGGTAAAGGTGCTCTCAACCGCCTAGATGTTCTTTACCATTCGGCCATCAGATTTGCCACCAATGCTCCTTATAGGATTCATCGCTGCACTCTATACTCCACTGTAAACTGGTCATCTCTGTATTCCCGTCGCAAGACCCACTGGTTGATGCTTATTTACAAAACCCTCTTAGGCCTCACTCCCCCCTATCTGAGATACCTACTGCAGCCCTCATCTTCCACATACAACACCCGTTCTGTCAGTCACATTCTGTTAAAGGTCCCCAAAGCACACACATCCCTGGGTCGCTCCTCTGTCCAGTTCGCTGCAGCTAGCGACTGGAACGAGCTGCAAAAAACACTCAAACTGGACAGTTTTATCTCCATCTCTCCATTCAAAGACTCAATCATGGACACTCTTACTGACAGTTGTGGCTGCTTCGCGTGATGTATTGTTGTCTCTACCTTCTTGCCCTTTGTGCTGTTGTCTGTGCCCAATAATGTTTGTGCCATGTCTTGTGCTGCTACCATGTTGTGCTGCTGCCATGTTGTGTTGCTACCCTGTTGTTTTCATGTTGGGTTGTTACCTTGCTGTGTTGTCGTGTGTTGCTGCCATGCTATGTTGTTGTCTTAGGTCTCTCTTTATGTAGTGTTGCGTTGTCTCTCTTGTTGTGATGTGTGTATGGTCCTATATTTATATTTAAAAATAATAATAATCCAAGCTCCTGTCCCCGCAGGAGGCCTTTTGCCTTTTGGTAGGCTGTCATTGTAAATAAGAATTTGTTCTTAACTGACTTGCCTGGTTAAATAAAGGTGAAATATATATATATATATTTTAAAGAACCACCAGTCAGGAAGATACAGACAGCTCAAGATGTATGCTTAAATATGATTTCTGGGGTGCATGATGCCCCTGTTCCAGGCAGAACTCTTTTGGGTTCCATGTAGAACCTTTTACACAGGGTTCTACATGGAACTCAGAAGGGTTCTACCTGGAACCAAAAAGGATTCTTCAAAGCGTTCTCCTATGGGGACAGCCGAAGAACCCTTTTAGGTTCTAGATAGCACTTTTTTTCTAAGAGTGCAGGGAAAAGCAGTGCAATTCACCATAGACAATCAGACATTGAGTGTTTCTCAATATGCATACTACCATGCTCCACACTCTCATGCTCCAAGTGCATTCTCCGAGGACGTTCTCTTGAGTACGCTCTTGTGAGGACGAGAGTGTGGAGAACGTATAAAACATTTACTTTGAGAAGCACTCACACTCCCCCAACTGTATTACCTCACACTGCATCTCCCCATTCACTGAACATTCTTCCAGCCAGGACAATAGCAACAATAGAGACAAAACAAGATATACACAAAGCAAACGTATTACTTTATAATTATCAGCTAGATACAGTGGGGAAAAAAAGTATTTAGTCAGCCACCAATTGTGCAAGTTCTCCCACTTAAAAAGATGAGAGAGGCCTGTAATTTTCATCATAGGTACACGTCAACTATGACAGACAAAATAAGGAAAAAATTCCAGAAAATCACATTGTAGGATTTTTAATTAATTTATTTGCAAATTATGGTGGAAAATAAGTATTTGGTCAATAACAAACGTTTCTCAATACTTTGTTATATACCCTTTGTTGGCAATGACACAGGTCAAACGTTTTCTGTAAGTCTTCACAAGGTTTTCACACACTGTTGCTGGTATTTTGGCCCATTCCTCCATGCAGATCTCCTCTAGAGCAGTGATGTTTTGGGGCTGTCACTGGGCAACACAGACTTTCAACTCCCTCCAAAGATTTTCTATGGGGTTGAGATCTGGAGACTGTCTAGGCCACTCCAGGACCTTGAAATGCTTCTTACGAAGCCACTCCTTCGTTGACCGGGCGTGTGTTTGGGATCATTGTCATGCTGAAAGACCCAGCCACGTTTCATCTTCAATGCCCTTGCTGATGGAAGGAGGTTTTCACTCAAAATCTCACGATACATGGCCCCATTAATTCGTTCCTTTACACGGATCAGTCGTCCTGGTCCCTTTGCAGAAAAACTGCCCCAAAGCATGATGTTTCCACCCCCATGCTTCACAGTAGGTATGGTGTTCTTTGGATGCAACTCAGCATTCTTTGTCCTCCAAACACGACGAGTTGAGTTTTTACCAAAAAGTTATATTTTGGTTTCATCTGACCAAATGACATTCTCCCAATCCTCTTCTGGATCATCCAAATGCACTCTGGCAAACTTCAGACGGGCCTGGACATGTACTGGCTTAAGCAGGGGGACACGTCTGGCACTGCAGGATTTGAGCCCCTGGCGGCGTAGTGTGTTACTGATGGTAGGCTTTGTTACTTTGGTCCCAGCTCTCTGCAGGTCATTCACTAGGTCCCCCCGTGTGGTTCTGGGATTTTTGCTCACCGTTCTTGTGATCATTTTGACCCCACGGGGTGAGATCTTGCGTGGAGCCCCAGATCGAGGGAGATTACCAGTGGTCTTGTATGTCTTCCATTTCCTAATAATTGCTCCCACAGTTGATTTCTTCAAACCAAGCTGCTTACCTATTGCAGATTCAGTCTTCCCAGCCTGGTGCAGGTCTACAATTTTGTTTCTGGTGTCCTTTGACAGCTCTTTGGTCTTGGCCATAGTGGAGTTTGGAGTGTGACTGTTTGAGGTTGTGGATAGGTGTCTTTTATACTGATAACAAGTTCAAACAGGTGCCATTAATACAGGTAACGAGTGGAGGACAGAGGAGCATCTTAAAGAAGAAGTTACAGGTCTGTGAGAGCCAGAAATCTTGCTTGTTTGTAGGTGACCAAATACCTATTTTCCACCATAATTTGCAAATAAATCCATTAAAAATCCTACAATGTGATTTTCTGGATTTTATTTTCTCAATTTGTCTGTCATAGTTGACGTGTACCTATGATGAAAATTACAGGCCTCTCTCATCTTTTTAAGTGGGAGAACTTGCACAATTGGTGGCTGACTAAATGCTTTTTTTCCCCACTGTATATGTGAATCGTAATCTAGCTAGCCAGCTAGAAATTGTATGAATTGACTTATCAAAATAACGTTTTCATGAAAATATGTAATTCATTGTAATAGGTTGGTAACAGTTTTATGAAAGCAATAAGGCACGCCAGGCAGTGCTGTATAATGAATACAGTCACAGGTAAACGTGCTTAAGTATACTCAGTGTATATCTCAATGCAACAGTGTTGTTTGTATTCTATAACTGCATTTGATTGCTCTACAGTTCCAGGGCATCACCATTCAAAACCTGGTCTTGATAGGTAGGCCTTCAGCTGTAGGCAGTGGTTGCTGAGCCAATAATATTTGCACATGGCAGTTCAGTTGACTACAGCACATTCATGAGGCCTATATAGGCCTAACCCGTACCAGAACACACAGCAGTTCAGTCACACATCGATTTCCAACTACCACAGCTCTGCCAAGCCAAGCGGATAGGACCACAGCTACCCACCGAGCTAGGCCACAACTCAGGATGGCACCAAACTACACGGTTCGCTGGTGATGAAACCTCCATCCACTCCCCATCACACATTAGACATTAATGTAAATGTAGATATAAAGATTAATGGCAAGAAGATTGAGATATATAAAGGGCAGTGCACCAGCATCCTTCCATCCACTGATCACACGATCAATAAAAATATAGAAAGAGTGAACTGAACACACAATCAATGGAGAGAGAGAGAATGAGTGAAGCCTGGCTGAGTTAGGCTCCACACAGCAGGACTGACCAGCTGCAATTAGAGGAGACGTTATTAATATACATGAGCTGGTATCTTAAATGGCCAGATATAGACTCCAAGGCTGGCAGATAACATAGAGGCTTTGGGCTGAATGTCTAACAGGTATCATGCCCATACTGGTGAATAATAATGGGAGTAAAACAAAATAAACTTTGTAGAGAAAGTGAAACTGAAATTTTCTGGCAGAGGAGCCTTTGAACTGTGATAATTCATAAAAGTCCCTCTTTGATTGTAAACGTACACAATCATATGGAGAGCATACATTAAAGTGATTCCTTTGAAGTTTTGAAATGACTTTAACATTTCCAAAGATACGGTGCGCAGAAAATGACATTAAGAAGTTGCCTAATCAAGGTTGTTCCAAGCCTTGTACATCTGAATAACAGTTCAAAGCCAATTACTCTTGTGAGTGAATGATGTTTGAAGCTGTCAAACATTAGGTAATTTCCAAACTTCCTCATGTCGACAGAGTGAAAGTGCAAACTAACTTGTCAGGGGATTTGCCGTGTTGTATTTCTACTTGTCAATTCATTTTCAATCATCAGTTACGACTCTCTAAGCAGATTGTACAGGTGGTAAGTGGATTTTTAAATTTAAATATTGATTTAATGTTGAGGGGAACAGACAATGTACAGTATAAAATATTGCTTCTGTGAATGAGAGAGAGAGAGAGAGAGAGAGAGAGAGAGAGAGAGAGAGAGAGAGAGAGAGAGAAAGAGAGAAAGAGCCTTAGACTGGCCTCATCACCATTTTAAAAGGTCTTTATTATCTAAAATGTTTAAAGGTATATACATATGTGGTTTGGATGAAGTGCACTAGTCCATTGTCATGCATAGCTATCTACCAGTTTAGGTGTTCCTGACCTTAGTTGTTTGCTATCGAGTTGCGCAGGTTTAAGCCAGGTGTGGTGAGTTAGCTAATTAACTTGTAGTTCACCCATGCTTTCAGTCACCCTGAGTAGTAGTTCTAATCATGTTCTTGTTGATGTAGCTCTGTCTTTTAAAGTAAAATGTACATTACTAAATATGGTCATTTAAACTAATGAATGGAATTATGGGATCGATGTCCCGTATACGGGACGGTTGAGCTAACGTGCGCTAATGTGATTAGCATGACTGTTGTAAGTAACAACAGACTTTCCAGGACATAGACAGGTCTTATATGGGCAGAAAGGTTACATTCTTGTTAATCTAACTGCACTGTCCAATTTACAGTAGCTATTACAGTGAAAAAATACCATGCTATTGTTTGAGGAGAGTGCACAACAACAAAAAACTTATCACAGCAACTGGTTTGAGACATTCACCTCTGAAGGTAAATAATGTACTTACATTCAATAATCTTCCTCTGATCTGTCATCCTAAGGGTCCCAGAGATAAAATGTAGCATAGTTTTGTTTGATAAAATCAATTTTTATATTCAAATGTAGGAACTGGGTTCTACAGTTTGAACCCCTGCTGTCTCTGGCTCTACACCCACCCTGCCCGGCCATCATTAGCTTATACAAGTTAGTGTATAAGCTAATGAGCCATCATGTATGACATTCATGGGAGGGTGTAAACTTACATTTTGTATTAGCATATAATTTTTGTATGTTCTCTATAGTTATGTACTTGAAAATGTATCAATTGACCAATTTGGCACATTTGGGCAGACTTGATACAAAATAGTCCAGTATTGCAATGCTTCACTGGATCAATCTGAAACCTTGCGCGCACACTGCACAAAATCTAAATTGCGCCTAAACTGCAACATTATATTGTGGCCTTTCTCTTGCATTTCAATTTTTTTTTATTGTTTGTATTATCTTTTACCAGATCTAATGTGTTATATTCTCCTACATTAATTTCACATTTCCACAAACTTCAAAGTGTGTCCTTTCAAATAGTATCAAGAATATGCATATCCTTGCTTCAGGTCCTGAGCTACAGGCAGTTAGATTTGGTTATGTCATTTAAGGCGAAAATGGAAAAAAAGGGTCCGATCCTTAAGAGGTTAAATCATGTTTTCCATAGTGTTACCTGGTCTAATTAACAAATTAAAGTTATTCTAATTAACTGCTCATTCTCATTGGTAAATATGTGTGGGTGGGATTGAGGAGCAAAGGGATAAATTATGTCCTTTTCTCTCAGCTCAGGGTTAAACATCATTTTACAATGTGCTCCATAGCAGTTTGTTTGTAGCGGCCTGTATGTACAGGCAGTTGATTTAGGTTGTTCTGGGGAGAGTTGGGCTCTGTTTAGAGCTGGAAAAAGGGGTAATCCGTTATGCTGTTTAGCATTTAAACCCAGTCTTAGCTGCAGTAGGAACACTATTGAGGGGCTGAGCTTTACACTCGCTGTCATTTTTGTGAGTTTTCATATCCTGAATGTTGCTGCTATGCACAACTGTTTTCGAGACAAGCCATGTATCCTGAAATCCTGCATCTGTAATAAATTCAAGTATTGTTCTTGTACAATTATGGGTCCTCCTTATTCTCACCTATCACCTCCCTTGGCTACTCTGGGTCCGCTATTCTACAAAAAGAGAGTGAACATTTTGTGGTCACATTCTAATACATTGTTACTTCAACATGTCATGACACTGTACCATTATGTTTGCTCGGCACTTTCTGTAAAAATAGGTCTGACTGTCAGAGAAAGCATAATGACTAGGTATATGTGTTTCAGAGATAGGTACTGTACATAGAGGACAATACAAATGTGATATTAACTCAAAGCTAATGAGGTAAAAACATGATTGAAAGGGTCTCTGTGCCTATACATTTACAGTACATTTACATTGATTAGAGAGAAATCCAACCCTTCTGACTCCCTTGCAACTGTCACTTATCCATTGTTGATCTGTTATGATGTAATCCTGATTGAATGCAAATAGTCTGGGTACACCTGGAATGGGTTAATATTTCACAGACCAGGAAACTCTAAAGTCTAATAGTATCCTGGTTGGGGACTTACAGTAAACAGGTGGTGGTTTCCTTCGCATTTTCCTCCCTCCAGGTTGGCGGATGAATGGGAAGTGTGTGTTCTTCATCAATGGAGCCTATGGGAGCTATGAGTAATATTTGGAATGCTGCAGAGGGATTGTTGGACAGCTGCTCAGAGGAGGACTATGACTGTCCCATATGTCAGGATGTCCTGAGAACCCCCATCAGGACCAGGAACTGCAGACATGTGTAAATATACAAAACCATAACCCATAGTCAGGCCAAGGCATTGCCCAGGTCAAATAATAAAATAACCAAATATTTGAGGTCAAATAATCCACAAAATGGCTGGCTCAGCTCAATACTTTAGTTGACAGATGTCTGTGATGGTACAAAAAAATGTCTAAGCCAACTCATGAGGATATGTCCTATAGCCTACAATAAAATACAATATCTTCGAAACAATAACCATCTCTGTCCTCCCAGGTTCTGTAAAGACTGCTTCCGCCTGGCTGTGAGGGCCCAGGGACCACACTGTCCCCTGTGCAGGGGCCCCGTATCGGAGACTGAAAAGAGAGCAGCAGATGTCCAGCAGCAGATGAGGGAGAGGAAAGGACAGTGCAGGGCCTGTGGTACTACGGTAGGAGACACTATTTATTACACTTTGTGTATGATGTTTACACTTCAATATTTTACCTGTGTGGAGTACAGAACATCTACTCAGTGTTTTGTTACCTAAATACTGAGGAGGGCACTGTTCTTCCATTGTTTCCCCTCCATTTACAGTCATGCTAGGGGAATCCCATAGCTAGTACATTTAGTTCTTCCCCAAACCAACACTACAATCAGGTCGCTGATCAAAGGGATAACACACAGGAGGAAAACTCTGTAGTCTACACATCTACACACTACGATAAATATAGTCCAAAGTGTGCTTATGATTTTCACCCCCTTAAGTATTCCTAGGGGTGAAAAGTATACTTCATATAGGGGGAAGACCTAAGGGGTTGAAATGTTAATAAACACACTCGGGACTATAATATCACAGTGTATGTGCTCCTTTTTTGATGATGAACATTTACTTTGATATCTAACACCTGCTCAAAGCCATTGGATGTGTGTACAAGGTTACATCCCCTGATCATAGACAAACAGCATATCTCGATGAGGTAGATTACACAACTCTTACTTTTAGATTCATTTCATCTATCTAAGCAGTGGCGACCCGTCATTTAGGGCGTTTTGAGCCCCACATTTGTAGCTTGTTTGGGGTGGGTGGGCTTGCCTGTTTTCCATGTTATTTTGGCATTAATACGTGTCACACATCAGTTTGCAAACAATGTAAAAAAACAAAACAATCATTGAGTTAATAAAGCCGCATACAAACATGGTCTATTTTTGCTTTATTGAGTAAGGCAGCTCAAAGATAAAGGTGTTTCAGCCTAGCTCAGTGCTTTCTGTGGTAGTGGGACAGCCAGCGGAAAATACGGAGCGTAGGTGTTGGTAAGGTTCTCTAGTTACGCCGTGATTGGCTCAGTGTTCTGTCACTCATGGGGACACTACATCACCGGCAAGTCTAAGGGTAGATCTTGAAAATTCAAGCCCCTTGGAAGCTGCCATAGAGTTACATTAGAAGTGCCCATCCAAGAAGGCTCAAAGTCATTGGCCACAGATAAAATGACGTCAAATGACGTTATCTACAGTAGCTTTGATTGGACTGATCATGTCAACATCATACTTTCAAAATCTTAGCTAGCAGTCATCATCATGAATCTTGTCGACAATCTACTGGCAAATTCTTTTTAATCCTTGTCATATTATAGAAATTATAGATCAAACATATCGGTGATCATCGGCCATTGGACATAAACATTACACAACAAGTTGGAAATCGCAAATTCAACAATGATTGGTTTGGAAGGAAGCAGTTGTTAACTGCAAGCATTGCAAAGCAATCACTAGCCTGCTATTCAGTGGAGTGGCTGTGTAGTCCCAAGTCTGGGATTAAGGGTCTCTTTTCCAAGCTTAAAATGATAAACATTCAACATTGGCCATGCTGTCAATGAAGCATGATTTGTGCCGTGCACAAAACAACTGTTAACTCGGAACTGGGAAATCTGACAGTGAGTTCAAGACAACTGGGAACTCGGCGAAAAAACTAGCTCCGACTGGGAAAATAAGTTTTGAATGGGCATCCAACTCGGAATTGTAAGTCGGGAACTCGGGCCTCTTTCTAGAGCTACGACCTGAAGATCACTGACGTCATCATGATTCAACCTTGTTTTTTTCAGAGTTCCCAGTTGAAAGCACCATAAATCCAGAGAATTTGGTCAATTTTCCCCTCATAATTTTGCCTACTGTTATGACTTGGTGGTGCACATGTAGCCTATAACCTGTTTCATTGAATATTGTAAGAGCTTTCATTGTCTGCTTATATTCCCCCTTTATTTATCCTACGGTTCTGACTTGGTGTACAGGGAGAACACTGTAAGAACGGCCCATGTTCTGAATTCTGTCACTGTACATTTCAAAAGTGCTGAAAAAATAGTTAAATTGACTATGTCCGTCCTAGATCGCTCATTAATGTCTTCATCGAAATTACAGATTGCCTCTTATCTGCTTGTTGTCCCCTTATGCCATAGTTTGCACATCTCAATTTTCAGTAGAAACCAGATTTGTTTAAGCAAGTCAGCCATATCAGCTATGTTTTTTTAAAAGGCAGTAAATGAGGCTGAATGAACTGTTTCGCTGCCAGACAAGGTGCCGCTGATAGCCATGTGTAGCAGTGGAAAAGTGTTGGGACTGCTGTTGGTACTCTGCTGTTGGGACAGCTTTATGTAGGCCCTAACAGTTTGTGGGCACCGTTTGTCACCGTTATAGTACAAATAATGTATTGTTTGTTGTTGTGTTGTGTAGCGGCTTTTCTGGCATGCATCCCACATATATTAAAGTTTTTGCACAGTTGAAGTCGGACGTTTACATACACCTTAGCCAAATACATTTAAACTCTGTTTTTCACAATTCCTGACATTTAATCCTAGTAAAAATTCCCTGTCTTATGTCAGTTACGATCGCCACTTTATTTTAAGAATATGAAATGTCAGAATAATAGTAGAGATGATGATTTATTTCAGCTTTTATTTCTTTCATCACATTCCCAGTGGGTCAGAAGTTTACATACACTCAATTAGTATTTGTTAGCATTGCCTTTAAATTGTTTAACTTGGGTCAAACGTTTCGGGTAGCCTTCCACAAGCTTCCCACAATAAGTTGGGTGAATTTTGGCCCATTCCTCCTGACAGAGTTGTTGTAACTGAGTCAGGTTTGTAGGCCTCCTTGCTCGCACACACTTTTCCAGTTCTGCCCACAAATGTTCTATAGGATTGAGGTCAGGGCTTTGTGATGGCCACTCCAATACCTTGACTTTGTTGTCCTTAAGCCATTTTGCCACAACTTTGGAAGTATTCCTCTTTAAGGAATACCTGGAATAGAATAAAGCAATCCTTAAACCCCCCCTCCCCCAATAAAAAAAAAGAAGGAAAAAAAGTGGTTGTCCCACTGGCTATCATAAGTTGAATGCACCAATTTGTAAGTCGCTCTGGATAAGAGTGTCTGATAAATGATGTAAATGTTTTAAAAAATGTAAATGTATGCTTGGGGTCATTGTCCATTTGGAATACCCATTTGCGACCAAGCTTTAACTTCATGACTGATGTCTTGAGATGTTGCTTCAATATATCCACATAATTTTCCTTCCTCATGATGCCATTTATTTTGTGAAGTGCACCAGTCCCTCCTGCAGCAAAGCACCCCCACAGCATTATGCTGCCACCCCCATGCTTCACGGTTGGGATGGTGTTCTTCGGCTTGCAGCAAACCCCCTTTTTCCTCCAAACATAACGATGGTCATTATGGTCAAACAGTTCTATTTTTGTTTCATCAGACCAGAGGACATTTCTCCGAAATGTAGGATCTTTGTCCCCATGTGCAGTTGCAAACCGTAGTCTGGCTTTTTTTATGGCGGTTTTGGAGCAGTGGCTTTTTCCTTGCTGAGCGGCCTTTCAGGTTATGTCGATATAGGACTAATTTTACTGTGGATATAGATACTTTTGTACCTGTTTCCTCCAGCATCTTCACAAGGTCCTTTGCTGTTGTTCTGGGATTGATTTGCACTTTTCTCACCAAAGTACGTTCATCTCTAGGAGACAGAACGCGTCTCCTTCCTGAGCGGTATGACGGCTGCGTGGTCCCATGGTGTTTATACTTGCGTACTATTGTTTGTACAGATGAACGTGGTACCTTCAGGCGTTTAGAAATTGCTCCCAAGGATGAACCAGACTTGTGGAGATCTACAAAAAAATGTCTGAGGTCTTGGCTGATTTCTTTTGATTTTCCCATGATGTCAAGCAAAGAGGCACTGAGTTTGAAGGTAGGCCTTGGAATACATCCACAGGTACACCTCCAATTGACTCAAATGATGTCAATTAGCCTATCAAAGATTCTAAAGCCATGACATCATTAACTGGAATTTTCCAAGCAGTTTAAAGGCACAGTCAACTTAGTGTATGTAAACTTCTGACCCACTGGAATTGTGATACAGTGAATTATAAGTGAAATAATCTGTCTGTAAACAACTGTTGGAAAAATGTACTTGTGTTATGCACAAAGTAGATGTCCTAACCGACTTGCCAAAACTATAGTTTGTTAACAAGAAATGTGTGGAGTGGTGGAAAAACAAGTTTTAATGACTCCAACCTAAGTGTATGTAAACTTCCGAATTCAACTGTATTTGCAATTGTAGGCAAACATTTGATACAATAAATATGTTGAAATGACGATATGACTGGGGTCATTGCAAATCACTTGTAGTCTACCTGGAGCTGGCAAAACAATTTAATAAATAGCCTATAACTTCAGTTTATTGTTGTTGTAGCATTGTGTTATTATGAACGCATTAGATTGACGGTAACAGTAGTCAGATTAGGCTACAGGTAAAACACATTCAAAAAAATAAACACTGGCTGTTGTTGACAAGCATATTCAGTTCATATACACTACCCTACCGGTCTAAAGTTTTAGAACACCTACTTATTCAAGGGTTTTTCTCTATTTTTACTATTTTCTACATTGTAGAATCATAGTGAAGACATAAAAACTATGAAATAACACATATGGAATCATGTAGTAACCAAAAAAGTGTTCAACAAATCAAAATATATATTTTGTATTTGAGGTTCTTCAAATAGCCACCCTTTGCCTTGATGACAGCTTTGCACACTCTTGGTATTCTCTCAACCAGCTTCATGAGGTAGTCACCTGGAATGTATTTCAATTAAGCGGTGGGCCTTCTTAAAAGTTCATTTGTGGAATTCATTTCCTTCTTAATGCGTTTGAGCCAATCAGTTGTGTTGTGACAAGGTAGGGGGGGATTAAAGAAAATAGCCCTATTTGGTAAAAGACCAAGTCCATTTTATGGCAAGAACAGCTCAAATAAGCAAAGAGAAATGACAGTCCATCATTACTTTAAGACATGAATGTCAGTCAATATGGGACATTTCAAGAACCTTTAAAGTTTCTTCAAGTACAGTCGCAAAAACCATCAAGAGCTATGATGAAACTGGCTCTCATGAGGATCGCCACAGGAATGGAAGACCCATAGTTACCTCTGCTGCAGAGGATAAATTCATTGGAGTTAACAGCCTCAGAAATTGCAGCCCAAATAAATGCTTCACAGAGTTCAAGTAACAGACACATCTCAACATCAACTGTTCAGAGGAGACTGTGAATCAGGCCTTCGTGATTGAATTGCTGCAAAGAAACCACTACTAAAGGACACCAATAATAAGAAGAGACTTGCTTGGGCCAAGAAACACGAGAAATGGACATTAGACCGGTGGAAATTTGAAAAGTGAATGGGACAAGAAGTTTGAAGTTTCTTCACTTGTCTGTGTCTTATAAAAATAAACATAAACTAACTTCATAACTTCAAAGCCCTGATTGCTAGGGTCATTTTAAGATGTCAGGCTTGAACATCCGTTTAGCCATTTTGGCACAGTGACTCACTACCCAAACCAGACGCAACTGGTTTCAAGTGGCCAAGAGACGTCATTTGATCTCCTACTGCTGTCTAGTGGATGAACTGAGAATCAGACAGAGGATATATGGTATTGCACATTGCACATTGCACAAGCCCTGCACTTTTAAAATGGCTGCGTTCCAGTGGGAATTTGTGCATGTTTAGAGCGCCACCATTAGGTAAAAGATCTGATAAAACATTTTATCCTGTGTAGGTACACTGGCAATGGTGGGCTGTGGAAGCAGAGTGCTTGTGGCGAATCGTCTTGATCCGTCTGCGGTGTACGGCCAGATGGATAAGACTGCCGGAAGTGGTGTAGGGCTCGTAGACCTTAACCACAAACTGTTTGGACCTCTTGCAGAAGATTTGCTGATACTGCAAGACATGGTTGTGGTGTTACCATTTTACACTTTTTGTGGAAGGGATGTAGGGCAACACACCTTTGTTGGTATCGGTGTCAATTAACAGGTGTGGCTTCTTAAAAGTTAATTTGTGGAATTTATATCCTTCGTATTGCGTTTGAGCCAATCAGTTGTGTTGTGACAAGGTAGGGGGGGGGGGGGTATACAGAAGATAGCCCTATTTGGTAAAAGACCAAGTCCATATTATGGCAAGAACAGCTCAAATAAGCAAAGAGAAATGACAGTCCATCATTACTTTAAGACATGAAGGTCAGTCAATACGGAACATTTCAAGAACTTTTAAAGTTTCTTCAAGTGCAGTCGCAAAAACCATCAAGCGCTATGATGAAACAGGCTCTCATGAGGACCGCCACAGGAATGGAAGACCCATAGTTACCTCTGCTGCAGCGGATAAGTTCATTAGAGTTACCAGCCTCAGAAATTGCAGCCCAAATAAATGCTTAACAGAGTTTAAGTCTCAGACACATCTCAACATCAACTGTTCAGAGGGTACTGTGTGAATCAGGCCTTCATGGTCGAATTGCTGCAAAGAAACCACTACTAAAGGACACCAATAAGAAGAAGAGACCTGCTTGGGCCAAGAAACACGAGCAATGGACATTAGACCGGTGGAAATGTGTCCTTTGGTCTAGAGTCCAAATTTGAGATTTCTGGTTCCAACCGCCGTGTCTTTGTGAGACGTTGTGTGGGTGAACAGATGATCTCTGCATTGTGGGGGTGCTTTGCTCGTAACACTGTCTGTGATTTATTTAGAATTCAAGGCACACTTAACCAGCATGGCAACCACAGCATTCTGCAGCGATAAGCCATCCCATCTGGTTTGGGCTTAGTAGGACTATCATTTGTTTTTCAACAGGACAATGACTGAAAACACATCTTCAGGCTGTGTAAGGGCTATTTTCCCAAGAAGGAGAGTGATGGAGTGCTGCATCAGATGACCTGGCCTCCACAATCCCCCGACCTCAACCAAATTGAGATGGTTTGGGATGAGTCGGACCACAGAGTGAAGGAAAAGCAGCCAACAAGTGCTAAGCATATGTGGGAACTCCTTCAAGACAGTTGGAAAAGCATTATGTCACCCGATATCCCGAGGCCATTCCCATACTGGCGGCAGTCTCCAAGGGAATCGCCCGGGAGCTGTTCCACCTCTTCAGCCAGGTGGGCATCCCGAACGAGATCCTGACCGACCAAGGTACCGAGTTCATGTCCCTATGATGAAAGATTTTTGTGCTCTCCTACAGCAGATCTGGACCTCTATCTTTCACCCGCAGACGGATGGGCTCGTCGAATGGTTCAATAAGACGCTCAAACAAATGCTGCGGAAGGTCATCGAGCGGGACAGGAAGAACTGGGACCAGCTTCTACCCCACCTAATGTTCTCAATCCGAGAAGTTCCCCAGGCATCCACTGGGTTTTCCCCTTTTGAACTCCTCTATTGGAGGAGACCATACGGCCTACTGGATCTCGCCAAGGAGGTGTGGGAAGCCCAGCCGAACCCCTTACGCAGCGTGGTGGAACACGTAGAGACGATGAGGGAGCGGATGACAGCCATATGGCCAGTGGTAAGGGAACATATGGAGAAGTCCCAGCGCGCCCAAGCCAAGGTCTACAATCAGGGGACCCAGCCCCGAGAGTTCCAGGTGGGTGACAAGGTGCTAGTTTTAATCCCCAAGCAGAAAGTAAGGTCCTGGCAACATGGCACGGGCCGTACGAGGTGACAGAGAAGCTGGGACCCGTAAATTACATTACGGAGACTACATCACATGTGCCAGGTCTCGACAGGTCCTCCGATCAGGGCTAATTGGGACTGATTAAGGCTGGTGAGTAATCAAGGGGCTGATTGCTCACCAGCCGTATGGAGCCCATAAAGTTGCCAGGAGGGCAGCACAGGGGAGAGGTTGGAGGTAGTGAGAGGTTGCTACCGGATAGACGTCCTCACGGTCTGCTAGAACCGTGGGGCTTGGTGTTCTACCCCAGAGGAGACAGCATTCCCCGGAGCCCAGAAGACGGTAACCCGGAAGAGGTCTACTCCGAGTCTGATCTGTGTAAACGTTTAGATCAAACCCCCTGGTCTGCCACATCTTATAATCTCCACCCGGCACAGCCAGAAGAGGACTGGTCACCCCTCAGAGCCTGGTTCCTCTCTAGGTTTCTTCCTAGGTTCCTGCCTTTCTAGGGAGTTTTTCCTAGCCAACGGTGGCTACATCTGCATTGCTTGCTGTTTGGGGTATTAGGCTGGGTTTCTGTATAGCACTTTGTGACATCTGCTGATGTAAAAAGGGCTAAATAAATACATTTGATTTGATTTAGCAACACGATCGGCGGATTAGATAATTTTGTAGCTAATTATGGTTGCTAATTTGTTGAAAACAAAAATAATGTTACTTCACACATCACCCATTTTATGTATAGACCTATGTGATTTCACTTCTCAGAAGTTTCTCAGCAAGATGAGAGTTCACTACAAAAGCTGCAGGAAGTACCTTGAGGAGTATGGCACCCCTCTTGACGCACCACCCCCACCAGTCACACCAGCGACTCAGGAAGTCAGCCGTGTACCAATGGATACAATCCACATGACTGGGCAAGTATACAGACATTGAATCCACCGAATCGTAGGATTAGTACTACTAGTATTACTTTTAATAATACTGTAGTAGCAGAAGTAGCCTATTAGAACTTGAAATACAAGTATTGGTACTGTAGTGTGGTACTACTAATAGTAGCAGAGGGAGTAGTAGTCCTTCTGGTTATTTTAATAGTAAAGGTATAGGCCTAGTACCTGACTATGGTGGAAGTGTTCTAGAGGCCATAGTGCTGTCGCTATCCTGAACTTTTCATGGTCAGTGAAGGTGTACCGAGCACGCCCCCATTCTCATCAACGGGGCTGTAGTGGAGCAGGTTGAGAGCTTCAAGTTCCTTAGTGTCCACATCACCAACAAACTAACATGGTCCAAGCACACCAAGACAGTCGTGAAGAGGGCACAACAAAACCTATTCCCCCTAAGGAGACTGAAAGGATTTGGCATGGGTCCTCAGATCCTCAAAAGGCTCTACAGCTGTACCATCGAGAGCATCCTGACTGCTTGCATCACTGCCTGGTATGGCAAATGCTCGGCCTCCGACCGCAAGGCATTACAGAGGGTAGCGTACGGCCCAGTACATCACTGGGGCCAAGCTTCCTGCCATCCAGGACCTCTATACAAGGCGGTGTCAGAGGAAGGCCCTAAAAATTATCAAAGACTCCAGCCACCCTAGTCATAGACTGTTCTCTCTGCTACCGCACGGCAAGCGGTACCGGAGCACCAAGTCTAGGTCCAAGAGGCTTCTAAACAGCTTCTACCCCCAAGCCATAAGACTCCTGAACATCTAATCATGGCTACCCAGACTATCAGTTCTGCATCATAAGGCATCTACCTAAGATCCAATCTTTTAAAGTAAAATAAGGCAGCATCCTAGGAATATCAATAACCAGTCCTAGATAAGACAACACTGAAACTACTCAGTCTGCATTAAGCTGACCGCTTGGTTTGAATTGGTCGATCTTTACTTTGTCCCAGTTACAACTTATAATCAAGGACATGACTCATTGGACCGTAGCATCAGCAAGAGGACAGAAACGTTCTCATCTTAATGTCCTCTTTGATGATATATTGGCTATAGTGAATACATTTGTGAATAACTCATGTGTTAAATAGCTAGATAGCCTGTGACAGATAGTATATAAGCAACAGACTTAATTCTGATTTATAGTTATGGATGCAATGTTATCATGACTTTAATCAGCTTTCTCTTCCTATTTCAATAAACATGATCTGTATAGAAGTCATGGAGATGAATAATTAAGAAAACATATTTGTTTGAGAGTTTTTTCTGATAGTTGAGATTGGATATTTTGATCATTGATCACAGAATTATACACTTAAAGTGATGTATATTTGACTATTCTCATTAGGTTTTCCTCTAGGCCTCTACCAGGACAGCCCACACAAACACAGATATCTGAGTTGGTAAGGTATGTATGATCTTACTGTCAAAATGGATCCATGTTGTTGTTGTGAAAATGTAGTCTTTTTGTGCATGTGTTAATGATGGTGACTTGTTTCTCAGGCCCAGAGTGTTGACTTTGGGCCTTCTGGGAGGAAGGGTGTACTCCTGCCCATACTGCCCCCTGCAGGGGCTCACAGACATGACACTGGTCCAGCACTGTGTCGGCAGCCACGCAGGAGAGAACGCTCCAGCTGTGAGTGAGCCTATTCTATCTTTCACCTAACTTTCAAACATGAACCTGAATAGCAAGAGCTGCAACATGTCTTGAACAGTAATTAATGCTAGATATTATATGTATTCTGAACAAAAATATAAACGCAACATGTAAATTGTTGGTTTCATGTTTCATGAGCTGAAATAAAAGATCCCAGACATTTTCCATACTCACAAAGATATGATTTCTCTCAAATGTTGTGCACAAATTTGTTTACATCCCTGTTAGTGAGCATTTCTCCTTTGACAAGATAATCCATCCACCTGACATGTGTGGCATATCAATAAACTGATTAAACAGCATGATCATTACACAGGTGCACCTTGTGCTGTGGACAATAAAAGGCCACTCTAAAATGTGTGGTTTTGTCACACATGTCTCAAGTTTTGAGGGAGTGTGGAATTGGCATGCTGACTGCAGGAATGTCTACCAGAGCTGTTGCCAGAGAATGTTAATTTCTATACCATAAGCCGCATCCAACATGGTTTGAGAATTTGGCAGTACGTCCAACAGGCCTCACAACTGCAGACCATGTATAACCACGTCAACTCAGGACCTCCACTTCCGGCTTCTGAATCTGCAGGATTGTCTGGGACCAGGCACCCAGACATCTGATGAAACTGTAGGCTTGCCCAACCAAATAATTTCTGCACAAACTGTCAGAAACCGTCTCAGGGAAGCTCATCTGCGTGGTCGTCGTCCTCACCAGGGTCTTGACCTGACTGCTGTTTGGCGTCGTGACTGACTTCAGTGGGCAAATTCTCACCTTTACGGATTAATCCCGGTTTCAACTATACCGGGGAGATGGCAGACAGCGTGTATGGCGTCGTGTGGGCGAGTAGTTTGCTGATGTCAACGTTGTGAAAAGAGTGCCCCATGGTGGCGGTGGGGTTATGGTATGGGCAGGTATAAGCTACGGATAATGAACAGAATTGCATTTTATCAATTGCAATTTGAATGCACAGAGATACTGTGACGCGGTTCTTAGGCCCATTGTCGTGCCATTCATCCACTGCCATCACCTCATGTTTCAGCATGATAATGCATGGCCCCATGTCGCAAGGATCTGTACACAATTCATGGAAGCTGAAAATGTCCCAGTTCTTCCATGGCCTGCATACTCACCAGACAAGTCACCCATTGAGCATCTTTGGGATTTTCTGGATCGACGTGTACGACAGCGTGTTTCAGTTCCTGACAATATCCAGCAACTTCACACAGCCATTGAAGAGGAGTGGGACAACATTCCACATGCTACAATCAACAGCCTGATCAACTCTATGCAAAGGAGATGTGTTGCACTGCATAAGGCAAATGGTGGTCACAGCAGATACTGACCGGTTTTCTGATCCACGCCCTACCCTTTTCTTTTAAGGTATCTGTGACCAACGGATCTGTATTCCCAGTCATGTGAAATCCATAGATTAGGGCCTGTTAGGTTCTGACAAACAGAGTGAAAAACTAACGGACAACTACTCAAAGCTCAAACCAAGTTTATTCACCCAATGGGTCAAACAGTTGCAAAGACATGTTTCCACCAGCACAAGTATTTATACCCTCCTTTAGGCGGAGTCTCTTCCTTGCACCTCTAAACACTACATCTTTGTTGCTAGGCAGGAAGTTAAGTGATGTGTGTAATGCAACTGTTCCTTCTCCCTTCATCTAACCTGACCTGACCTCAGCCCATATTCCTCACTAATCCACAGCTATCCAACCTTATCAGTGACCGCAACCAAGTGATTGTCTTTTCTCTTACTTAGTAACTTTCCAGACCCATACTTCTTATCCAACCTCCATTGACCCCCACCATATACCTTCCTCATACATGTAATCTAGTATAGCAAGTATTTCAAACTAGAACCCAACAGGCCTCATTAATTCATTTCAATTGACTTCAATTTGTTAAGTGTACAAATAATTAGGATGTTATGAGTTTCTAGGGTTTCTTCAACCACATCTGGTAACCAATGGTGGGCACTCCCTTGTCTGATGTTATTCCCTTTTCCCCCAAGTCAGTATATCATATCCATCAATCATTCTACCATAAACATCAGTAATCTCCCATGACATAATGGAATGGAGACTCTGTGGCACCAAGTCACTTATCTACTAACTCTAACTTGGTTCACACAACACTATGAAAACATCAAAACATAGGATGTGCTGTTTGTTCTGTTTGGGAAGTCAACCCAACACCCCCTCTCTCCTCTAGGTGTGTCCCATCTGTGCTGCCACTGTTTGGGGCAATGCTAGTTACTGTAGCCGAAACCTCACCGGTCACATGGCTATCAGGCATTGTTTCAGCTATGACACCTACATGGTGAGTGTCTCATTATTTTTCTCTGAAGATATGACAATGACTTCCATAGAGAAAAAAAACTGGATCACGATTTCCAAGAAATCCTTCCTAGAAATTCTTCAGAGGAAAATCATTATGTCTCGTTGTTCTTGACAGCACTGTAACTCAATGCATTTTCAAAAGCAACAGGCTGAACCTTACATTATTCTCACATAGAGTACATACCATCATGTCTAGTCTAGATGCTATCCTGCATCTCAGTGCTAGAGGCGTCACTACAGACCCTGGTTCGATTCCAGGCTGTTTCACAATCTGGCTGTGATTGGGAGTCCCATAAGGCGGCGCACAATTGGCCCAGCGTCGTCCGGGTTTGGCCGGGGTAGGCCGTCATTGTAAATAAGAATTTGTTCTTAACTGACTTGCCTAGTTAAATAAAGGTTAAATACAACAAAAACAACAACAAAAAGATGCTATCCTAGAACACAATGGCCCATTTCCCTTCCTATTGTTGTGTCGTGTATTTTGGACATACCATAAACAAAGATGGTTCATGTTAGTTTGTGTTCTCTGCTTGACGTCCTCCTTTCCATGGAATCCTCCTGTATGTTCCCAGAATGTAGCAGAGGACGAATACACCCAACTCTGCCTCGCCATTCAGCAGTCAGTGCAACAGGGCACCGGCATCACAGAGTGACAACAAGGCCCTAAGAGAGCTACACATTATGTTCCAACACAATACACACCTCTTCAACCGCTCCTTGCCACATCAATCATGTCTCTGATGTTACTTATTGTATTGTGAGTTCCTGGAAAGCTATTGTATATCCCTTTTGCTTCTTTGTGAGTTATTTTTCTGTATTCCACTTTCACACAATGTGTACATTACAGTAGGTCTAGTCCTTGGTGGGTTCTTCAAGTTAACACCATTGGAGTGAAAACACTTTCCCAGCAACGTGTTTAATGAACATATAATAGGTGTGCTTTGAAAAGATACTGAGAATTCAAGGCAATTTGAAAGTAAATTGAAGATTAACAACGTGTAGTAGACAATGATGCATTTGGTTTCAAATTGTACAATAGAGTGTAATTATGTACAGCACAGTTAGTCAGGCAACTCTATGTAAAGGTTCTACTCATTCAATTATGTTCACAGACAGGTTTAGCTGTGGGGCATCCAATGTTCATAGAACATGGATCTATACTGAGTGGACAAAACATTAGGAACTCCTCTTTCCATGACCTAGACTGACCAGGTGAATACAGGTGAAAGCTATGATCCCTTATTTCACCTGTTAAATCCACTTCAATCAGTGTACATTATTTTATTTTATTTGATTAGGATCTAATTTAGTCCTCATTTGGCCTAATCTTCCAAGGGTCCTTAAACATTAAAATGCAATTTATAATCCGATCACATTTTCACATATAACAAACTGTTACAAACAACAGACATAATACACTGACATATTGACCAGATAAATACTCTTAACAGTCTGAAAAGATAGAATGATTCCTTTATCTACCATAGTCCTGCACAACCTTTCAATGTATTATATTTAAATGGTTCTAAAGTATTGTTTGAATTTATATATTGAAAGGTTACTGGTTTGCTCATACAAATTATTCAATTTCTTTATTTTATTATTATTATTATTATTATTATTATTATTATTATTATTATTATTATTATTATTATTATTATTATATTATATTTATTGCTCTGAATCGAAAAGTTATTTTGCCTATTTGTCTTTTCTGCCGGGATAACACATAGATGGTGGACAATCTATTTCTAGCATTGACTGAATGTTTGTCTCTTACCAACTGAATACTATTGTGAATGGAGTTTGGCTGTTTTAAATGGTGTAAAATAAGCATGTTTTTTTCATTGATGACCAACCAAGAGCATTGTGCATGACTACAACAGAAGAATCATATCTCCACCTTAAAACAATCCTTGCTGCTTTGTTCTGTGCAATCTGCAGCCTCCTAATTTCACTTGCTGATGCATTTCCCCAGACCACAGAACAGTAGTTCACCTGACTCTCAATTAATGCTTGGGTTGTTTGCTTAAGAATCTTTCCCGGTAAATATTTAGCTATCCTTCTGATCATGCATGCAGTTTTATTTGATATTTTACATAGATTAGTTATTTGAGATGACCATGATAAGCAGTTGTCTAGCTAAACCCCTAGTCGTTTGGTTTCTGCCACTTCCTCAATTTGTACTCCCCCCATACTTAATTGCGTCCCATGCTGTGTTGGCCTTTTCCTGGTGGAACAGACCAACATAACCTTGGTTTTCTTGGTGTTCAAAACAAGTTTGTTGTGGAAAACCCACTCCCTAATATTTCTCAGATCTACTTGTAGAGCTTGCTGTACCTGTTGAACCAATTGTCTTGCTGTATAAATTGTATTATCATATATAGTAGCTTGAGTTTCAGATAAGGCATAAGGAAGGTCGTTGGTATATATTAAATAAAGAAGTGGCCCAAGGCAGCTGCCCTGCGGTATTCCACAGTTTAAAGCATGAGGGGAAGAAAACGAGCCATTGATATAGGTGGACTGTTTCCGTTCAGTTAGATATGACTGCACCCAATTCATTGCTATATCCTTAAACCCATAATGCAATAATTTTGGCAAAATTATTTCATGTTCCACTAAATCAAATGCTGCACTAAAATCTAAAAATAGTACACCCACAAACCTGCCATTATCCATAGCATTGAGTCACTGGTCAGTCATGTCAACCAATGCAGTGGTAGTGGAATGGTTTTTACGATAAGCATGCTGATTGGCTGTGGTCAGATAATTATTTTCCATATCCTCACATATTTGTCTACTCACATTACCCTCCAGTAACTTACTGAGTGAAGGGAGTAGACCAATTGGTAGACTATTGGCAGGAGTAATGGGTTCTTTGTTGTCTTTCAGGATTGGACTCAGTTTAGCATGCTTCCATACATTTGGAAATGTCCCCTTTTCCAGTGACCAATAAATATGTATTTCAGTGGAGCTGCAATCTGGGGAGCAACATAGTGAAGTAAAAAATTGAAGGGGCAGAGAAAAGTTAAAGATGGATTTTTAAGCCTTGAGATATGGATTGTGTATGTGTGCAATTGAAGGTGAATGGGCAAGACAATATGTTTAAGTGCCTTTGAACAGGGTATGGTAGTAGGTGTCAGGTGCACCAGTTTGAGTGTGTCAATAACTGCAACGCTGCTGGGTTTTTCACACTCAACAGTTTCCCGTATGTATCAAGAATGGTCCACCACCCAAAGGACATCCAGCCAACTTGACACAACTGTGGGAAGCATTGGAGTCCCTGTGGAACGCTTTCGACATCTTGTAGAGTCCATGCCCCGATGAATTGAGGCTGTTCTGGGGGCAACTCAATATTAGGAAGGTGTTCCTAATGTTTTGTACACTCAGTGTATATAATAGAGGCTATTGCAGCATTAATGACTAGACAGGATTAAACATGACTAAATGACTAAATGTTTTCCTGTTTTAGCTCTCATAAAACAAATAACGGTTTGAGCTTTGTGAACAATAATGCTGCAGTCTGATTTAAAATGTAATTGTTCAAGTGCATTTTGATCATTTTGCATTAAACACCTACTTTCCTCTAAAACTGTTTTCATAAGTAGTTTGTCAAGTGTCTTCACCTATATCATCTGCATATACAGTAAGATCAAAAATTATTGGCCCCCTTAATAAAGATGAGCAAAAGACTGTATAAAAGAAATTACACAAATATTGAGCTATATTGTATGCTTAACAAATGGGGAAATTATATTTAATACAAATACAAGAAGCACTACTCTTTAATAAGCTTTAAGTATCGGCTCAAGGCCTTCGTCAGAGCTTTTGTGAGTTTTGTGAGGTTATAATGAAGGAGATTCTAGGCCCAGACTTCACAGCCATAGACGACTCCATTAACCAGTCCATTGGAAATACAGAGACTTCCTACAAGCAACAAAGATCAAGAAATATCAATGAAACACAGAGGACTACCTGCTCAACCAGGTCTACACATGGGAAGGCCCAAGGACCCGGAGCACTGAGAGGCCGACGTAGGGACGCACCACTGACCGGGGGACGCAGATTATCAGCAGCTGGAGGACAGGGAAACGCAGACACAGAGGCATCCACTGAGAGCAAATTCCCTACAGACAGCGACTCCATCTACCATCGCACACAGACTGTGTTTTTAGCCCGAAAGCAGTACAACAAGGCTCCACGAAAGAAAATAAACGATGTAGGAGAGGCAAGCGGTCAAAGAGGGGACCAGGAACACAGGCCATGGACACGGAGCTACAGCAGGACGTGGTAATTAACCTCTCCAAAAAAGAGCTCACTGACGCACAAGTCTCAGTCTTATCTAAGGGCCTCTCTTTTGTACGTAACGGTAGCTAACTCTGTTCCGTATATATGTGGGCAACCGCGGCATTCAAACCAGGCTGCAATGAAAACTAATGGGACTGTAGCGACTGTGTTGGCATCAAAATACGGGGTGTGAACTATGTTTTGATTCAGTGTTGATTGACATAGTAATGACCCAATAGCATTGGAGTTGAAAAAACTGACCCCGCTGACACTGTACGTTAAAGTGTGACGTGTCACGACGTAACGTACGGCACGCATTATTCAACTCATTCTGTGCCGTACAGCCTCTTTCCACCAGGTGTAGCGCTTCTCTCGCAGATTAAAAACAAGAAATGATCAATGGTGAGTGTAAAGTTAATTACTCGTGAGTTCATCAATAATTAATTCAATCACTTGTTAATTGTTCGCCTAATCACTGCGAGCCATCATGACTCTCAAAAACCGTGACACCCACAGTTTAATTGTGAAGATAAATTTAGCCCTGCCCTAAAAACCCTATTCAAATTCGACATAAACCTTCAAATAGGTATGTAATGAGACATTATATAAACTCTTTATAGTGTTTTATTTACATTTTAGAGGTGATAAGTTGGACAAATCGGGTGGAAAAAGCCAGTTCCCCACATTACATATCTCCCCCTTTCACTATGACACAGTAGCTTTCGCTTCCCCACCCGCCATTTTTAAAAAGACCCGGCGGAGCTCCATTGCTTTCTTCAATCATGTAGAGACGGGAAGCGTAAAGGTCTCGTCATTGATTTTGCTGGAAAGGGTAGAAATTGTGCATTACAATGGTATTGATATTACAGTTGACCTGGAAGTATTATGTTTTTGGGGCGCTAAAATAAGGTTAGCTACCGTTACATGCACAGACAAATAATTTGATACGAAAGTAGATCTGTTTAAATTATTTCGCAAGATTAAACTTCAGCACGTGTTTTCTCAAAACACTGTTACTGGCCTAGAAACCCAACAAAGAACTGGTAGCCATTTTAAGCCCAAAAGCAAATTCTGTCCTGTAGTTAACAACTCCTCGATTAATACCTATGGTTGTTTATCAAACCTTCAGACAAGGGGGGTGCTGTGGTCGTTTTAGACAATGAAAAATACTAAGAAGAGATTCAGAGACAACTCAGTAATGAACATTTCTATAGAAAACTGAGTGTTGATCCCACACAGGTGTTCCAAAGGGATATAAACTCTAATCTGGAGCAAGCCCTATTTAACAACCTTATCTCAAAACCTGAATATGAATATGCAAATGTGCCATACGTCCATATGCCTGTACATCTTGCCGAAATTACACAAACCTAAAACACAAGAAGGCAAATATCCAGGCAGACCTGTGGTTGCAGGAATAGGCTCAATGCTAGAGCCATTTTCGAACTTCGTAGACTCTTTTATTAAATCTCATGTGCAAGCATTGTTTATTACAGGGGGACAGCTTCCACCCTGAGCCATTAAAAACAGGACTTCCAAGAAGCCAGTTTTTCAGACTGCATCGTATATGTCACTCCACAGAGAACAATCTAGAAAAAGCAGTGGAGATGCGCAATAGGTTTCTAAGAGGCTACTCTCCACAATGTGTGGATGAAGCTCTTAATTTGGCATTGGGGAAAATACGAGATTAACTGCTACAAAAAATACCCACTAGAGCTAAAGAACACTGTAATGTTCACCACCACATATACTTTGAACTGGCGCAAAGTGGGAGATGCTGTCAAGAAACACTGGCATGTTTTATCATTGGACCCAGCTTTGCCAGCTGAATTTAAGAATCCACCACTTATTGTATATAGGAGAGGTCGCAATTTACGTGATAACTTGGTCCATGCCAACTGCCAGCCACAAAAGAAAATGAGCCAGGCTCTTTTATGCCCTCTTCCGAATGGTAGCTATAAATGCAGAGGTTGCGCACAGTGCAACAGTATGATGAAGTGTGAATATTTCTGCCACCCACATACAGGAAAACGGTTACAAATAAATGACATTATTACGTGCTCCACCACCCATGTTATCTACATGATTAAATGTCCATGTGGGCTGTGTCATGTAGGTAAAACCTTTCATCCTCTCAAACAGAGAATTAGTTAACATAAAAGTTCAATCAGGAGAAACGACAGGGATTATCCAGTCACAGTACATTTGAATGAGCTAAAACATGACATTTCTACCTTTAGATTTTGTGGGATAGAGAAAGTTAAGATATCAGACAGGGGAGGTGATATAAATAATGCTCTTAGCAAAAGATAATGTTTTTGGATTTTCACCCTCCAGACATTATTTCCTAAAGGTCTTAATGATGAAATGCCTACGTATGTTATGTTGTAAATGTGAACATGAATTAATGCCACCATTTCAGATTACTCTGACGTTTTTCTTGCACTGTACGCAAAGATTTATGAAAACTTGTTTGATGGGTCGATGTCCTGTGGTATCTAAATAACGATGCTAATTATGCTGTGAGGACAAGAAATCCGCTGACACTGTCCTTGATTATAATAGTTTATTATACCAAAAATTTCAGCGCCAATTTACAGACTCCTGCAGACATCTGGAGAACAACTGACCCAATCTCTAATATGTTGTTCCTCCCCGTCCTTTGTTTCAACCATGGTATTTATATCCTATGCCCTATGTAACATAATATGGGTGTTTTCCCATAAACCAATCGCAGGACGCCACATAACAGACTTCCTCTAACACACCATTTGCAAACATCAGCAAAGTCATAAACTGTTTAGACACTACATATTTCCCCCCTTCAAGACTAATTAAGTTTCGAAAACAAAAAGAATAGGATTATGACAAATAACAATTTCTCTTATTGAGTAACTTTATCAATAAACCAAAATGTATGGAGGGTAAACACATTTTTCTATGGAGTGTAAATACATTTCTATGAAATATGAACAAATCTTTATGGAGTGTGAGAGCGAAAAACCTGTCTGGCAGCTTTCTTTCCAAATATCCATCAACCAATCAAGACAGTAAAATTCTCTCACGGCCCCTCTGCCCCAGGTGACCACCTAAGTGCTCCAAATCAATTCATAAGTCTTTATCAATGCATTTTAAACTATGATACAATTGAATACACATGAAAGCCTCAGAAAACAAAATACAATCAAAAATGTCCACATTCAGGCTGGTCGACCCATCGGACCCTCCTGTGGATTCTCTCTGTCCCTGCCTAGACCCAATATCCCTAAGCATCCACGAAATAAACAAAAACATCTGAGATCCCCACATGTACCCAACAACAGAAACCATCATTCTTTAAAAAAATTATACAGAAAGAATATGACACAAATTATGTTTTACACATGCAAATATGTCTATATATCATTGCAGACACTGGAATGTAGTCCACTACACTGCATCTCCTCAGCAGTGTCGACTTTCAATGTAACGTCGATGATGGAATCTGAACATTTCCACACCTTCCTTGTTCCACTTCCTCCAGTCCATTCATATTGTCCATGTTTGAGTATTTGAATCCCCTCTACACATTTCCCCATATGCTTCTGGAAGAAAATAAAACACCAAACAGTATCTTTTGCAAAACAACACATGCAAATTAAAACATCAATATCAACAATAATATAAAAATGATATATAAAATGAATCACATTCCATTTCCCCCCTTTGATTCATAACAAAATACTAAATATCACAATAATATGTAAAAACATGTGAAAAAATGATCGGATATTCAAAATGGATATCTATCCATCAATACTCCATCCAGTCCCACTTGTTCATCTCCATCTAGATCAGTAACAGTTAACAACGGCATCTGAGTGTTTTCTCCAGGCATCACAACTCCAACCCATCTCAATATCATAGCCTTCGCAAAAGTCAATAACAAAGTACAAAAGCAAAACATCACACACAGCTGCCACTAAAATCTGAACTATAACTGCTCCCACTGGGCCTAACTGATCTTGCAACCAAGCCTTCGCTGACCATCCAGCTCCTTCAGATCTACCAAACGCATCCCTTATATTCTTCAATGCATCTATAACACTAGTGATATTATCGGAACTATCGGGGATCAAAGTATAACAATCATCCCCCGTCAGGTTCATAGCCAAACATAATCCACCTTGTTTTGCTAAAATATAGTCAAGAGCCATGTCATGTTTCAACAGCGTCAGTCTGTGACTTCTTTGAGTATTTGACAAAAGGTTAAACCCTCTTATCGTTTCATTTGCAAAACCCTGCAAAGTATAGGTAATATTATCAATGTGATCTGCCAAAAATGTTACACCATACCATGGAAAAAGTCCAAGTACCCACTTCTCTCCTAGACTTATCCTCCAATGGTAGGCTTCCAGACTATGACATTTCTTCATTTCCCTTTTCACCCTATTTCCAAACCTAGAATCAGATTTCTCTGTGTCCGGTGCTTCCCCTCTTTTAATGGTAAAAACCTCATATGGAAGCTTCAACGTCGACATGTAACAACATCCTGTCCATCCATAGGGTAAGAATATATATGCTTTATCACCACAAACCCACCAAATATCTCCATATTTCCCAATAGTCACATTACCAGGCAAAAGCTGATCTTTCACCATCAAAGTCCTGCTCTTCTTACTAAAAGGAAAATAAAAAGTTACATTATATTTCTCATTACTAACCTTACGTTCATGCTTACCCAAAGTCATCATATACAGTGGGGGAAAAAAGTATTTAGTCAGCCACCAATTGTGCAAGTTCTCCCACTTAAAAAGATGAGAGAGGCCTGTAATTGTCATCATAGGTACACATCAACTATGACAGACAAATTGAGATTTTTTTTCTCCAGAAAACCACATTGTAGGATTTTTAATGAATTTATTTGCAAATTATGGTGGAAAATAAGTATTTGGTCACCTACAAACAAGCAAGATTTCTGGCTCTCACAGACCTGTAACTTCTTCTTTAAGAGGCTCCTCTGTCCTCCACTCGTTACCTGTATTAATGGCACCTGTTTGAACTTGTGATCAGTATAAAAGACACCTGTCCACAACCTCAAACAGTCACACTCCAAACTCGACTATGGCCAAGACCAAAGAGCTGTCAAAGGACACCAGAAACAAAATTGTAGACCTGCACCAGGCTGGGAAGACTGAATCTGCAATAGGTAAGCAGCTTGGTTTGAAGAAATCAACTGTGGGAGCAATTATTAGGAAATGGAAGACATACAAGACCACTGATAATCTCCCTCGATCTGGGGCTCCACGCAAGATCTCACCCCGTGGGGTCAAAATGATCACAAGAACGGTGAGCAAAAATCCCAGAACCACACGGGGGGACCTAGTGAATGACCTGCAGAGAGCTGGGATCAAAGTAACAAAGCCTACCATCAGTAACACACTACGCCGCCAGGGACTCAAATCCTGCAGTGCCAGACGTGTCCCCCTGCTTAAGCCAGTACATGTCCAGGCCCGTCTGAAGTTTGCTAGAGTGCATTTGGATGATCCAGAAGAGAATGAATGGGGCCATGTATCGTGAGATTTTGAGTGAAAACCTCCTTCCATCAGCAAGGGCATTGAAGATGAAACGTGGCTGGGTCTTTCAGCATGACAATGATCCCAAACACACCGCCCGGGCAACGAAGGAGTGGCTTCGTAAGAAGCATTTCAAAGGTCCTGGAGTGGCCTAGCCAGTCTCCAGATCTCAACCCCATAGAAAATCTTTGGAGGGAGTTGAAAGTCCGTGTTGCCCAGCGACAGCCCCAAAACATCACTGCTCTAGAGGAGATCTGCATGGAGGAATGGGCCAAAATACCAGCAACAGTGTGTGAAAACCTTGTGAAGATTTACAGAAAACGTTTGACCTGTGTCATTGCCAACAAAGGATATAAACAAAGTATTGAGAAACTTTTGTTATTGACCAAATACTTATTTTCCACCATAATTTGCAAATAAATTCATTAGAAATCCTACAATGTGATTTTCTGGAGAAAAAAATTATCATTTTGTCTGTCATAGTTGACGTGTACCTATGATGAAAATTACAGGCGTCTCTCATCTTTTTAAGTGGGAGAACTTGCACAATTGGTGGCTGACTAAATACTTTTTTTCCCCACTGTAATCATCACAATCTGATATTCCCATAAACATACCCTGTCCATCATATGTTTTATTTGAACAGAAACAGCTTTTTGGCCCTCACGGGTTTCACCTCCAATGCTTCAGGAATCGCTGTTAACTGATTTTCCTTCCTTCCGATCTAACAAATTCACATAGGGTAATTCATTTAACCAAGAACACTTATATCTAGGCCTTAACAAATGCTTCAACAACGACATTATATTATATCTGTTAATGATTGTTACTGATACAACAGCCATGATAAAGCATAAGATTGACACGTACTTGATAGAGGTTGAGCCACCGTCTCTAAGATTGAATCCCATGTGCCTGGTGCTGGAATTCTCAACAGACCTGGACCCTCAAGATTCCTCACTGATCTTACAGAATGAGTTAACTGCTGGAACCATAGATTCCTACCTGCCCATCCATCTTTAATTTGCAAAACAGAAGAATCAAATCCAAATGCCTTCCATTTAGTTTCTCTCTTCCCTAACGAGCGGTATTGATCAGATATATCTTCTGGTCTTCCATCAAAATTAAAGAACTCATCCTGTACCTCCAGGATAGTATTCTGCACTATTTCAGATGAATCTACATCATTCTCTACTACCATCTGCACTCCTATTTCAACACTATCCTTACTACCATTCACAGCACTCTCCATCCGTATCATAAACTTCTGAGTCACTCTTACTACATCCTTTAGTTTCAGAAAAGTTGTTGTTGGTGTCTGTGTCACATTTCCTAAATTTGTTATTGCCGTCATAACATTAATCACTTTCAAAGTTATTGTTAAAATAGTTGCTTTAGTTGATGGATTAACACTCTTAATTATTTCCAGTGGGAAAGTGACAGATGTCCTCTGTGTATTATTTACTGTTGGAGTGGCTACTGTAATATATTGCTCCTGAACTCCTTTGGTGACTGTGGAAGCTTCAACAGACTTTAAATCTTCCATCATAAGCGTCACCTTACGAGTTACATAGCCTTTTAACCAATAATTCTTAACCGGAACAAATTTTAAAGCTGGTTCTAAATAAGTACACATATATTCTCCCTGATCTTCCCATGTAACATTATGCAAAATACGTGAGCAATCACTCATAACCCTCTTCCACTTCATATCGTTGTACAAAATATACTTCCTTTTACTAGATGAAACAGCTTCTACTTCTGGTCCTGATAACAACACTTCTTCTCCATAATTATCTCTCCACGTGGGAGGAATTTCACCACCCCCACTCCTTCTCTCACATCTACAAGGAAGATGAGCTGTACCACCCATCCTAACCCTAATGACAGTCTTTTCTTCTAAAATTGGTTTTCGAGCTATTGTCTGAGGCGCCATTGTAATAAAATGTGATACATTTATAGCTTTAATAACTGTCAATGTTGAAAGAGTTGAATTGCTTCTCACTGTTGTTGTAATAGGCTGAAGTGTTGATGTCATTGTTGTTGATTCATCTATTTTCTCTACAGCTTTGAGCTCTTTACTTGTCCTTGAGCCGAAATCATTATTTTGAGAAATCGCTGATCTTCACTCATCCAAATCCCCAAATTCTCTTTCATCGGTACGAAAACAGATTTCTCTGCTTCTGTCATCATTTCTCCTATTTGCTTCTGCTCATAGCCTTCAGAAACCAACAAGGTCACATATGGCACACTCTTCTCAATCTCCAATTCTTTATCCAGATAATCGTCTGTGTTTATCTTCATAGCTGCTCCTTGAGGTCCTAAAATTATGCAACATGAGCTGAGTTGAACTTTCTTTGGTTGATGACTCAACCATTCCTCTGAGTTCGATTGGGCAGCATTCTTGAAATACTTGAGCGTACAATGAAATTGATATTCTGGAAGCCTCGCATCTGGCATATTTGCCACAATGAATTTCTCCCATATGTTAGCCTGCTTCAAAAAATCTTCACTGAGATTTCCAATCCAGAATACTGTAGAAGAATCCATCTCTGTCATCATCAACAATTGGTAAACCTTTTCCTTTGGCACTTCTACCAGACAGCTGTCTGGTGTACATTTTATTGTACAGTTCAACTTACACAATGCATCTCTTCCCAACAATGCAATAGGTGTATGTTCTGATACCAGTATAGGTATTGTAATTTTCTGATTTTTATAGCAGAGCTCAATTGGTTCCGTAAGAGGAATCAGCTGTTTCACTCCCTCAAATCCGATTGTCCTAATTAGTTGATTGGACATAGGGAGATGTGTAGCATCTTCAGGCCGAACACAGGTAAAAGCAGCTCCGCTATCCGCCATCACTTCCAATGGTCGGTTGTTTATTTTCACCTCAATTGTAGGATCTTTTTCCGGTCCTGATGCTACCAGCTGACACCCCCCTTTCGGATCTTCTGGGCACCCCTAGAATCCTTGCTCCGGGCCCCTATAAGGGTTCACTGGTCCTCCAGATGATCTTGACTGGCCCCTGTATCTTCCTCTGAAATTCCCTCTGATGTTTCCTCCTGGCCCATTACACTCACGGGCAAAGCGACCAACCTGTCCACAATTATAACACACTTCTGAAGATTGCTGGAAGTATGGCTTAAATCTTCCTCCTCTTCCTCTTTCTAAGCCTTCTCGTCCTCTTCCTCTCCAATTCTGTATCTGTCCAGAGACTGGCTGTGGATATGAAACAACTGGTACCGCTATTGGTGGCTGGTACAATTGCGGTTGGAACTGGTCCGGTTGAAGCTGTGGCAGTGATTGTTGATTTGGTGCACACTGATTCTGCATAACCAAAGCTTGTTTCTTCTCCTTCTTATTCTCCACCAGTTGTATTTGATTGAGTTTTCTGAGAGTTTCTTGGTCCTGTTCTTTCTGGTTGTGTTCCTTTTTCCTGTACAGATCCACTTGATGGGCTATATGATCTGTATAGACACCTTTTGTCATGCTTCCAAGTCCAACCACCTCTGCCAGTTTGCTCCTTACTGGTGAGGGCAGTCCCATCTGCAGTTTAGCTCTCAAAATTGACTGCTCAATTTGACTCACATCTGGATCATTTCCGGTAATATTTCTCCACACTTGATGAACTCTTGACACATAGGCTCTCAGATTTTCTTGTTGTCCTAGTGGGTCAATCAGAATGTTTCAGTGCTCTCCACAGCCGTTTTCTACTTGCAGCCAACAATTCAGGGTCATTCACCACAGTCCCCACATATCTATTAAGTCCAGCTCTCTGAAACATTTCTTCCATATCGGGACTCCCAAGGAGATTAGCCAAAAGTCTCTTAATGTCTCCTATGGCAGACTGTGTTCCCACCGTAATTTCTTCCAATTTTGAAATCCAAGGATATGCTCCATCTTGAAGAGTAGGCAGCTTCTCAAATATATCTGACATATCGGTATTCTGCAAAGGCTTATACTCTAGGTTCTGTCCTCAAATTATCACTGGCATCATCTTCTTACTTGTGCTCTCTTTCCTTGGCCTCAATGTATACTTCTTCTCCAATTCTTGGGATCCTTTTCTCAGCAGTTTTTTCTTCTGTATCTTCAGCTTCTTGAGTTGTTCTTCCAGTTCTCTTACTTCTTCTAAATTATTCGCCTTATCCAGGCATGATACGCATCGGTCTATATCTCTTTCTATTTATTTTGTGCTAATCATTGTAGGATAAAATCCTCTTGAATATGAAGCACCTTTAATCTCCAAATCTTTATCGCTGTCTTCATCTTCACTTTCATCAGAACTCGAATATCTTCTATTCTTCTCCTTCAAACATCCATCACCCCTTCTTTCCGCTCTGGCCAACCTCCGCCTGATCACAGGGTCATATCCACCCATGATCTCTTCTGAATCACTCTGATCATCATCATCATCATCTTCAAGTTCCATCCTCCTGAACCTCACTCCACCCTTAGTTTCCAGACATCTCGTTTTCTTCTTACTTTTGGAGTTTGGATTCATCTTTATGGTCGTTTCTGCTTGTCCTCTCTCTATTATTCGCTCATCTTCATCTCTGATGCAATAATCACCCTCCTGAATGATCATTGGAAGCTGAGGATAGACGTCCTTAAACTCTTCTTCTTTCTCGTAAGGTGGGGGTCTTTTTGCTGAATCCGTATGTGAGAAAGCTGTATTGACTTCTGCCATTAGTTTTTCTGTCACCTTCACCTCTTTTGCCATTTTCTCTATACCTCTGTTTCTTTTATCGTTGGTATCTTTTATCAGTTTTTGTCCTTCATTTTCAAACAGCTTAAGAACACCCAGCTCTCTTTGTCTATTTTCTTTATGTTGTTCCCTTTTTTTTCTCCTTCTTTTGATCTGCCTTATAAATCGACAGAAGCACTTTCATTATGTTGATGACATCAGGGTTAAGAGTCCCTTCCACTGGCCATGGTTGTTCAATGTCAGGCCAACGTTTATTCAATTTTCCAGATAACCTTGCAATACCATTAACTAGAGGATTACTATTTTCTACTACATCAACTGGAGTAATTACTTTCATAGTTGTGATGTCCATTTTCCCCATTGTAACAACTCTTTTATATATGTAGCTTACGTTTCCCTCCCTTTTATTTTTTTATTTTTTTTATTTTTAATTATTTAATTAAATAATTAATTAATTAATCAATCAATCAATATGTTTATTTTTATTAATTAATTTATTTTTATTAATTATTGATTAGTGGCAATCTTACCACATCCAATCAGGAAAAGTAAAGGAAAGTAGTCAACTTCAGAGCAATCCAAAAAAGAAAGACTTCTAATCCAGCAACACTACAGCACTCACAAACCAATTGCTTAATAAGCACCCAATTACCTTAATTTTACAGAATAATGTCAGTGCTGGATTTCCAACACAACTCTAATCAAACCAACTCATGCACAAAAAACTTAATTACATCAATTGATCAGTCTGTTGCCAAGTCCCTGTCAAATTGTCACAACATGAAATATGCTAGGCACACAAAATATCCTCTATGGGAAGGTAAGTTTTGTGAACAGAACAGTACTAGCCTTAATTGGACTTGATCCGGGCAGCACACACTGTCGCGTGACACACTCGTCAGCACCTTCTCTCTCTCTCTGTCTCCTCCTTCTCGTCTCTCATATCACAGAAGAACAAAGGAACAGACAATAATTTAGTATTTTATGCACTCACTGGGTTATTTCAACCATGCAATACCCTTTTAGAAATGCCTATGTTCACACTCACGCTAAGAAATAAGCAAACAGCTTAACTCAGGAAAATTATTGTAAGGGATCGGGGGTTGGCAGGGTCTAGACAGAGTCTGACACTTCCCCGATCTACAGAGAGGGGGAGTCATCAGACTCGATCTGGTTCACCTGAGTTCTGAGCACACCTGTCAGTAATTAGTGTAGGATTTAAGGTGTGCTCAGAAGCTCAGTCGGCGCGAGGTATTGTTCCATTGTGACTTGCTAAGCGTTTTGTTCCGAGAGAGAGAGAGAGTTTGTTGTTTTTGATTAACTGTGTATCCGACCTGTGCCTTGTTGTTTGACTCCCCGAATTGCTTAATCCTCTACTTGTCTACCTCAGTGATTACCGTCCTCTGATCCTGTGCCTGTGCCCTTGACTATGACTAAGCCCGCTCCATTGGTACCTCTGCCTGTCTATGCCTGGCCCGGTTTTGACCACAGCCCGCCCGACCACGATTAAGCTATTCCCTTGTCTGTATTCTAATAAAGCATTGCTATTCTGCGATTGGATCTTACCACTCTGTCCGAGTATTCATTACAGAATACCTCGCCAATACCATGGATCCAGCGGAATTACAGAGGCGATGGGAGATACAGGAGAAACGGATGGATGAACTCCTACAGCTACTCAACGCTGGTGCGGCTGAAGGCATCACCCCGAGCACGGTCAGTCCTCGTCATGCACCTCCGATTTCTCTACCTACAAGGTACGACGGGGAACCTGGCAAATGTCAGGGGTTTCTACTCCAGACGTCCCTGTATATGTCGTATAATCGTACTATGTTTTCCGATGACCGTAGCAGGGTGGATTTCATGATTTCTCTGCTAACGGGAAGAGCACTGGATTGGGCTACTGCGCTTTGGGCAGCTGAGGTCCCCGAGTTGAATGCGGAAGTTCAGTTCAAGAGACTGTTTCAAGAGGTGTTCGACCACCCAGTATCTGGGCGTAGTGTGGGAGACCAACTATGCGAACTTCAGCAGGGCCGTCGCACAGTAGCCGACTACGCTTTAGAGTTCCGTACTATCGCAGCCGGTAGCGGATGGAGCGAGACTGCTTTGCTCACAGTTTTCCGAAGAGGGCTGCGCAAAGACGTACAGACTGAGTTGGCTTGTCGAGGAGATATCACTGCGCTACATGAGTTTATCAAAATAGCCATCTCTATTGATAATCTTATAGTGCAACACAAGGCATCCACAGTCCGGGAGTCCTCGATCACTGGTCCTATGCAATCGACAGAGCGGAGGAGAGAATCTGAGGAGGAACCTATGCAACTGGGACGGTCACCTCTACAAGGTTCGGTGAGACAACAACGTCGGCAAGACGGACTATGCCTGTATTGTGGTCAGTCGGGTCATTTCGTTCGTCAATGTCCGGTACGACCTAACCGTACACCAGGATATCGCCTCCAAACTGCCAAACCGGTGAGTGAGAATCAAGTTTTGAACATTACATCGAAACAAATGTATGTGCCAGTTACCTTATCTGTCGGAGAGAAAGTGCGCAGGTTGGAAGGACTTATTGATTCCGGAGCGGCTGCCAGCTTTCTGGATATGGGTCTTGCTGAGGAGTTGGGAGTTCAACTTATCCCAATTCAACCTCCCCTGCGAGTCAACGCGCTAGACGGTGAGCCCATGGGCACTGGGTTCATTACGCACCGTACAGAGGTAATCAAGTTACAAGTGGGCTCCATACACCAGGAGAACATCTTTTTTTTCGTCATCTCTGCTCCACGGGAGCCACTAGTTCTCGGCCACCCCTGGCTCGTCCTCCATGATCCGGTCATCTCCTGGAAATCTGGCGATATCACCGCTTGGAGTGAGGTATGTAGGGCAGAGTGCCTCAATTTACCGTGCAAAATGTCTACTGTGGAGGATGCGCAGGGTGCGGTGTCTACTGTGGTCCCTACAGAATACCAGGATTACGCGCAGGTGTTCTCCAAGGAGAGGGCTACCGTGTTACCACCTCATCGGGCCTGGGACTACGGGATTGATCTGCTATCCGGAGCTGCACCTCCTCGTGGAAGAATCTACCCGTTGTCACAGCCAGAACGAGAAGCGATGAGCCAGTATATTGATGCGGCACTACAGCAAGGGGCCATCCGCCCATCGACGTCTCCCGCCGCATCCAGTTTTTTCTTTGTGAAGAAAAAGGATGGCGGACTGCGTCCTTGTATAGACTATCGAGGGTTGAACGATATTACCATCAAAAATCGTTACCCTCTTCCTTTGATTCCAGCAGCCCTTGAACAGGTGGGACAGGCCTCCATGTACAGTAAACTGGACCTCAGGAGTGCGTACAATCTGGTGCGTATTAGAGAGGGGGATGAATGGAAGACCGCCTTCATCACACATCGAGGACACTACGAATATTGTGTCATGCCCTATGGACTTACCAACGCGCCCTCAGTATTCCAGGCGTTCATGAATGACATTTTCAGGGACATGATTGATCGATTTGTTATAGTGTACATTGATGACATCCTAATATATTCTAACTCTCTGAGTGAACATGTGTCCCATGTACGACAGGTTCTGGATCGGCTCCTACAACATTCTCTGTTCGTGAAGGCAGAAAAGAGTGAATTCCATGTCACTACGATTTCCTTCCTTGGGGCCATACTCACTCCCGACGGGGTTAAACTGGATGAATCCAAGGTGCAAGCGGTACAAGACTGGCCTCAACCCCAGACGGTGAAGGAGCTCCAGAGGTTCTTAGGGTTTGCCAATTACTATAGACGGTTCGTGCGTAATTTCAGCACAACCGCAGCGCCCCCGTCGGCGATGACCAGCTACAAGGGTCGCGGTCTGAACTGGACGGAGGGGGCAGTGCGTGCGTTTGAGACGTTGAAACAACGCTTTACCACCGCTCCTATTCTATGTCAGCCGGACCCTACCTTACCGTTTATCGTGGAAGTGGACGCTTCGGAGGTTGGAGTTGGAGCCGTGTTATCCCAACGCCAAGGTGAGCCGCCTAAATCACGACCCTGTGCTTTCTTTTCAAGGAAACTGAATTCTGCCGAGCAGAACTATGACGTGGGTAATCGGGAATTACTGGCGGTGAAGTTAGCACTGGAGGAGTGGAGACATTGGTTGGAGGGAGCAGAGCATCCGTTCCAAGTGCACACGGACCACCGCAACCTGGAGTATCTTCACAGTGCCAAACGACTGAACTCCCGACAGGCAAGGTGGTCTTTATTCTTCAACCGTTTCCGATTCACTGTCTCTTATATCCCCGGGTCCAAGAATGGTAAGGCCGACGCGCTTTCCCGACGGTTCGAGCGCACGGAAAGACCCGTGGAGCCAGAACCTATTCTCCCCATGAGTT
Organism: Coregonus lavaretus; assembly: GCF_964263955.1. Lineage (NCBI taxonomy): Eukaryota > Metazoa > Chordata > Actinopteri > Salmoniformes > Salmonidae > Coregonus > Coregonus lavaretus. Next base: position 16,621,715 of record NC_140010.1, read on the forward strand.
ACCGTGCTGGTCCGGTGAGGTGGGCTATTGATTACACGATTTAGGAGAGCTTACAAGCGGAACCAGCCCCTCCAGGTAACCCCGGGGTCTAAGGTGTTTGTGCCAGCTCCTCTGCGACCTCAACTGATGGAATGGTGCCACACGTCGCTGGGATCTGGTCATCCCGGAATCACTCGAACTACACGACTCATCAGCCGAAAATACTGGTGGGATTCCCTCACAGATGACGTCAGAGACTATGTCTTATCCTGTCCAGTATGTGCTCGGTCCAAGGTACCTCGTGCACTACCGGAGGGTAAGTTGATGCCATTGCCAACTCCTCAACGACCATGGTCGCACATTGCTATGGACTTTGTTACCGACCTACCAGAATCAGAGGGCCATACTGTAATTCTCGTGGTCATCGATCGTTTCTCCAAGATGTACCGGTTAGTACCCATGACCCGTTTGCCTAACGCCACTCAGATGGCTGAGACTATGTTTACCCAGGTGTTCCGGCAGTTTGGTGTCCCGGAGGATATTGTTTCCGACCGGGGACCCCAGTTTGTATCCCGGGTATGGAAGGCCTTCTGCGAACGCTTGGGCATCTCGGTTAGCCTAACCTCCGGATATCATCCCCAGGCCAATGGGCAGACAGAACGGCTCAACCAGGAAATTGGGAAATATCTACGGCAACAATGTTCGCGGCAGCCGCAAGAGTGGAGTCGATTCCTTCCTTGGGTAGAGTATGCTCAGAACTCACTCATTCACACCTCCCTACGCTTAACGCCCTTCCAGTGTGTTCTAGGGTATCAATCCCCCCTGTTCCCATGGGATACCGCATCAGGGATGGTACCGGCGGTGGACGAGTGGTTCCGTCGGAGTGCGCAGGTCTGGGAGACGGCCCATCAACATCTCAGTCAAGCCTCACAACAGCAAAAGACCTACGCCGACCGACGCCGGAGACCTACTCCCACTTATCAACCCGGGCAACGAGTGTGGCTGTCTACCCGAGACCTGCGGTTCCGACGGAGCTGCAAGAAGCTCCAACCCAGGTACATTGGTCCTTTCAAAGTTCAGAGACGTATTAACCCTGTCACCTACCGTCTGTTACTCCCTCGACACTACAGGATAAACCCTACGTTCCACGTCTCCCTGTTGAAACTTGTCCATTATAGCCCGATGTATCCACCAATCGCTCAACAACCTACTACACCACCTTTGGAGGATGAACAGGACATCACCTATACAGTCCACGAGATACTGGAGTCAAGAAGGAGACGAGGGGGCATCGAATATCTCGTGGACTGGGAGGGATATGGACCTGAGGAACGGTCCTGGGTTCCGGCTAAGGACATACTGGATCCCGCTCTCAAGGCCACTTTCCACGCTGAGCACCCAGATCATCCAAGACCCCGACCCAGAGGAAGACCACCCGGTAGAGGTAGAAGGCCGTCAGGAGCCGGCCCTGGGGAGGGGGATACTGTAAGGGATCGGGGGTTGGCAGGGTCTAGACAGAGTCTGACACTTCCCCGATCTACAGAGAGGGGGAGTCATCAGACTCGATCTGGTTCACCTGAGTTCTGAGCACACCTGTCAGTAATTAGTGTAGGATTTAAGGTGTGCTCAGAAGCTCAGTCGGCGCGAGGTATTGTTCCATTGTGACTTGCTAAGCATTTTGTTCCGAGAGAGAGAGAGAGTTTGTTGTTTTTGATTACCCGTGTATCCGACCTGTGCTTTGTTGTTTGACTCCCCGAATTGCTTAATCCTCTACTTGTCTACCTCAGTGATTACCGTCCTCTGATCCTGTGCCTGTGCCCTCGACTACGACTAAGCCCGCTCCATTGGTACCTCTGCCTGTCTATGCCTGGCCCGGTTTTGACCACAGCCCGCCCGACCACGATTAAGCTATTCCCTTGTCTGTACTCTAATAAAGCATCGCTATTCTGCGATTGGATCTTACCACTCTGTCCGAGTATTCATTACAATTATAAATAGCTCAATAACATTTTATTTTATTTATTTTTAATCCGTCAACATATCTCTCATTAATCAATTCAATAGATCTCAATCAAATAGTTTCATCGTTAAGCAACAGACGATTTAACAAACAGAATACTTTATTCGTGTGTAAGTCTCCCCCTCCTTCTCTGTCTGCATGTCACAGCAGCTCAGTGCAGGCAGGGGAGTGGCATATTTGCTCTACGTAACTCTAAACTCATAAAATCCCACACATGCGCAGTTCATTCACCAGTGCGATTTCAGAGTGAGAAGAGCTCCCAAGCAGCTCTCTCCAAGCTAAACAACAGAAAGTAGACAGACCAGCTGTCCCTCCGTTATTTCCCCAACACAGACAAACAGTAACACTTAACATAACTCACAAACCAACACAAAACATAGAACACAAATCCTACTTTTAAGTTTCTTAACTTCACTTATCCTAATCTGCAGATTTATAGTTATTTTCTTATCCATTACAAAACATCTCTATACACTCTTGAAACTCCTCCCTGTAGAATCATACTCTTTTAACAGTTATTAAATATTCTATTTTTATAGAGACTCATAAGATTTTAACCTTAACGTCCTTCCAGGGGGCTCATATTCAGTGGGGAAAAAAAGTATTTAGTCAGAGGCCTGTAATTTTCATCATAGGTACATGTCAACTATGACAGACAAAATAAGAAAAAAAATCCAGAAAATCACATTGTAGGATTTTTAATGAATTTATTTGCAAATTATGGTGGAAAATAAGTATTTGGTCAATAACAAAAGTTTCTCCATACTTTATATACCCTTTGTTGGTAATGACACAGGTCAAACGTTTTCTGTAAGTCTTCACAAGGTTTTCACACACTGTTGCTGGTATTTTGGCCCATTCCTCCATGCAGATCTCCTCTAGAGCAGTGATGTTTTGGGGCTGTCGCTGGGCAACACGGACTTTCAACTCCCTCCAAAGATTTTCTATGGGGTTGAGATCTGGAGACTGGCTAGGCCACTCCAGGACCTTGAAATGCTTCTTATGAAGCCACTCCTTCGTTGCCAGGGCGGTGTGTTTGGGATCATTGTCATGCTGAAAGACCCAGCCACGTTTCATCTTCAATGCAGTCGTCCTGGTCCCTTTGCAGAAAAACAGCCCCAAAGCATGATGTTTCCACCCCCATGCTTCACAGTAGGTATGGTGTTCTTTGGATGCAACTCAGCATTCTTTGTCCTCCAAACACGACGAGTTGAGTTTTTACCAAAAAGTTCTATTTTGGTTTCATCTGACCATATGACATTCTCCCAATCCTCTTCTGGATCATCCAAATGCACTCTAGCAAACTTCAGACGGGCCTGGACATGTACTGGCTTAAGCAGGGGGACACGTCTGGCACTGCAGGATTTGAGTCCCTGGCGGCGTAGTGTGTTACTGATGGTAGGCTTTGTTACTTTGGTCCCAGCTCTCTGCAGGTCATTCACTAGGTCCCCCCGTGTGGTTCTGGGATTTTTGCTCACCGTTCTTGTGATCATTTTGACCCCACGGGGTGAGATCTTGCGTGGAGCCCCAGATCGAGGGAGATTATCAGTGGTCTTGTATGTCTTCCATTTCCTAATAATTGCTCCCACAGTTGATTTCTTCAAACCAAGCTGCTTACCTATTGCAGATTCAGTCTTCCCAGCCTGGTGCAGGTCTACAATTTTGTTTCTGGTGTCCTTTGACAGCTCTTTGGTCTTGGCCATAGTGGAATTTAGAGTGTGACTGTTTGAGGTTGTGGACAGGTGTCTTTTATACTGATAACAAGTTCAAACAGGTGCCATTAATTCAGGTAACGAGTGGAGGACAGAGGAGCCTCTTAAAGAAGAAGTTACAGGTCTGTGAGAGCCAGAAATCTTGCTTGTTTGTAGGTGACCAAATACTTATTTTCCACCATAATTTGCAAATAAATTCATAAAAGATCCTACAATGTGATTTTCTGGATTTTTTTTCTCAATTTGTCTGTCATAGTTGACGTGTATCTATGATGACAATTACAGGCCTCTCTCGTATTTTTAAGTGGGAGAACTTGCACAATTGGTGGCTGACTAAATACTTTTTTCCCCACTGTATAGTTAACAATTATTAACGTTCTCACCAACGGAGACTCATAAGATTTTAACCTTAACTTACATATTTCCTTACAAAAAACAAAAACCCCTGTTCTCAACCAAAACATATATATGTATATATCTCTAACATAAATCTTATCCTAACATGAGTCGACACACAGTTTAAACACAACAGAGACGTCTTTATTTTATTATTATTTTTCTCCCCCACACACACACAATTCAAGAGGAATGCATCCATTCCTACGGTCCTCTAAAGCATGCTACCGTCATTCCTTATTTTTCATTGTTCCTAAATTTCTGCTACTTCGAGTTTGCAGATATTCAAATGAGAGGTTACATCGAACATATACCTCGTCAACTATAAGTCGAGGGGTAACTTGCAAACGAATGTATCTACCACAAACACCAGTTCCCGGAACTGACCTCAAAAATCAACCTAGTGAGTTTTCAGGATTTTCGGCCCATCCTAATGATCGCCTCGTTTGAGGGATTTCCATAGATCAACGACGTCCTAATTAGTATACATTTTTCCTTAGTTCCTGGCCTTATTCCTTCATTGTATTCTTTGTGAATTTTATTCAAGCCAAAAATCCCATTTGTGTCCAGTATTATCAATTCCTATAGACACTCCCCCCTGTTTGCGTTGTTTCCAGCGCAAACAAATTTTGAAATTTAGAACGGATTCTTATCCCACAGCAAATAACAGCAAAGTGCACACGTAAGTCTTTCAAACGGTACATCTCCTCAGCGCACACATCCACATAAGCAAACGAACCGACCAGCGCCCAAAATTGTGAGAAATCTCACCTTATGTGCCGGCGTCTTGAGCGGGAGTCACTTCGTAGCTCATGAATGGAACGCTGGAGAGACGCAACACATCCCAAAGTTCCTCGTCGCCATTCTGTGGTATCTAAATAACAATGCTAATTATGCTGTGAGGACAAGAAATCCGCTGACACTGTCCTTGATTATAATAGTTTATTATACCAAAGATTTCAGCGCCAATTTACAGACTCCTGCAGACATCTGGAGAACAACTGACCCAATCTCTAATATGTTGTTTCTCCCCGTCCTTTGTTTCAACCATGGTATTTATATCCTATGCCCTATGTAACATAATATGGGTGTTTTCCCATAAACCAATCCCAGGATGCCACATAACAGACTTCCTCTAACACACCATTTGCAAACATCAGCAAAGTCATAAACTGTTTAGACACTACAGTCCTCATTGTGGTTTTACAGACATGTTTAATACGTTTTATGTACACACTTTATTAGAATATTTATGAAATGTACATTGTTATATTTGGTAACACTTATTTTCCCTCGACTCCAACCCCATTCGATGCATTGAACGGATGTGGGTGGAGCTATGTCTACATAAGGGTGCTTTTTTTTTTTTTTTTTTCACAAAAGCTCTGACGAAGGCCTTGAGGTTGATACGTAAAGCTTATTAAAGAGCAGTGATACTATCAAGAGCAGTGTGCAGGTTTCTTATTTTTTCTCATCTTATTCAACTGTTACCATGCACCTTCAAAAAAAGAGAGCTGCAAAAAATATAGCTGCAAGGTGAGATATTAAGTAAAGGTTAAATAAAATAATACTTTTTTTTTTATGTGGGAGTACCTTTTGAATTAAAAAATAATAATTTCTAAAAGATAGGGGTCAAAATTATTTTCAATACCTCACCTTGCGAGGATAACGGCACTGAGCCTTTTTATCAAATGTTTTATGAGAATAGAGGTCTTTGGCCATGCACACCAATGATGGGTTTGGCATCAAAAACGGAAGCAAATGCAGAAAAGTACCTAATACCTACTCTAAAATATGGTAGTGGATCTTTGATATTATGGAGCTATTTTGCTTCCACTGGTCCTGGGGCCTTTAAGGTCAACGGCATCATGAACGTTACCCAGTGCCAGGACATTTTAACCAAAAACCTGGTTGCCTCTGCCAGGAGGCTGAAACTTGGCCGCAAGTGGATCTTCCAGCGAGACAATAACCCCAAACATACATCAAAATCCACCAAGAAATTGTTAATTGACTACAAAATCAACATTTTGCAATGGCCATCTCAGTCTCTGGACTTAAACCCCATTGAAAATCTGTGGTTTGAATTGAAGAGAACCATAAGCGCAGACAAAGAATATCAAGGATCTGGAAAGATTCTGTATGGAGGAATGATCTAAGATCCCTCCCAATGTGTTCTCCAATCTAATAAAACATTTTAGAAAAAAGCTCAGTGCCATTATCCTTGCAAGGTGAGGTATTGAAAACAGGCGTGGCAATAATTTTGACCCCTATCTTTTGAGAAAAAATTACTTGTTAAACAATGTTTTTATCTCAGCAATATATATGTAATAGTATACCATTTTTATTTACATTTGAGCGTACAATATAGCTCAGTATTTGTATTATGTATTTTATACAGTATTTTTTATCATCTTTATCAAGGGTGCAAATAATTCTGGACCTGACTGTACATGTGTGTATGTAGCGGTGTGTGTGTGAGTGTATGTGAAGAGGTATGTGAAGAGGTGTGTGAAGAGGTGTGTGAAGAGGGGTGAGTGAAGAGGTGAGTGAAGAGGTGAGTGGACAAGTCGACTGAGTCGACTGCAGGTGAATTATGACACATTGTTTACAGCTCTGTCAATTATTGATCTTGCAATCACATGTACTTTTATCTGGTCCATTGGACTAGCTTAGCACCTTTTACAAGTCTGTCTGAGAGGCCAAGGCTACTCATTCTTAGTGTTCCATACTAAGGGACACTTTGACTAGGGAGTAAACATGGGGAGGAGAACTACATACTTTTTCATCCTCCATATTTCATGGATCTTATGTGAAAATGTCTTATCTCTGGTAAGGTTATGTTGCATTTATTTGTTTATTTATATATTGGTGAAAATTGAATAAATGTCTCAAAGAAACAATGTAGTTTTAGTACTGGTATTGAATGGTTTGCTTTGTTATTGAGATATTGTAATATGATTTATGTTGACCTAATTTGCATATTCATTTAATATTAGTATAATGCTTGCCTAATTTGCATTGTTACAATGGTCACTCACTTTCTCTAAACAATGATACATTTTCCCTCTGTTGCTTGTCAGCCTACACCAAGAGTTTTAGGCAAGTGGAGTTTCTTATTTTTTTTTCAATATTTCAAATTGAATGTCACCCATTCAAAGCTCTCATTTACTGTATGCCCTTTACATTTATTCTACAGAATACGATGTGGATGGTGGAAGGGACCTGGACATATTTGATATCAATGAAGGTTTGTCAGTTAGGATTTTACTTATGTATGGCCACATTTAATCTCGTTTCTAATAAATCAATGGGAGTTTCATAGCAAAGTGCTGTGTGTGTGTGCTTGGTCCTTACAGAGGCTGGGTTAAACCTGGTGGAGGGGGATATTGAGCTTGATGAGGTGAGTTAATAAGTAGGTCTGCTGGTGTTCACTTGAACAATTACATGTTATATCAAGCATAGAAATAGAATGATGAGAATGGGGAAGTTCCATTGATTGCAGACCACAGCAATTTAACTGCACACTCATGGGCTTGAATAATTATATTTTTATGACATGAACTCACTGCCCAGGCTTAACAGAACTAATAATGATTTATTCTCAATTTTTTTGTAAAATGTAATCAATGGCGGACTCAGAAACAAGCCCGGAATTCTATAATAGGGGATCAATACAGATGGCCAAAGACTGTTCCCTACTACTTTGAGGATGACTTGGGTAAGACCATATAGACTTTTTCCACATTTTGTTACGTTACAGCCTTATTCATAAATTTATTACATTACTTTTTTCCCTCATCAATCTACACACAATACTCCATAATTACGAAGCAAAAACCCTTTTTTAGATTTTTTGGCAAATGTATATAGGCACACACCTGTCTATATAAGGTCCCACAGTTGACGGTGCAAGTCAGAGAAAAAACTAAGCCATGAGGTCCAAGGAATTGTCCAAAGAGCTCAGAGACAGGATTGTGTCGAGGCACAGATCTGGGGAAGGGTACCAAAAAATGTCAGCAGCATTGAAGGTCCCCAAGAACACAGTGGCCTCCATCATTCTTAAATGGAAGAAGTTTGGAACCATCAAGACTCTTCCTAGAGCTGGCCGCCCGGCCAAACTGAGCAATCAGGAAGAAGGGCCTTGGTCAGGGAGGTGACTCTGACAGAGCTCCAGAGTTCCTCTGTGGAGATGGGAGAACCTTCCAAAAGGACAACCATCTCTGCAGCACTCCACCAATCAGGCCTTTATGGTAGAGTGGCCAGACGGAAGCCTCTCCTCAATAAAAGGCACATGACAGCCCGCTTGGTTTGCCAAAAGGCACCTAAAGGACTCTCAGATCATGAGAAACAAGATTGTCTGGTCTGATGAAACCAAGATTGAACTCTACGGCATGGTGGGAGCATCATGCTGTGGGGATGTTTTTCAGCAGCAGGGACTGGGAGATTAGTCAGGATCGAGGGAAAGATGAACGGAGCAAAGTACAGAGAGATCCTTGATGAAAACCTGCTCCAGAGCGCTCAGGACCTCAGACTGGGGCAAAGGTACACCTTCCAACAGGACAACAACCCTAAGCACACAGCCAAGACAACGCAGAAGTGGCTTCAGGACAAATCTCTTTCATGAGCTGAAATAAAAGATCCCAGAAATGTTCCATATGCACAAAAAGGTTTTTTCTCTCAAATGTTGTGCACAAATTTGTTTACATCCCTGTTAGTGAGCATTTCTCCTTTGCCAAGATAATCCATCCACCTGACAGGTGTGGCATATCAAGAAGTTGATTAAACAGCCTGATCATTACACAGGTGCACCTTGTGCAGGGGACAACAAAGGGCCACTCTAAAATGTGCAGTTTTGTCCTACATGACAGTGCCACAAATTACTCAAGTTTTGAGGGAGCGTGCAATTGGCATGCAGACTGCAGGAATGTCCACCAGAGCTGTTGCCAGATAATGTAATTTTTATTTCTCTACCATAAGCCGCCTCCAAAGTCGTTTTAGAGAATTTGGCAGTACGTCCAACCGGCCTCACAACCACAGACCCCTTGTATGGCGTTGTGTGGGCGAGCAGTTTGCTGATGTCAATGTTGTGAACAGAGTGCCCCATGGGGGCGGTGGGGTTATGATATAGGCAGGCATAAGCTACAGACAACGAACACAATTGCATTTTATCAATGGCAATTTGAATGCACAGAGATACCATGATGAGATCCTGAGGGGCCATTGTCGTGCCATTCATCTGCTGCCATCACCTCATGTTTCAGCATGATAACGCACAGCCCCATGTCGCAAGGATCTGTACACAATTCCTGGAAGCTGAAAATGTCCCAGTTCTTCCATGGCCTGCATACTCACCAGACATGTCACCCATTGAGCATGTTTGGGATGCTCTGGATCGATGTGTACTACAACTTCGCACAGCCATTGAAGAGGAGTGGGACATCATTCCACAATCAACTCTATGCGAAGGAGATGTGTTGCACTGCATGAGGTAAATTTTACATTTTAGTCATTTAGCAGACGCTCTTATCCAGAGCGACTTACAGTTAGTGCATACATTATTATTATTATTTTTCATACCCCCCGTGGGAATCGAACCCACAACCCTGGCGTTGCAAACGCCATGCTCTACCAACTGAGCTACATCCCTGCCGGCCATTCCCTTCCCTACCCTGGACGACGCTGGGCCAATTGTGCGCCGCCACATGGGTCTCCCGGTCGCGGCCAGCTACGACAGAGCCTGGATTCGAACCAGGATCTCTAGTGCCTTAGACCACTGCGCCACTCGTGAGGCCCGGTGGTCACAAGCACCAGATACTGACTGGTTTTCTGATCCACGCCCCTACCTTTTTTAAGGTATCTGTGAGCAACAGATGCATATCGGTCTTCCCAGTCATGTGAAATCGATAGATTAGTGCCTAATACATTTTTTCAATTGACTGATTTCCTTATATGAACTGTAACTCAATCAAATCTTTGAAATTGTTGCATGTTGCGTTTATATTTTTGTTCAGTATAATACACATATTAACTTTCTGAGACATGTTTTTGGTTCTAAAGGTTGACCATTTAAGAGGGGCAATACATGAATATATGCAATTATACTATTTATGGTCCATTGCTCAAAATGGTCCATGTGGTGTAGCCTTCAATTGAATGTGTAATTTCATCGTTACAAGAGATATCTTCTATTCACACCACAGAGATCAATGCAAAAGGTGTTATCCTGAAGGCTTTTGAACAGTACCGGCTGAAGACCTGTATTGACTTCAATCCTTGGGAGGGAGAGCAGAACTACATTTCCATTTTCAAAGGGAGCGGGTAATATAAACTGTTATGGACAGCACTGTTTTTGATGTTTTTATTTATATTTGTAATGCTTCTACATTATGTTTTTTCAAGATACTATGTTCAGTTTCTTGAAAAAACATAATGTAGAAGCATTTCTCTTTGCTTATTTGAGCTGTTCTTGCCATAATATGGACTTGGTCTTTTACCAAATAGGGCTATCTTCTGTATACCCCCCTACCTTGTCACAAAACAACTGATTGGCGCAAATGCATTAAGAAATAAATAAATTCCACAAATTAACAAGACACACCTGTTAATTGAAATGCATTCCAGGTGACTACCTCATGAAACTGGTTGAGAGAATGCCAAGAGTGTGCAACGCTGTCATAAAGGCAAAGGGTGGCTATTTGAAGAATCTCAAATATAAAATATATTTTCATTTGTTTAACACTTTTTTGGTTACTACATGATTCCATAAGTGTTATTTAATAGTTTTGATGTCTTCGCTATATTCTACAATGTAAAACATTTTTTAAATAAAGAAAAACCCTTGAATGAGTAGGTGTGTCCAAACTTTTGACTGGTAGTGCATATCTTTTTTTATGTTGGAAGGATGTGCCCTTGGGGAAAAACAGTTAGGCTATAGTATAGCCTTTGAGTTTGTATTGTATTAATGCTCAACAAGGTTTTCTGGTTGTCTCTCTTTCAGTTGTTTCTCCTCTGTGGGTAACCGACATGTGGGGAAACAGAGGTTGTCCATCGGGACCAACTGTGACCGCATTGCGACCATCGAACACGAATTCCTCCATGCACTTGGTTTCTGGCATGAGCAGTCACGGTCGGACCGCGATGACTACGTCACCATCATGTGGGACCGCATCTCTGAGGGTACTGAACCTCTAAACGTATGGTAACCCTAACCTTAATGCTTACCCCTAACACTCTGACCCCAAAATGTAGGGGTTAGGGTTATGGCTAAGGTTTGGGTTTGGGTTAGGGTTAGGGTTGTACCAGGTGAGAGCTGTCAAATACACAAGCAGCTCATGGCATTACACCTAAAGCTGACATTGCCATTGGCTGCACAGAGTCGCATTAAGAGAACCATGCAGCCTTGATTACAAGTTCGACTGTAATGTGAGATGTAATCTACACCTTGATTGTTTAGTTAAACGTTTTTCGATTTGAGTGTCATTATTTCTATATAGCCTACACTTTCTAGTTCTGAACTTCTAACGCGAGTGGGACGGGTGTGGCTTCATGACAATAACCAAACGAGCAGCAGCTCTAATTTGACAGCTCTAACGCAGTTACACTAGCTATGCGGGTGTTGGCTATCGCCGATTAACCCTTGATCTGATTGAATCTAGGCCTTTCCCACTGGGTAAAAACTGGTTAAATCAACATTGTTTCCACGTCATGATGTTGAATCAACGTGGAAAACTTTTAACCTAAATCCAATGACATGGTGACATTTTTTGTTGATTTCATGTTAGTTGAAAATTCTACCAAATGTGAATCAAAACTAGACGTTGAGCTGACGTCTGTTCCCAGTGGGTTGTTTCTGCCTGCATGTGTATTTGTCATCAGAAACATGGTGATTGGAATTCTCGGGACAACATATCCTCTAATTGTCTGGACAAACAGTAATCTGTTTTCTTACCACAAGCATATTACAATATGTCAACATGACAACCAAAAGTCAGATTAGTGCTAGCCTGACCAAACAGGCCCACCCACAGTGTACACTAGTTGTTTCACACTCAACACACAGTTCATTAATCTTTACCTTTCCCAAGAGCTATAAGCTATGTGATCAGGACAAACAAATGTCTTATTGCACTGATCGCCTGCTTAATCCTCTCAGACAAACAGGCAAAGGGCACCATGTAAGCATCAACGGAAACTTAAAGTGAAATTTGAGATTAGGGCATGATCTATCAAGTCATTAATATCAAGTCATTCATTTCATGTAATTGAAGGTCAAAGAGCAGCGACATGATTAATAAGATTCCAGTCAGCATCTTGTCATCCACATGAAGCCCTAACCCTACAGATCTGCCATCGGAGACATTCTTTGTCTCGCTGACCTTTAGGGGTTGAAGGCTTATTACAGTACATGTCAACTCTGTCAATTCAGGAGACTAATTGAAAATCCAAGGCTAGATTTGAAGAAGTGAGTAAACTGGCTGATTTGAAATGGAATTAAACCCTCCAACCCGGTTGAACTCTCTCTCTCTCTCTCCCTCACACTCCCCCCCCCTCCCTCCCTCCATCCCCAGGTAAGGAACACAACTTCAACACGTACAATGACACCACGTCCAGTTCTCTGGGTGTCCCCTACGACTACGGTTCCATGATGCACTACAGTAAGACTGCGTTCAGGAACGGTACCGAGCCCACAATCGTCACCAAGATCCCCGCCTTCGCCGATGTCATCGGCCAGCGCATGGAGTTCAGTGATAATGACCTGCTCAAGCTCCGGCGCCTGTACAACTGCAGTAAGACTCAGTCACCTTAGGCCTCTACAACTGCAGTAAGACTCAGTCACTTTAGGCCTTTACAACTGCAGTAAGGCTCAGTCACTTTAGGCCTCTACAACTGCAGTAAGATTCAGTCACTTAAGGTTCTGCAACTGTAGTAAGACATAGGCACATTAGGCTGTACAACTGCAGTAAGACACAGGCCATGTTCAAGAGCATCAGTCTGCTCAGTAAGTGATCAAAATGACTGTCTGAGCAGACTGACTTATCTACCAAGTAAGTAGGACATACTCACATTGACCTGCTGATCTACCGATCTATTTGATGGAGGCTGTAATTCAGTCAAACCCACAGTGCAGGAGACATCCTTTGCTGGAATGTCACATTTGTGTTATAAAACGCATATTTGAAGTACAGTGATTAGTTAGGTGATATGTTCAAAGCAAAACTCCTGTTGATTTTAATGAAAGGAGGTCTTTTGGAAAAAGAGGAACAGCAGGATCTTTCTGCAGTGTGTATTTGATTGAGAACCCTAGTGGATTATAAAACGTGGTTTGAGAGAATGGATGTCCTAACTGCATGGGTACATGGTAAACCTAGATAAAAAGGTTTACAGCAGGTCAAAGTCTTCCTGTGATTTCTGTTTAGTTGATGGCGATTGTATGTACAGTTGAAGTCGGATGTTTAAATACACCTTAGCCAAATACATTTAAACTCAGTTTTTCACAATTCAGGACATTTAATCCTAGTAGAAATTCAATGTCTTAGGTCAGTTAGGATTTCCACTTTATTTTAAGAATGTGAAATGTCAGAATAATAGTAGAGAGAATGATTTATTTAAGCTTTTATTTCTTTCATCACATTCCCAGTGGGTCAGAAGTTTACATACACTCAATTAGTATTTGGTAGCATTGCCTTTAAATTGTTTAACTTGGGTCAAACGTTTCGGGTAGCCTTCCACAAGCTTCCCACAATAAGTTGAGTGAATTTTGGCACATTCCTCCTGACAGAGCTAAGGTAACATAGTCAGGTTTGTAGGCCTCCTTGCTCGCACATGCTTTTTCAGTTATGCCCACAAATGTTCTATAGGTTTGAGGTCAGGGCTTTGTGATGGCCACTCCAATACCTTGACTTTGTTGTCCTTAAGCCATTTTGCCACAACTTTGGAAGTACGCTTGGGGTCATTGTCCATTTGGAAGACCCATTTGCGACCAAGCTTTAACTTCCTGACTGATGTCTTGAGATGTTGCTTCAATATGTCCACATACTTTTCCTTCCTCATGATGCCATCTATTTTGTGAAGTGCACCAGTCCCTCCTGCAGCAAAGCACCCCCACAGCATGATGCTGCCACCCCCGTGCTTCACAGTTGGGATGGTGTTCTTCGGCTTGCAAACATAACAATGGTCGTTATGGCCAAACAGTTCTATTTTTGTTTCATCAGACCAGAGGACATTTCTCCAAAAAGTATGATCTTTGTCCCCATGTGCAGTTGCAAACCGTAGTCTGGCTTTTTTATGGTGGTTTTGGAGCAGTGGCTTCTTCCTTGCTGAGCGACCTTTCAGGTTATGTCGATATAGGACTTGTTTAACTGTGTATATAGATACTTTTGTACCTGTTTCCTCCAGCATTTTCACAAGGTCCTTTGCTGTTGTTCTGGGATTGATTTGCACTTTTCGCACCAAAGTACATTCACCTCTAGGAGACAGAATGTGTCTCCTTCCTGAGCGGTATGACGGCTGCGTGGTCCCATGGTGTTTATACTTGCATACTTGCGGAAATTGCTCCCAAGGATGAACCAGACTTGTGGAGGTCTACCATTTTTTTTCTGAGGTCTTGGCTGATTTCTTTTGATTATCCCATGATGTCAAGCAAAGAGGCACTGAGTTTGAAGGTAGGCCTTGAAATACATCCACAGGTACACGTCCAATTGACTCAAATGATGTCAATTAGCCTATCAGAAGCATCTAAAGCCATGACATCATTTTCTGGAATTTTCCAAGCTGTTTAAAGGCACAGTCAACTTAGTGTATGTAAACTTCTGACCCACTAGAATTGTGATACAGTGAATTATACGTGAAATAATCTGTCAGTAAACAATTGTTGGAAAAATGACTTGTGTCATGCACAAAGTAGATGTCCTAAACGACTTGCCCAAACTATAGCTGGTTAACAAGAAATGTGTGGGGTGGTTGAAAAACGAGTTTTAATGACTCCAACCTAAGTGTATGTAACCTTCCGACTTCAACTGTATGTGTCCTTTGATCCAGCACGCTCCTCCACTTTCCTGGACACCTGTGACTTTGAGAGGGAGAACATCTGTGGTATGATCCAAGGGCCGGGGGACCAGGCAGAATGGACCAGGGTGATCCAGGTGCCCGGCGGGCCCAACACGGACTACTCCAACATGGGCAAATGCACTGGTGAGCACACCCTCAGTACACACCAACCACAAAACAACACTTTCAACCTTCCATCCTCAGGACCTGACAGGGCAGATCACTATCAGCTCTATTCTTATCTTACAGTCCAAAGGGTGATCAAAGGTCCTGCAGAGTAAATTTTTGTGTTATAAACACTGCAGTTACAAATAAGACCTAGAGTTTTCCCTGACTACTTTACCTAGTCAGGAAAACTCTGAGCCATAGTTATAGGCTCAAGTTATAGGCTGGCCCTACTTAATAATCCAAAGGAAAATGTTTACTGATGTCCATTGTCCACAGGCTCAGGCTACTTCATGCACTTTAGCACTGCGACAGGCAGACCAGCAGACACAGCCAGGCTGGAGAGCAGACTGCTCTACCCCAAGAGAGGCTACCAGTGCCTGCAGTTCTTCCTCTACAACGGTGGTGGCGCCAACGATCAGCTGGTGATCCTTGTCCGAGAGTACGACGAAGCCCACCCCAACGGGACCCTGCGTGTTATTCAGCCCATATATGGTAACATCTCTAACATACTGTATCTAACATAGCTAACATCTCTAACATCAACCTATTGACATTCAAATCAATAATCTGTTATTAGTTTAGACCCATCATATTGGTTTTTCTTAACCTGTATAATGTATATAACATATAATATACTGTAAATTCTACACAACAATATGCTCTGTACTGTATTTATAAACTTAATGGTTTCCCCTTTCTCGCAGCACCACCTCAAGATCTATGGCAACTGCACCACGTGAGCCTGAACGTGGCCAAGAAGTTCCGGGTGGTGTTCGAGGGCATCAAGGGTGACGCCCCCTCCACAGGTGGTCTCTCCCTGGATGACATCAACCTCTCCGAGACTACCTGCCCCGACCACGTGTGGCGGGTGAAGAACTTCAGCCACGTCATGGAGACCACTCCTAACAACAAACCCATCTACAGCCCCCCGTTCAAGTCCAGAGAGGGCTACACCTTCCAGATGGGGCTCTACCCCAGTGGGAAGGAGGGCTACCCGGGGGAGCTTTCTGCCTACGCCCACCTGGTGACCATGACCGGTGACACGGAGGTGCGGAAGTGGCCGTGCCCGTGGAAACAGATGACCATGATGCTGTTTGACCAGAACCCAGACATCATGAGGCGTATGAACAACCAGCGCAGTGTCACCACCGATCCTACTAAGAAACTCAATGGTCAGTCCAGGGCCAGTATTCATTAAGCATCTTAGAGTGGGAGTGTTGATCTAGGATTCATTATTATCTGAAAGGCTAAACTGATTCTAGGTCAGTACCCTCTGAAATGCCTAATATGGACCAAGACAAGTGCAGAACGATTTGAGACCCAGGGATTTCCTTTAACATATGGAGTTATATTCCATTGACAAATTAATGGAATTACCATTATTTACTGAGATGTTCCACCTGGTTTTGCATTGACTTAAAGTAGCAGTCTTCTTATTTCATAGATGAAGTCATGTACTTTCAGAGACTTCAGAGCTGTTCTTCTGGGATGACCCTCTTAAGGTGGGCGTTGAAGTGTCAGAGGCGGACGGGACCAAATATTTTCGTGGGCCGGGTGCCGGGACAACCGCATACCTCACCCATGGCAGGGCCAAGAGCAGGGACTTCATCAAGGGGGGAGATGCCATCTTCCTGCTTACCATGGAGGGTAAGAAGTTCTGAAAAGTTACCCTGTCCCAGATCTGTTTGTGCTGTATTGCCAACTCCTATGGTCAGTCATGACTAAAGCTAGCCTGGTTCCAGATCTGTTTGGTCATTGTCGCGTTTGACACAATCACACAAACAGATCTGGGACCAGGGTACTGAAAATACCCTTTTATCAAAAACATGCTAAAAGCATTCTCTACATTCTCTCAAAGCATGATACATTGTCTCTATGTTTTGCATAACCATGTTCAAATATACCCACCAGTGGGGGCTGCTGAGGGGAGGACGGCTCATAATAATGGCTGGAATGGAGCGAATGGAATGGCATCAAACCATGTGTTTTGACGTTTTGATACAATTTCACTCATTCCGCTACAGCCATAACCACAAGCCTGTCCTCCCCAATTAAGGTGCCACCAACCTCCTGTGGATCCCACCATTCATATCTCATTAAGGCCTAGATTCAATCAGATCAAGTGTTAACTCGCGATAGCCGACACCCGCATAGCTGGTGTTTCGGCGGGTTCAGATGTGTAACTGCGTTAGAGCTGTCAAATCGTGATCGGCTGCTCGTGTGGTTATTGTCATGAAGCCACACCTGTCCCACTCGTGTTAGAAGTTCAGAATGAGATAGTGTAGGCTATATAGAAATAATGACACTCAAATTGAGCATCATAAAAAAATAAAAAAGGATTTCTATCAGCATAATCAAGGATTAGATAACATCTCACATTCTAGTGCGAACTTGTAAATAAGGTTGCATGGGATTTCTCTTAATGCAACTCCGTGCAGCCAATGGCAATGTCCGCTTTAGGTATAATGCCAGGAGCCACTTGTGGATTTGACAGCTCTAATGCAGTTCCACCTACGACAGCGCCAAAACAACCGCTATGCGGTGGGTCAGCTAGCCCTTACACTGCCTTGTTGATTATCATCACACTCATTCAAATACGATCATGGGTTGTGGTTTTCCATCTATTTAAAGGTAGACTTTGGGCAAAAAAAATCTAAAATAATGGCTTTAAACTGTATAATTGATCAACCAACATCATACAAGGGCATTTCATGCTTAAACCCTCAAAAAAGTTATGAATAAGATATTTGGCTACAGAAGTGCCATTTCTTACAGATCTCTACAGCTTCCGTCCAAAAACAAATCCTGTGAAATAAAGTCAACACATACTGGAGGAGTTACTGGCTAGCTACAAGTGGCTAGCTTAGCTAACGAACTAGCTACGCTGGTCGCGGTGCACATGACCAGAATGACACATCGATGAACCACCAAAGGAACACCCCATTTCTGTTTGAAAATTGAGAAAGGGGCGGAGTTGGACCGTTTTTCGTGGACAATGTCTACCGTGATGTCCACATCACGTGATTCATTACTAATTCACACCCATTCGCCATTTCTATAATCAATCATGCTATCCAATCCAATCCCATCCCAGTGATTGTAGGCCAACATTCATTTCTATGTTAGTACTGTATGTGTACCTCCTCATCTCATTCTCATTAGTATTTGATACTCTGCTGATTTTGCAGATTTTCCTACTTACAAAGCATGTAGAGGTCTGTAATTTTTTATCATAGGTACACTTCAACTGTGAGAGACGGAATCTAAAACAAAAATCCAGAAAATCACATTGTACGATTTTTAAGTAATTAATTTGCATTTTATTGCATGACATAAGTATTTGATACTTCAGAAAAGCAGAACTTAATATTTGGTACAGAAACCTTTGTTTGCAATTACAGAGATCATACGTTTCCTGTAGGTCTTGACCAGGTTTGCACACACTGCAGCAGGGATTTTGGCCCACTCCTCCATACAGACCTTTTCCAGATCCTTCAGGTTTTGGGGCTGTCGCTGGGCAATACAGACTTTCAGCTCCCTCCAAAGATTTTCTATTGGGTTCAGGTCTGGAGACTGGCTAGGGCACTCCAGGACCTTGAGATGCTTCTTACGGAGACACTCCTTAGTTGCCCTGGCTGTGTGTTTCGGGTCGTTGTCATGCTGGAAGACCCAGCCATGACCCATCTTCAATGCTCTTACTGAGGGAAGGAGGTTGTTGGCCAAGATCTCGCGATACATGGCCCCATCCCTCCTCCCCTCAATACGGTGCAGTCGTCCTGTCCCCTTTGCAGAAAAGCATCCCCAAAGAATGATGTTTCCACCTCCATGCTTCACGATTGGGATGGTGTTCTTGGGGTTGTACTCATCCTTCTTCTTCCTCCAAACACGATGAGTGGAGTTTAGACCAAAAAGTTCTATTTTTGTCTCATCAGACCACATGACCTTCTCCCATTCCTCCTCTGGATCATCCTGATGGTCATTGGCAAACTTCAGACGGGCCTGGACATGCGCTGGCTTGAGCAGGGGGACCTTGCGTGCGCTGAAGGATTTTAATCCATGACGGCGTAGTGTGTTACTAAGGGTTTTCTTTGAGACTGTGGTCCCAGCTCTCTTCAGGTCATTGACCAGGTCCTGCCGTGTAGTTCTGGGCTGATCCCTCACCTTCCTCATGATCATTGATGCCCCACTAGGTGAGATCTTGCATGGAGCCCCAGACCGAGGGTGATTGACCGTCATCTTGAACTTCTTCCATTTTCGAATAATTGCGCCAACAGTTGTTTCCTTCTCACCAAGCTGCTTGCCTATTGTCCTGTAGCCCATCCCATCCTTGTGCAGGTCTACAATTTTATCCCTGATGTGCTTGCACAGCTCTCTGGTCTTGGCCATTGTGGAGAGGTTGGAGTCTGTTTGATTGAGTGTGTGGACAGGTGTCATTTATACAGGTAACGAGTTCAATCAGGTGCAGTTAATACAGGAAATGAGTGGAGAACAGGAGGGCTTCTTAAAGAAAAACTAACAGGTCTGTGAGAGCCGGAATTCTTACTGGTTGGTAGGTGATCAAATACTTATGTCATGCAATAAAATGCAACTTAATTACTTAAAAATCATACAATGTGATTTTCTGGATTTTTGTTTTAGATTCCATCTCTCACAGTTGAAGTGTACCTATGATAAAAATGACAGACCTCTACATGCTTTGTAAGTAGCAAAACCTGCAAAATCAGCAGTGTATCAAATACTTGTTCTCCCCACTGTATGCCCCCTCCCCCTATCTCTGTAACTGTCTTCAGATGTGTCACATCTTACGGTGACCCAGCCCGTACCCTCCTCCACCATGCCACCAGTCACCACGATTACCACCGCCATATTGCCACCTACTGACCCCTGCACTAAGGTCACATGTGGGAATGAGGGAGTCTGTGTGGTGGATGCAGAAAATGCTGTTTGCAGGTGAGGACACTTTATTATCGAGGCTTGTGGCTTACACAATACAATGGTCTGAAATGCAATCATCCATACTGAATCATATTTATCTCTATCTTTCTCTCTCTGTTCTTCTCTCTCTGCATTGATAACCACAGCTTGTTTCTCTCCTCTTTTTATTATCTTGATGCAGCTGTGCAGATCAAATTATTCCTTGTTTCCTCAGAATGCTCAGTCTTACCCTTTCCACATACACTCAGCCCAGCAGGCAAAACTGGTTGTAAAAGACGAGTGTGGTTATAACGACATCATTACAACCTGTGTATTGACTCCCTCTTTCTCCCCCTCTATATAGGTGTGCAGTGGGTAGATTGGTGACTCTCTCTCTCGCTCCCTCTCTAGGTGTGCAGTTGGTGATGACTGGTGGTACTATGGAGAGAATTGTCAGTATCTGGGCTCCACCCAGGACACGATGACCACAGCACTTATAGCCTCTTTCTCTGTGCTGGGTGGCATGTTGGTGGTGACTGCGGTCAGTGTGGTGTGTGTGAAGAGGAAGTACAAGAACAGCGGAGGTGGAGGAGACAGGGGCATCACCATGTCCAATGTCAGAGTCACAGGGATGTAATGTGTTTTTTTCCCTGCCAGCACCAAAACTACTCATGGCCAGCATTAAGTAGATGAAGAAGTTTACTGCAAAAGCTACAACTCCTTCAAATATAAAATTACAAAATATCTACTGGAAATTCCACTTAATGCCTCATCCCAATAATGATCTGCCTATCAGCCATGTATTTTGATTAGCCTGTTCATTTTACTTGAATTTTCATTTTTCTTTGTGTAAATGTAAAGCTCCAATTATTTGTTTTCTGTCTTGAAAATCTGATTACTTTTCTTGTGTAAAATGTTTTTTTTTTAATTTTTATGTTTAAACATTTGAAAGGGCGAAGTGTGTTACAAGCCTCCCTTTTTTTTAAATTTATTTTCTACCTCTCCCGCAGAGGTTATTTTAGTTTACCTTAAAACAAAACATCCCATTGTTTTGTATTTTCTTGGGTGCAAATTTTAAAAAATCATAAAAGTTTAGAGAGATAAATATGCTATGAAGTGTACCTACAGTATTGTTCAGGGAATAATTATGCTACATTAGTGTTGCTGTCATGTCATTTTCATCATACCAGAGTCTTAATCGTTTAAATGGAGACAATTAAATCTGAAATATGTTTAATACGATTTTTCTTTAGTTGCAGGTGTTAGGGGTATAACTATAATAATAGTGGTTCTATGGTTAGTCTGATAAGAAACAAATGAGATGCTAATATAAACATTTTACAATATCGACCTCTTCTGGTCATAAGGTGCACATACACCTGTATGATTTTAGAATTAGGGCACTATTCAATCCGTAGCACTGAAGTTCCGTGTTGTAGCCCGATTGACATTTAAAGGCAATGTTCCTGCGTTAGCAGAGACTGCATTCACGGTAAACGCCATATATGTCAGCTCAATTGGAAATTACCATTACATTTCAAGCGTGCTATAGCACCAAACTTCGGCTATACAGATTGAATAGAGCCCTTACTCAAACTATAGCTATAGTATGACAGCGGCGAACAATAAAGAGACTATTATCCTGCATTTCTTGATAACAGTAATGTTGTAAAAATTGTACATTTTAAATTGTATAGTAAAGTCTAATTGAATGCTATCAGCTGCACTTCTGGCAGTTTTTTTGGTTTATATGAACTTAAAATTGTATGACCTTTGCAGTTACATTTGCATCTGTAAAATACAAGAGGGCCATACATTGAAAACGGGGGGGGGGGGGGGGGGGAATACTGAGAGAAATTATTCTATATCAGTCACACACGTGTGTCAAATGCACACAAAATAAATAATTTTAATTTTGACCCAGAAATATAAAATACCACTAGAACAAAGCTTACAAATGTAAGATTTATTATACTAAAGACAGGAACGTTTGTGTAGTTTACTTTCCATGTGGATATAGCATTTGTTTGCATTACTGAACTGGACACAGTCATGCCGGTGATAACAGTTAGGCGGGCGGTGGGATGGAATACTGTGTGTATGTATTGTATGTGTGTTGTGAGCACACTAGAGGGAGTGCTGACTAACCAAGATGTAAGTAACAATAGAACTGAATGAGAAGAACCATCGTGAATTGTGTGTGCCTGTACGGAATAATAGGGTGGGTGTACTGTGTATGTACGTATCGGTGTGTGTGTGTGTATTGAACATGAGTGAGTGTGTGTGTCTACGGGAGAAAGGAAGGTGAGATCTCCAAAATGGCGAAACCAGGTCTGACCCACAACCCCTCCACACCACTAAATCCATCCAGACATACTGGTACACAGTTCCTTTAAAAGCATCAGTATAAATTTCTCTTATTTACAATCATTGGAAAAAAATCACAATTTCTCTCAGAGAAGATTAGTAAAAGTGACTATGTCACCATAAAGAGTATGCAACTCCTAAGAGTTAGTCTTTCAAATTTCTACAAAAATGTCTATGCCTTTTTTACAGGCCAAGAGCCATGATTTACTGAAGAAATACAGTATCATTAAGTGCCCCATCTTCAACAGTTAAGCGTGGTATTATTGGTGTGTACCATTTCAATGTATTTCATTGATAATAAAAAAGATTGTGTTCTCCATGTTTCATTTAACAAAGTTTTTTCAGCAACTTAATTTTCTTTACATTAAAAGATATGGTAAGTAAAAAAACTATACGGAATCATATTATCCATAACTGTGTGTTGTGATAGGCTAACCCTATTGCAGAGAGACTAGTGTTGATTACATAGGTACTCATTGGTTTGTTGTCTAATGTAAAAACAACGTTTCGTACAGTCTGTCTGTGAGTAGTAGTGGAACTACTTTGGACCATAAAAAGGTGTGTCCATAAGTAGGATACCCAATAGGGTTGGGTTATCTTAAAGGACTCATTTGCATGTCCTATTCTATAGGCCACTTTGGGGAAAGGGGTGGAGCAGGTTACAGTGTTTGGTACTCCAGTGATGTGGTCTCAGAAAAGGGGTTGAGTGCTTGTAGTCTGTAGACATCTCAACAAGGTGCTGTTTTTCAGATACATAGGTTACTCAGCTAGTCCGAAGACTCTGTATGGACTCTCCACTGTAGGGATTTCGGGGTGTGTCCTAGTAGTCTGCAGAAACATAGTGGTGAGTTGTAGTAGACTGCTGTAGGGAGTGTGTCTGCTCAGAGGGGTGTGTCGTAGTAGTCTGCAGGCTGGTCGGGGCTAGGTGGGTTCTGTTGTTTCTGCTGATGCTGCTTCATGATCTCCTTGACCTCCTCCTCCAACTCTGGAGGGATGATGAACTGGTCGTCCGGGTCGGGCTGGGCGGGGGCCGTGAAGTACCCCCCTCCCTTCTTAGATGGGGCGTCTGCTGCCACCTCGATCAGGTTGTGGCTCTTCTCCTGAGGGGCCACAGAGCCGTTCCCCCTTCTCTTCCCCAGGGTCTTCAAGTCATCACCCGGTCTGCCGCAGCCCCCTGACCAGCTCTCCTCTCTATCCTCCCTCATTTCCGCCTCCCCTAGAGTCAGCTCCACCCCTTCCTCCAGGGGTTCTGGGGTGCAGGGTGGAGGAGGTGGAGGAGGGGCCAGCAAGCGTTCCCGTACTGACGATGATGATGATGAAGAGGCCTCAGCCCTAAGGCAGTGGATGTCGGCCTCCACCTCCACTCTGCTCCCGTTGGAGAAGACCCCGGCAATGGGCTCCTCGTCCTCACTGTCCAGCCCGTTGTCAGACAGTGCGCTGGAGAAAGTGGCGCTGGACAGCTGCCTCTGGAAGGACCCGGTCAGACAGGCAGGATGGAGAGCACAGCAGCCCCGGGCAGGGAGCTCCGAGCCTGGGTGAGGGTAGGGGCAGGGCTGGGCGGAGTGCTGGGCCTGGAGGGAGAGCTGGTGGGCCTGGTGGTGCAGGTGGAGCTGGTGGTGGTGGGGCTGTTCGTGCAGCAGCACCAGGGAGCTCTGGGGAGGCTCATCAGAGGAGGCCGTGGATCCCACCTCGCTGCTCATCTCACTAGTACTGATCTCACTGCTGATCTCACTGCAGGAGGACGGGGGGACGGGGAGGGAACCATCCCCTGTAGGACGCTCCTTTATTGACGAACCCCCCGAGGAGGGGTAGCCACCCAAGCCGGGGCTGGGGGGCGGCTGGGGATGGTCTCTACAGCAGCAGGAGCAGCAGTCCTCACTCACAGAGAGCTGGACCACCACGGCACAGAGACTGTCGGTGCAGCCATAGCCCTGGGCCAGTGTACACAGCTTCTTGGCTGCAGCCAGGCCGTCTGGGACGTTACGCACCGCCTCCACCGCCTCCGACGGTGAAACGGCATCCCACAAGCCCCGGCTGCCCAGGATGAAGAACTCGTCCTGCGGGGTGAGGGTTACCATGCAGACGTAGGGCCGTGGGATCACCGCCGGGTACAGGAAGGAATATCCCATGATGCGGGTGGAGTCTGTCACTCCATTCACCTTGTTGTCCTAGAGGAGTAGGAGAAGATTACTTAAAAGTCCAACAGAAACCTGTATTCTGCTGTATCCTAACCCCTCCCAGAAACACTTACACACACAGTATGTTTAGAGTGGGAGCAGTTAGTCATTCTAACACATACCCCAATCCTCACACATTCAGATTAAAGCTCAGGTCAAAATTCTATTAAAAGAGTAATTAAGTGTGGTATCAATGATGATTTTGACTTGACTTCAAAATCCCATAACCTTCGGGGTTATAGAATTTAACATGAAATGAAATTGATGTGCATCACAAGTCTTGAATTAAACTGAGTGATATAGTGAATTTTTATATCAGTACCATTTCATTTGGAGCAGTACTTCATTTAAATTAACATCCTCTTATTCACTGTCACACTCCCACCCACATGCATAATACACTTTTAACCCCTCGTCCCCCTCCATACACATACACATACACACACGCACACAACCACACACACACACACTTGTTTTTCTATCCTCGTGGTGATAGATTCAAAATCCTATTTTCCCTAACCCCTAACCCTAACACCTAAGCTTAAAATAGCGTTTGTCCTCATGGGGATGTGGAAAATGTCCCCATGTGGGAGACCTTTCCTTGTTTTACTATCCTTGTGGGGACTTTTGGGGATTTCAGGTCTCCACGAGGATAGAAGGCCACACACAAACACACCCCTCCCTGTGTACCTCAGTGATGATGGCGTTGTGTTGTCTGATGCGTCGGTACTCTTCCTCCAGGCCTACGTTGTGCAGCAGGGAGAGGGGCAGTGGCTTGCCATCCCGACACAGGATGGCCTGGCACTTGCCTACGTTGGCAGCGGTGAGGGTGAAGCAGCCGCCCGGGTCGGTGGGGTCGTGTCTGATGTGGCACAGGGCCGCCGAGCCACCCAGCTTCTGCCCTGCCGTACCCAGCTTCCTGAGGCACAGAGAGAGAACAGGAGAAGTTTGAATATCTGATTCTGTCTAAATAATAAGTTGCGTGTATGTGTTTCCATACTAACCTCTGCATGACGAGGAAGGTGTTGGTCATGTAGTCTTCTTCACTCTTGGTCTTGTGTAGCTCCTCGGCCAGCACATCGTTCATGGTACACTGCAGCAGGTAGGGCACTTCCACGTTCCTGTCTCCATCAAACACCCCATAGAGGGCCCCACGACTCCCACCGAAACTGTTCACCGACAGGGCGGCCACACACAGCCTGTGAGAGCGAGAGAGAGGAACACGCGCAAAATGTTAATAATATTCCCTTGAGGATGTTGAGAGTTTAAGACTTACTGTAGCTCCACAGCATTGCATCTCTCTCTCACATCTGTCACACACACAAACAGATGGATGTGTGCATGCACCCACACCCCCACCCTCTCATTTTTCACACACTAACTCTACTGCCCCCACATTGACCTCACCGACTGACGTATTCATCTTAGTTAACCTCTCCCTCAACGTGATCAAAACAAAGGAGATGATTGTGGACTACAGGGACTGAGCACGCCCCCATTCTCATCGACGGGGCTGTAGTGGAACAAGTTGAGAGCTTGAAGTTCCTTGGTGTCCACATCACCAACGAACTATCATGGTCCAAACACACCAAGACAGTCGTGAAGAGGGCACGACAAAGCCTATTCCCCCTCAGGAGACTGAAAACATTTGGCATGGGTCCTCAGATCCTCAAAAAGTTCTACAGCTGCACCATCGAGAGCATACTGACTGGTTGCATCACCGCCTGGTATGGCAACTGCTCTGCCTCCGACCGCAAGGCACTACAGAGGGTAGTGCGTACTGCCCAGTACATCACTGGGGCCAAGCTTCCTGCCATCCAGGACCTCTATACCAGGCGGTGTCAGAGGAAGGCCCTCAAAATTGTCAAAGACTCCAGCCACCCTAGTCATAGACTGTTCTCTCTGCTACCGCACAGCAAGCGGTACCGGAGCGCCAAGTCTAGGTCCAAAAGGCTTCTCAACAGCTTCTACCCCCAAGCCATAAGACTCCTGAACAGCTAATCATGGCTACCCGGACAATTTGCACTGCCCCCCACCCCCACCCCGTCCCCCTATTTTACTCTGCTGCTACTCTGTTTATTATTTATGCATAGTCACTTTAACTCTACCCACATGTACATATTACCTCAATTACCTCGACTAGCCGGTGCCCCCGCACATTGACTCTGCACCGGTACCATCCTGTATATAGCCTCCCTACTGTTATTTTATTTTACTGCTGCTCTTTAGTTATTTGCTTTTATTTTTTTTGCTTAACAATTTTTATAAAACATTTTACTTTGCATTGTTGGTTAAGGGCTTGTAAGTAAGCATTTCACTGTAATGTCTACACCTGTTGTATTCGGCGCATGTGGCAAATACAATTTGATTTGATTTGATTAGTCGCAATGGTAACTTCATTTGTTTTTCACACATGAAAGCTCCCCATGGTGGTCCATATGGTTCACACATGATGTGTATGTATCATGTAGCCTAGTGTATGTTACTCACTTGTTCTTGACGCCTGAGGCCTCTGTGTAACCATGACTCCACACAGCCGGCCCACCTGACGCCTCATTGGCTGAGAAGGTCGGTGGCGGGTCGATGCGGAAACAGCGGATGTTACTGCAACAAAGAGGAGAGAGGATACTTATTAAAAAGATCACAGTGCAGGAACAGGTATACATACAAATACAGGTACACAGACAAACTAAAGAATTCAATTCCGTTCATCTTTACTCACAATTTGTCTACACTTATAGAAGACTTACTTGAGTTGTTCCAGGGTTTTGTGGTCCAGGCTGAGGCGAGGGTTGCCAGTCAGATCCAGCTCCTGGAGTTTAGGAGGCAGGATCTCAGGCAGGCTGATCTCACTCAGCTTATTACAGCTCAGATCTACACACTGTGGAGAGAGGAGAGGGTTAACACACACACACATAAATATACAACCATCCTCACACACGCATGCACGCGCATGCACACACACATAAATATACATGCATTCACACACATGTGCGCGCGCACACACGCACACTCACACATTTCCGTCATATCTGCCTGACTGTCCTACCTTCATCTCCATAAGCTGCATGACCTCAGGGAAGACCTCTATGGTGTTGGAGTGGGCGATGAGTGTGTGCATGCGTCTGCAGTTCATGATGGTGGTGGGCACCGTCTTCAGCCTGTTCCCACTCAGGTCTACCTCCTCCAGCTCCTCCAACTTGGCCATTTTACTACAGATGAGGAAAAAGGAGAGTCAGTGAGTATTTACATAGAAGAGACAGTATATTGTAAGTGTGGTAGACAAAGAAAAAAGAGAGTTACAACAGTTATTTTGTGTGTGTGTGTGTGTGTGTGTGTGTGTGTGTGTGTGTGTGTATGTATGTATGTATGTATGTATGTGTGTGTGTGTGTGACTGGCAGTATGAAAATGTATGCACTCACTACTGTAAGTCGTTCTGGATAAGAGCGTCTGCTAAATGACTAAAATGTAAAAATTGTAATGTGTGTATACAGTATGTTTATTTTAATTATGTTTTATACCTTTATGTAACTAGGCAAGTCAGTTAAGAACAAATTCTTATTTACAATGATGGCCTACACCGGCCAAACCCGGACGACGCTGGGCCAATTGTGCGCCGCTCTATGGGACTCCCAATCACGGCTGGTTGTGATACAGCCTGGACTCGAACCAGGGGGTCTGTAGTGACGCCTCAAGCACTGAGATGCAGTGCCTTAGACCACTGCGCCACTCGGGAGCCTACATCTATCCCCTTACCTGGCAGGGAAGGTGTGCAGGTAGTTGTAAGCCATGTGTAGTACTCGGAGGTGTGTGTGTCCCGTCAGTAAGGAAACACACTTATCAGTCAGCCGGTTGTTGGTGAGGTACAGTTCTTGGAGGATGCTGTTGCTCTCCTCTGATAGACTGGAGGGAGGCAGGTGCTCCAGCTTATTGGCCGAGGCATTTAGGCACCGCAAACTGAAACAGGAAGTGAGCCCTAATGTCAGTCTTTCAACCATTACACATATTCTACCGGTGAAATAACTTGTCATAGCTTGTATTAACATGTTTAGTAAATAACTGAGTAATAATTTAAGGTCACCTCTTGTCATCAGGCTCTTGTATTGATCCTATTTTATCTCAACAATACCGCCATATAATTCATTTATTTTTTTAACACACTGAATGAGTTTAATTCAGTCCCATGTAATCACATTCATTGTATGTTTTAACATCCTATATTATAGTGTACAAAACATTAGGAACAACTGCTCTTTCCATGACATAGACTGACCATTTAAATCCAGTTGAAAGCTATGATCCCTTATTGATGTCACCTGTTAAATCCACTTCAATCAGTGTAGATGAACGGGAGGAGACAGGTTAAAGAAGGATTTTAAAGTCTCGATACAATTGAGACATGGATTGTGTATGTGTGCCATTCAGAGGGTGAATGGGCAAGACAAAATATTTAAGTGCCTTTGAACAGGGTATGGTAGTAGGTGCCAGGCGCACCGGTTTGAATGTGTCAAGAACTGCAACGCTGCTGGGTTTTTCACACTCAAAAGTTTCCTGTGTGTATCAAGAATGGTCCACCACCCAAAGGACATCCAGCCAACTTGACACAACTGTGGGAAGCATTGGTGTCAACATGGGCCAGCATCCCTGTGGAACGACGAATTGAGGCTGTTCTGAGGGCAAAGGGGGGTGCAACTCAATATTAGGAAGGTGTTCCTAATGTTTTGTACACTCAGTGTATGTCTATAATGATGTGCTACCTGTCAGATTTGAGGAAGAGGTTGCAGGGCAGCTCTGCTAGCTGGTTGTGTTGTACGTCCAACACCTCCAGTAGTGGGCGCTCTACTCTCTCAGGCAGCTTCTGCAGGTGGTTGTATCCTGCACTCAGCTTCCTCAGACTGCTGCTACACAGCAACCTGCCAGTAGGGGGAGTGGAGAGACGTCATTATCACAATCAGTAACAAAATCACTGTCACAATGGGCTGCATCTCAATGGTCAGAGTCAGACAGGGAGAGAAACAAGAGTTGCATCTCAATAGCCTAAAGTGGCTTCCTCTTCTCCTTTCCGTCATCTGCACTAATAAAGAAGTTAAGAGCAGGAATGGTGAAATAACAGGGGAGGGTAGCGCTTTTATTCCTGGGTTTACATTCACCCTTTTGCAGGTTTTACTATATCATTTCTTCCATTCTAGGCACATTTCCTAATCTGCTTGCATGCGCCTCCCCTACATCAAGGTGTTTTGGTACTTCCCTTATGCATTACACTTTTCCGAGCGCTAACTATACCACAGGCCAATATAGTCTACCAGTCTAACTGTCTATCCTGCCCTCTATCCACCATTCATAGTGACAATAGTGGTAGGTGGATTGTTTGTCCAGATCTGTAATAGGCTAACTAGCAATCCTATAAAGCTGCACCAATGTTCAATATAAGCGGAGAGGCAGCTCAAAAAGCTCCCCTATTGATCTTGTTCAGGGACAATACAATTATCCTACCTAGACTAGCCTTGAACACCACATTGCAAGGAATAATTGCATTATTGTTTTCAAATGAGTACAGAATTCTACTCTAGGCTGTAAACTGAAGTGAATATGTTATTTGAATAACGGAGCAAAAGCTCTGTGATTTGAATTTGGATCAGTTGTGGGTCTACTCTCTACAGTTTATAAGGCCTATAAAGGCACAGTAGCAGGTCAGTCTGGCTGTATTTTCAGTTCTGATACTGAATGCGCTGTCTGTTGCATCATCATTCTCCCAAGTCGTCCTATAATAATGTGGCCACATATGCTCCCAGCAGGCCCAGTTATTCAGGAAAGCTTAAAGTAAATATTCACCCATTTTGAATGTTATACTGTTTTTGGTGCATCTCTGATCAATGTTCTATTGATTCCCTGGGTCAATTCATGTTTTCATGTGTATCTGAGATATTGCCGTTCAAGCAGGCAGACATTCGGCTGGTATGACGTAGCATTGAGATAAAGTCGCTCTTACTACACTGGAAGTTAATAGGAATACGACTTTTAGATCACAAAAACGTCTATCATACATGTCAGATTTCAATACTGGCCAATGTCATAACGAGGTAGGTTGTCTTTTCTCGAATGAGCCATTGATCATATTTTCACGATATTCCTACCTCGAGAAATTAGCAATTTAACAGAGGGTTTAACACATTTCTCCTATTTGACTGCCTCTTCAGTCCATGGTGCATTGCATTGTGCCATTGCGAATGTCAGACTCCACTCTGTGAGGTACATCGATCTGCAGGTTGAACATGGTGAGATTGTAGACTCCTAAATTGAAAGTGCAGTTTGTTCAGGCGATTTTACAGCTAATTAGCTACTTCACATGCTGATTTTGACATTGGTATTATTGTGTGTAGATACGTTTGCTAGCGCTACCTAGCAAGCTAGCTAGCCCATAGAGAAAGCATTGCATTGTGGGTTTTGAAGTCGACTTGAGCTGCAACAGATTTACACAACGATTTTCACCTGTTGCTACCAACCTTATTATAACGACGAAATAAAACATTTGTTCACATATTAGTGTTATATAACACTGTAAATTATAGGAATGAGTGGTTTTGGGTGGATTTTTCCTTTAACGCGCTCTTCCTCCTCTCCAATTCGAGCGGCTATTCCTGGTGCACATACTGTAGAACCCATAACGCTTCAATATACTCTAAATATTTGTCATTTAACTTTTAATTTAAACTTTTCACAATGTTTTAATCTGATTAGGCTACTTAAAAAGTATCCTGTAGGCTACCTGCGCACGTTAATCCAAAATATAATTTAAGCATTCAAACTGCAGATTGTGGTGTTGAAAACGCAAACCATGATGTTGAAGCACCCAAAGTTGGTATGCTTTGCTTATTGGTTGTGGTGCATTGGAAGAGATGCCTGTTGGTGGAGAATTTGTTGAATATATTTTATGTAATTATAAATATAGCATAAAAACATTTGTGATGGGGGGGGGGTGGAAATCGCTACAATTACATATCGGGATATTGTTTTTGACTATATATCGTATCGTATTGACAATATTGCAATATTATTTTGGCGCTAGTTGGCTGTACCTGCACCAAAAGTCCTTCATAGCTTGCTTTCAGCACTTTTATTTCCATGACTGATCAAAACTCATTTTCTCATGGCTCTGTCTTGTCCCTCTGCAGCAAACATATGGTGAGCAATATGTTTGGAACACCGAATCGCAATAAAATCACAGTATTGAATCGCAATACATATAGAATCATGAGAATAGCAATACATACAGTATCATATCGGCACCTAAGTATCATGATAATATTGTATTGTGAGGTCCCTGGCTATTCGCAGCCCTGATAAAACAATTGAAAATCTGATTTCCACCTAACTGATCATTCTCTGCAGCCGGCTCTGATAATAATAATAATAATAATAATAATTGGTTATTTAGCAGACGCTCTTATCCAGAGCGACTTACAGGAGCAATTAGGGTTAAGTGCCTTGCTCAAGGGCACATCGACAGATTTTTCACCTAGTCGGCTTGGGGATTAGAACCAGCGACCTTTCGGTTACTGGCACAACGCTCTTAACCACTAAGCTACCTGCCGCCCTGATCATAGTGTACAGTGCATTCGGAAAGTATTCAGACCCCTTTACCTTTTCCACATTTTGTTACGTTACAGCCTTATTCTAAAATGGATGAATAAAAAAAAAATCCTTATCAATCTACACACAATAACCCATAATGACAAAATTAAAAACAGGTTTTTGGAAATGTTTGCTAATTTATTCATTTTTTTTTTTTTCAATATCTTATTTACTTAAGTATTCAGACCCTTTGCAATGAGACTCGAAATTGATTCACGTCAACATCCCTGCCCCACCCCCATCCCCTGCCTTCTATTACGATCCAGTTTAGACAACCCCCCCATATATATTTGTGTATTTTACATTTTGGGGGAACTCAGTCGGGTTAGAATAGTAGAATACACAAGGTGCAATTTCGAAATTTGGTTGTGCAGCAGCAGTTTTTCGCTTGTTATTTCAGTCACTGATAGCCTGTGTCACGGTTTCGGCCGAGGCTGCTCCTCCTCCTGGTTCGGGCAGGCTTCGGCGGTCGTCGTCCCCGGAGTACTAGCTGCCACCGATCTATGTTTCATGTTCGTTTGGTTTTGTCTTGATGTTGTACACCTGTGTCTTGTTAGTCCTCGTTAGTGTCCTATTTAGTTCTCATTGTGTGTGTTTGTCTTTGTGTGTGATTGCTCTTCTGTTTTGTGTTGGAGCTACGTACTTCCCTCCAGTGTTTTGGAGAGGTTTTTCGCACATGTTAGTGCGCCGGTTGTTTGACGCCTGTGTGCGCCGTTATTTCGCCTTCGGGCTTATTGTGCTTATTTTCTACGTGAATATTGCACTAAAGTCTTTTGGACTGAGCTTCTGCGTCCTGCGCTTGATTCATGCACCACACCCACCTTCAGCACCCCTTGACAGAATCACACACCAAAATGGAATCAGCAGGATCTGCAGTTACGCCTGAGTCGCTCGAGGAGCATGTTCGCGGCCAAGATGACCAGATACGACAACTGGGGACCGCTCTACAGGACGTCATCAACACCCTGCACCGATGGGAGGCCAGCGGGGTACCCACACCTCCACCTACCCTGCCAACCCCATCGGCCGGTCCACCAGTCCCAGGTCCGGAACCCAGGGGGATTCGGCTCTCGCTCCCGAGGGCGTATGACGGAACAGCTGCCGGGTGTCAGGGGTTCCTCCTGCAGGTGGAGCTCTACCTGGCCACTGTACACCCGGTGCCCTCGGGACACGAGAGCGTTTCCGCCCTCATCTCCTGTCTCACGGGCAAGGCGTTGGAGTGGGCTAACGCAGAGTGGAGGAAGATGGACGCCAACACCATCTCCTACGCCGAGTTCTCCCGCCGCTTCAAGGCCGTGTTCGACCATCCACCTGAGGGCAAAGCGGCGGGGGAGCGTCTAGTCCACCTTAGACAGGGGAGGAGGAGCGCACAGGCGTTTGCTCTAGAGTTCCGGACTCTAGCGGCAGACGCAGGGTGGAATGAACGGGCCCTCATCGACCATTTTCGATGTAGCCTACGGGAGGACTTCAACGTGAGTTGGCCTGCAGGGATACCCATCTCACCTTCGACCAGTTGGTCGATATGTCCATCCGTCTGGACACCCTGCTGGCCACCCGTGGACGTCCCGAGGGGGGTCCGTCCATTCCGCCCTCCGGCACCTCCGAGCCGAGCCCTATGGAGCTCGGGGGTGCCGGCGCTAGAGAAAGGAGGAGGAGGAGCCCGAGGGGGCCTGTCTCCTGCACCAAGTGCGGTCGTGGAGGGCACACTGCGGCCAGGTGCTGGGGAGGGTTCTCCGGGGGAGAAGACAACAGGCCACGCACTGGGGGGGCCTCCCAGGTGAGTAGACGTCCCACTTACCCAGAGCTTTCTGTTGCGCACTTTTGTATACCAGTGTGTTTTCCACAGGTTGCACCTCATTCCCAGCATAAGGCGCTAGTGGATTCAGGCGCAGCTGGGAATTTTGTTGATCAGAAGTTTTGTTTAGATTTAGGGATCCCTCTCCTACCTGTTGACAAACCTTTTCCCGTTCATGCCTTAGATAGCCGCCCGTTGGGGTCGGGGTTGATTAGGGAGATCACAGCACCACTTAGGATGTGTGCGCAGGGGGGTCATGAAGAGACTATACAGCTGTATCTGATCGACTCTGCTGCGTACCCAGTGGTGCTGGAAATTCCCTGGTTAAGCACCCATAACCCTGCTATTTCGTGGCAACAGAGGGCTCTCGATGGGTGGTCTGCTCAGTGCGAGGGGCGATGTCTGGGTGTTTCCGTGGGGGCGACTTCGGTGGAAAGTCCAAACCAAGTGCCCGCACTGCACATTCCGCCTGAATATGGGGATTTAGCTCTCGTGTTTAGTAAAACTAGGGCGACGCAGTTGCCTCCTCATAGACAGGGGGATTGTGCGATTGATCTCCAGGCAGGAGCAGCGCTCCCACGGAGCCACGTGTATCCTTTGTCTCAAGAGGAGAGAAAAGCTATGGAGACTTACATAGCCGAATCTTTGAGACAGGGATACATTCGGCCCTCCACTTCTCCCGCCTCCTCGAGCTTCTTTTTTGTGAAGAAGAAAGATGGAGGGTTGCGCCCGTGCATTGATTACCGTGGTCTCAATCAGATTACTGTGAAATACAGTTATCCACTCCCTCTGATTGCGACCATGACAGAGTCATTGCATGGAGCGCGGTTTTTCACAAAATTGGATCTCAGGAGCGCGTATAACTTGGTGCGCATTAGGGAGGGCGACGAATGGAAGACAGCGTTTAGTACCACGTCAGGTCATTTCGAATATCTCGTCATGCCATATGGGTTGATGAATGCTCCATCAGTCTTCCAATCCTTCGTAGATGACATTTTCCGGGATATGCAGGGACAAGGGGTGGTCGTGTACATTGATGACATTCTGGTGTACTCGTCTACCCGAGCCGAGCATATAACCCTGGTGCGTCGTGTATTGAGGAGGCTGTTGGAGCACGACCTATATGTCAAGGCAGAGAAATGTCTGTTTTTCCAGGAGTCGGTCTCCTTTTTGGGTTATCAGTTGTCCGCGTCAGGGGTGAGAATGGAGGTGGATCGTGTGTCCGCTGTGCGTAATTGGCAAACTCCAACCACTGTAAAAGAGGTGCAGCAGTTCTTGGGCTTTGCGAATTACTACCGGAGGTTTATCCGGGGTTTTGGACAGGTGGCAGCTCCCATCACGTCCCTTCTGAAAGGGGGTCCGGTGCGCCTGCAGTGGTCAGCTGATGCAGACAGGGCCTTTAGGAGACTGAAGGACCTGTTTACGTCGGCTCCGGTGCTGGCGCATCCGGATCCCGCATTACCCTTTCAGGTTGAGGTAGACGCGTCTGAGGCTGGTATAGGGGCCGTTCTCTCTCAACGGTCCGGCACGCCACCTAAACTCCGCCCCTGTGCTTTTTACTCAAAAAAGCTCAGCCCGGCGGAGCGTAACTATGACGTTGGGGACAGGGAGCTGTTAGCTGTAGTTCAAGCCCTTAAGGTGTGGAGGCATTGGCTTGAGGGGGCTCAACACCCTTTCCTCATTTTGACTGACCATCGGAACCTGGAGTACATCCGGGCAGCGAGGAGACTGAACCCTCGCCAGGCTCGATGGGAGTATGTTTCTCACCAGGTTCGTATTTAAAATCACGTACATCCCTGGGTCCCAGAATGGTAAGGCAGATGCGCTGTCCCGGCGGTATGACACGGAGGAGAGGTCCGTTGAGCCTACTCCCATACTACCGGAGTCTTGCCTTGTGGCACCGGTGGTGTGGGAGGTCGATGCCGAAATCGAGCGAGCGTTGCGTACCGACCCCAGCCCTCCACAGTGTCCTGAGGGTCGGAAGTACGTTCCGCTCCAGATTCGGGATCGACTCATTTACTGGGCTCACACGTCACCCTCCTCTGGACATCCGGGTATTGGCCGGACAGTGCATTGCCTTAGCACTAAATACTGGTGGCCCACTTTGGCTAGGGATGTGAGGGTTTATGTCTCGTCCTGCTCGGTGTGCGCCCAGTGTAAGGCGCCCCGACATCTGCCCAGGGGTAAGTTACAACCCCTGCCCGTTCCACAACGACCATGGTCCCACCTCTCGGTGGATTTTGTGACAGACCTTCCCCTCTCTCAGGGGAATACCACCATCCTGGTCGTTGTGGACCGGTTCTCTAAGGCCTGTCGTCTTCTCCCTATGTCGGGTCTTCCTACTGCCCTACAGACCGCTGAGGCCCTATTTACCCACGTCTTCCGGCATTACGGGGTACCCGAGGATATAGTGTCTGATCGAGGCCCCCAGTTTACCTCCCGTGTTTGGAGAGCGTTTATGGAGCGGTTGGGGGTCTCGGTTAGCCTTACCTCAGGGTACCACCCGGAGAGTAACGGGCAGGTAGAACGTGTCAACCAGGATGTGGGTAGGTTTCTGAGGTCGTATTGCCAGGGCCGGCCGGAGGAGTGGGCACGGTACATTCCCTGGGCCGAGATGGCCCAGAACTGCCTCCGCCACTCCTCTACCAACCTAACCCCCTTCCAATGTGTGTTAGGTTACCAGCCGGTTCTGGCACCTTGGCAGCAGAGCCAGATCGAGGCCCATGCGGTGGATGATTGGATGAGGCGCACCCGGAGATCGAGTCTGGCTCTCTACCAGAAACCTACCCCTCCGCCTGCCCTGCCGGAAGCTGGGTCGGCGGTTTGTGGGGCCCTTTAAAGTCCTGAGAAGATTGAACGAGGTGTGTTATAGGTTACATCTACCTGTTGAGTATAAGAATATTAACCCCTCGTTCCATGTGTCTCTTCTCAGGCCGGTGGTAGCTGGTCCACTCCAGGACAATGAGATAGGGGAGACTCCTCCGCCCCCACTGGACATCGAGGGGGCTCCGGCGTACACCGTTCGGTCCATCTTGGACTCAAGACGCCGGATGGGGGGTCTCCAGTATCTCGTGGAGTGGGAGGGGTACGGCCCGGAGGAGCGGTGCTGGGTGCCGCGGAGGGACATCCTAGACCCATCTCTCCTGTCGGAGTTCCACCGGGACCATCCCGCGCGCCCTGCTCCGCGTCCTCCTGGTCGTCCCCGAGGCCGGGGTCGGCGCACGGCTGGAGCCGCGCGTCAAGGGGGGGGTACTGTCACGGTTTCGGCCGAGGCTGCTCCTCCTCCTGGTTCGGGCAGGCTTCGGCGGTCGTCGTCCCCGGAGTACTAGCTGCCACCGATCTATGTTTCATGTT
Source organism: Coregonus lavaretus (assembly GCF_964263955.1). NCBI lineage: Eukaryota > Metazoa > Chordata > Actinopteri > Salmoniformes > Salmonidae > Coregonus > Coregonus lavaretus. Next base: position 16,659,276 of record NC_140010.1, read on the forward strand.
CGTTTGGTTTTGTCTTGATGTTGTACACCTGTGTCTTGTTAGTCCTCGTTAGTGTCCTATTTAGTTCTCGTTGTGTGTGTTTGTCTTTGTGTGTGATTGCTCTTCTGTTTTGTGTTGGAGCTACGTACTTCCCTCCAGTGTTTTGGAGAGGTTTTTCGCACATGTTAGTGCGCCGGTTGTTTGACGCCTGTGTGCGCCGTTATTTCGCCTTCGGGCTTATTGTGCTTATTTTCTACGTGAATATTGCACTAAAGTCTTTTGGACTGAGCTTCTGCGTCCTGCGCTTGATTCATGCACAACACCCACCTTCAGCACCCCTTGACAGCCTGTCAATTAGCCCATGTCAGCTAAATTTTTTTACATTGCTACGTCAGTTTAGTGGCCAGCTATCTAAACTTGTTGTCACGGCTGAATTACTGGCAGGGGGGCCCCCATTGATTTTGTTAGTCAATCTCCGTCAGAAAACTGCAAACATTTCTGTCCACCCTATGGCAAAATGTGTAAAATTGCAGGAAATAAGCTAGCTAATTTTCCTCAAAGCCCCATTGCAAAATGAGTAGAATGTGGGTGCGCACACCCGCAAGGAACTACGGCCCCTCATGATGAGTTCTGTTTTTTAGTGTCCCTCACCCCCATTAAAGTTGCCCATCCCTGATCTGAAGTGACCTTCTAGTGGGGGATATAAAAAGAGAGTTAGAGAGGATGGGATGGTTGTGACTATCAGGTTGATGTATTGTGCTAGGTGAGGGATAGAAGACTGTCCATGAGCAGGGCACACAGATATGCAATATTCCATTCTACACACAATGCTATGTGGCCGGAGGGATCAATGACACCACTGGCTGTGTCTCAACAGTTTGAACTAGCATCCTTGTTTCCTTTCCTTGTGTTCTTCCCTCCATGATCACTGATCTGGCAGGACATGAGAGGTAGAATCAACATGGTGGAATACCCATCCAGTGTTTTGACATCAGTGATTATGAAGGGAAGCAGACGAGGAAATTAAGCTGGGAGAATAGAAAGAGAGATTTGACAGTAGTGAGCCATTGGGAGCAGGGAACATTGAGAGAAACTGACTGTGCTGTGATAGGAGAGAATGTGAGCGAAAGAGAGATATAATGGGAGAGAGAGATAGAGAGAGAGACTGACCGTGCTGGGAGCTCAGTAACAAGGTTGTGGCTGAGGTCCAGAACTTCTAGTTTCTTAATCTCACACAGCCACTCTGGGATGGCCTCCATACGATTCCTACAGAACGAGAGAGGGAGAGGGGGAGAGAGAGAGGTCAGGTTTGAGGAGGCTTTGTGAGTATGTTGGATTTAAGAGAGTTTGTGTATTTTCAGCAATGTTGAGTGTGTTTATACGAGGGCATTGGCCTCACCTGGAGATGTCCATGTAGGTGAGGTTGGAGGGCACTGGACTGACATCTAGCTCCTGTAGCTCTGTAGAAGAGAACACATACGAGAGCACTAAACCACCAATGTGTGTGACATAAATGGAACCAGATACTGTAGCTAGGTAGTGATAGAGAAATGCAGTGATGGAGATTAAGAATGACACAGGCTATAATGGAGAAATCCCAAATGCAGCAGGCATAGATGGGCTCCGGGGTGAAGTTTCCGCTATTTACAGATCTGGGATCAGCTTCAACTCCCCCAATCCTAACCGTAATCATTGGTGTGGAAAATGCTAAACTGACCCAAGATCAGCGTCTAGGGGCAACTTCACCCTACACTATTACAAGCACAGCAAGCATAGATGAACTCAAACTGGGGAATCACCGTTGTTCTGTGCGTAGACAGCCTTGAGCATAGAGCCCTTGGCCTTGAGGGTGGCAATGTGGTTCCTCTCACAGTGGAGGACCTCCAGGCAGGGGAACAGGGAGATATCCAGCTCCTCCAGCCCGTTGTCACGCACGTCCAGCTGGGTCACGTGTCTCAGCAGGTCTGGTTCGTCTGGAACCACCACCCGGATCTTATTCAGCCTGATGGCACAGAGGTCAGAGGTTAGAGGTCTCATAACTGTACAGTAGGCAGTATGGCCCGTAGCATAATTAAACCTCCAGACGCAGACGTCAGATCAAAATCAATGTCTGTATGGATGGATATTTGATTGAGTTCTCAACTAAAGGAAATTCAATTTGAAATCAACTTTGATGGCCTGTTGTTGTTTTGTGGTTGACACCTGAGTTTAATTGAAATGAACACATTGTTTCAATATCTACAACCTCTAATAGATGGCCTGATATCTCATATAGGATGTGTGACTTAACAAAGGCGCTATCACTGTGTATTCACCATCAGGGTTACTCATTAACTGTTATACACTACCAGTCAAAAGTTTGGACACACCTACTCATTCAAGGGTTTTTCCTTATTTTTACAATTTTTTACATTGTAGAATAATAGTGAAGACATCAAAACTATGAAATGACACATATGGAACCATTTAGTAACCAGAAAAGTGTTAAACAAATCAAAATATATTTGAGATTTGAGATTGTTCAAATAGCCACTCTTTGCCTTCATGACAGCTTTGCACACTCTTGGCATTCTCTCAACCAGCTTCATGAGGTAGTCACCTGGAATGCATTTCAATTAACAGGTGTGCCTTCTTAAAAGTTAATTTGTGGAATGTATTTCCTTCTTAATTCGTTTGAGCCAATCAGTTGTGTTGTGACAAGGTAGGGGGGGGGGGGGGTATACTGAACATACCCCTATTTGGTAAAAGACCAAGTCCATATTATGGCAAGAACAGCTCAAATAAGCAAAGAGAAACGACAGTCCATCATTACTTTAAGACATGAAGGTCAGTCAATACTGAATATTTCAAGAACTTTGAAAGTTTCTTCAAGTGCAGTCGCAAAAACCCTCAAGCGCCATGATGAAACTGGTTCTCATGAGGACCGCCACAGGAATGGAAGACCCAGAGTTACCTCTGCTGCAGAGGATAAGTTCATTAGAGTTACCAGCCTCAGAAATTGGAGCCCAAATAAATGCTCCACAGAGTTCAAGTTACAGACACATCTCAACATCAACTGTTCAGAGGGGATTGTGTGAATCAGGCCTTCATGGTCGAATTGCTGCAAAGACACCACTACTAAAGGCCACCAGTAAGAAGAAGAGACCTGCTTGGGCCAAGAAACACGAGCAATGGACATTAGACCGGTGGAAATGTTTTCCTTTGATCTGGAGTCCAAATTTGAGATTTTTGGTTCAAACCGCCATGTCTTTGTGAGACTCGGTGTGGGTCAACGGATTATCTCTGCATGTGTAGTTCCCACCGTAAAGCATGGAGGAGGAGGTGTTATGGTGTGGGGGTGCTTTGCTGGTGACACTGCCTGTGATTTATTTAGAATTCAAGGCACAATTAACTAGCATGGCTACCACAGCATTCTGCAGCGATATGCCATCCCATCTGGTTTGGGCTTAGTGGGACTATAATTTGTTTTTCAACAGCACAATGACCCAACACACCTCCAGGCTGTGTAAGGGCTATTTTACCAAGAAGGACAGTGATGGAGTGCTCCATCAGATGACCTTGCCTCCACAATCCCCCGACCTCAACCAAATTGAGATGGTTTGGGATGAGTGAAGGAAAAGCAGCCAACAAGTGCTCAGCATATGTGGGAACTCTTTCAAGACTGTTGGAAAAGCATTCCAGGTGAAGCTGGTTGAGAGAATGCCAAGAGTGTGCAAAGCTGTCATCAAGGCAAAGGGTGGCTGTTTGAAGAAATACAAATATTAAATATATTTTGATTTGTTTAACACCTTTTTGGTTACTACATGATTCCACATGTGTTATTTCATAGTTTTGATGTCTTCACTATTATTCTACAATGTAAAGAATTGTAAAAGATAAAGAAAAACACTTGAATGAGTAGGTGTGTCCAAACCTTTGACTGGTACTGTAGGTGCCAGCTGACCTGACACTTGGCACATTTATACATTTCTGTACAAGACTGGAAAAAGCTGCACCCACCGACAAAAATAACAGAACAGACCACACCTCACCATCATCATCTCGATCTACACTCATGTGTGATCTTTGGTCCTGAGCTTGAGAACATGATGTAGAGGCACTTCAGTTATTATCTCCCAACACTGTGAGGAGTGATGTATTAACTAGACAAATAATGCTAAGTCACTCAAGGTCTGCTCTTTGCCAAGCAGGAGGGAGAACACCGCTATAGTAATCATTACGAGACTTTCCAAGCTGACTCTCTGTTTAGCCTGGTTACAAGCTAACGGTCTGTTTAGCCTGGTTCTGTTCCATACTGACTGTCTGTTTAGCCTGATTCTGTGAGATCATCTGATCCTAGATCTGTGGTTAAAGGCAACATGTACCTTGACCTCTGTGTCTTTGCCTGTTTAGCCTGGTTCTGTTCCATGCTGACTGTCTGTTTAGTCCGGTTCTGTCCCATACTGATTGTCTGTTTAGCCTGGTTCTGTTTCATACTGACTGTCTGTTTAGCCTGGTTCTGTTTCATACTGACTGTCTGTTTAGTCTGGTTCTGTTTCATACTGACTGTCTGTTTAGTCCGGTTCTGTCCCATACTGATTGTCTGTTAAGCCTGGTTCTGTTTCATACTGACTGTCTGTTTAGCCTGGTTCTGTTTCATACTGACTGTCTGTTTAGCCTGGTTCTGTTCCATGCTGACTGTCTGTTTAGCCTGGTTCTGTTTCATACTGACTGTCTGTTTAGCCTGGTTCTGTTTCATACTGACTGTCTGTTTAGCCTGGTTCTGTTCCATGCTGACTGTCTGTTTAGCCTGGTTCTGTTTCATACTGACTGTCTGTTTAGCCTGGTTCTGTTTCATACTGACTGTCTGTTTAGCCTGGTTCTGTTTCATACTGACTGTCTGTTTAGCCTGGTTCTGTTCCATACTGACTGTCTGTTTAGCCTGGTTCTGTTTCATACTGACTGTCTGTTTAGCCTGGTTCTGTTTCATACTGACTGTCTGTTTAGCCTGGTTCTGTTTCATACTGACTGTCTGTTTAGCCTGGTTCTGTTTCATACTGACTGTCTGTTTAGCCTGGTTCTGTTTCATACTGACTGTCTGTTTAGCCTGGTTCTGTTTCATACTGACTGTCTGTTTAGCCTGGTTCTGTTCCATGCTGACTGTCTGTTTAGTCTGGTTCTCGACTCATACAGTATAGTTTCCTCTCATTGTTTGAGTTTTGCAATAGAGAGATACTGTAACTCCGGTCAAACGTGTCTAGACATGGATGGGTTTATAAGCATTGTGTGATTGGATTGTAACCAAAATCAGATTAAATATTTCCCACCAGATGTTTAGACGTGATTTCGGCTAGGTGTACATTGTGATCAGATCATAAGAATGGACGAAAGGCTTGGTGTTTATCTTGTGACCACGTCTCCATGCATCTGCCATAACTGTACATGCAGTGGGGAAAAATGGGACACCAGATGGTTTGGGCTGGGTGCAAAGCCTGTTACCTACTTGTTATGAGGATACACTGTGACTGGAGATAGGATCTGAATAAAGAGTGTCTCTATCTAGCCGCATACCGTAGGTCGACATGTTTGAACCGGAGCAGTCTGAAGCTCTGCAGCACCAGTGTGTCCAGGCTGTTTCCAGCCATACACAGTCTCTCCATGGAGGTCAGCCGCTCCAGCACCTGGGGCACGTGGGTAAACTGGTTGAAGGACAGGCCCAGGTAGCCCAGTCTCTGGAGAGAGCCCAGCTCACTGGGTAACTCACTCAGACAGTTACCGTCCAGGAGAAACGTCTGCAGACTGAAGAGAGGGAGAGAGAAAGAGAGAGAGAGAGAGAGAAAGAGAGAGAGAGAGAGAGAGAGAGAGAGAGAGAGAGAGAGAGAGAGAGAGAGAGAGAGAGAGAGAGAGAGAGAGAGAGAGAGAGAGATGGGAGGGAGAGCATCATGTGAGTAGACAGCACTTTAACGTGTGAAAAACGTTTAGGAGCACCAGAAAGTAATAATATATTACTTTATTTGATTGCATATAGCCTCTATTAGGCTTAGACTGTATGAATTCAAGCTACTTTTGAAGCACATGTTGTACCCTAGAATCGAATATGTAATCCCGTAAAGACATTTGTGTATTATAAAAAACTCACATTTTTATAACACTGTCTCTTTAAGAAAGTCAAGTTTGTGAGTGACAATATCTAAGAGATCTGTCATTCATTCATTTGCTATGACAGAGAGGAAGAGGCAAAGCGAGAGGTTTTACTCTGCCCAAAATCTGTCCATGAAAACAAGTCCACGAAGTGAGGAATTTTTGTATGGAGGTCAATGAGTGTCGAATTTTGTGAAGCAGAAATGTAATTGCTAATTTTCTATGTGAACCATATTTGATCAAATAGAAGTTTCGTAATGGTTAGGTTGTTACGAATGCACTGATATAAGGGGACGCACGTGGCATTTCAGAAACTTTTAAAAAACGACTTTATATCCGAGTTGTGCTGGTTGTTCACATGTGTATCTGCCCTCTCATTGGCTAGAATGGTCCCACGGGATCTCGCCTCCTCCCACCTGCCTTCTAACTTTGAGGACATGTATTTTCATAGTCACATGACTATCTTGTCAATATAATAGAACATCTTTGGCTATGATATGATGATTGGTCTCCTGAAGAAGCTATCCGCACAGACTTTCTAAACCCAAAGGCGCAACATCGTGAGACTTCTAGGAACGCTTGCGAAACAGACCAAGCAGACCAGGCTGGAGTTTGGGGTTTGAGAAGTCAATGAGAGAAGTGAAAAATTATTCCTTAGTTGTTAATTTTCTCGAAATCTAAAGGCCTAGATTTGAGCCGATGTCTTAAGTAGTAGAACATGTTATTACTCCAAACTGACACGTTTTCATTTTCTTTAAAAACTCCTTAACATCGAAGGAGTGCCTTTGATTTGCCGGCCTGCACATGCGCAGTTCAGCACGAGACGACCGTTTAGGGCTGTCCCCGACTAAAAATGTTTTTAGTTGACCGAGAATCGTCTGTTCTTTTGACCAATCGATTGGTCAAAATGTTCAAATGTGTATTTTTTCCATATATAGACACATCCAATGTGTTTCAATCAAATCAACTAAATGCACTGAGCTTGTCTGATGCTTTAAGCGCACTGTTTGATGAAATAATTAAGACCCACAAATGACTAGAGGGAGTCCAACCACAATTGATTTGATTGTGCCGGGCCGCGCTCAGACTTGCTGCGCTGTGTTATTTTTTTTTTTACAGAGAGTGACTATGTGACTAGCACCTGTTGTCTCTCTCTCCTCCATGCTGCAGCGACCACCACAGAACATCAACAGTGTTCATCGCGCTGTCCGTCATGAATGACTTGTATGCTGTGTGATGACATGAACAAATTAATGATTGATTGATACAGTAGCCTATATAGCTATTGAAATATAGGCCTAAGAGTAAGTTACGGTATTAAGACTAAACAGGATGCGCTCTTAGGCCTACAGCTCAATGGTGATTATACAAGGCTGCTATACTAAGCCTACTAATTATAATGACATTACATATTTTTATAATGTGGATCATAATAATAATAACAATAAGGAGATCAAGAAAAAGGAGGGTTATTATTATTATTGGGAACAGTGTAAACAACACTAAAGAAACTATAAATAATACCAGAGAGGCTGTTCTAACAAAAAATGTGTAAAGTCTTTATTACAGTATAGTAAAGATTAAAAAACGAATTTGTTAATTAGTTTATCCGACATGTTGTGCTTGCAAGAGGCTAGGTGCTCACTGAATCAGTAGGCTTTTAAACAAACATTCAAACAGGCAACAGAAGCAGGATCTGTCTTATTTCTGTAGATACAGTTGAAGTCGGAAATTTACATCCACTTAGTTTGGAGTCATTAAAACTCGTTTTTTCAACCACTCCACATATTTATTGTTAACAAACTATAGTTTTGGCAAGTCGGTTAGGACATCTACTTTGGCCATAATAACCATTGTTATGTTTGCAGGAAAAGGGGGGGGGGGCTTGCAAGCCGAAGAACACCATCCCAACCGTGAATCACGGGGGTGGCAGCATCATGCTGTGGGGGTGCTTTGCTGCAGGAGGGACTGGTGCACTTCACAAAATAGATGGCATCATGAGGAAGGAAAAATATGTGGACATATTGAAGCAACATCTCAAGACATCAGTCAGGAAGTTAAAGCTTGGTCGCAAATGGGTCTTCCAAATGGACAATGACCCCAAGCATACTTCCAAAGTTGTGGCAAAATGGCTTAAGGACAACAAAGTAAAGGTATTGGAGTGGCCATCACAAAGCCCTGACCTCAATCCTATAGAACATTTGTGGGCAGAACTGAAAAAGCGTGTGCTAGCAACTCAGTTACACCAGCTCTGTCAGGAGGAATGGGCCAAAATTCATCCAACTTATTGTGGGAAGCTTGTGGAAGGCTACCCGAAACGTTTGACCCAAGTTAAAAAATTTAAAGGCAATGCTACCAAATACTAATTGAGTGTATATAAACTTCTGACCCTGGGAATGTGATGAAAGAAATAAAACCTGAAATAAATCATTCTCTCTACTATTATTCTGACATTTCACATTCTTAAAATAAAGTGGTGATCCTAACTGACCTAAGACAGGGAATTTTTACTAGGATTAAATGTCAGGAATTGTGAAAAACTGAGTTTAAATGTATTTGGCTAAGGTGTATGTAAACTTCCAACTTCAACTGTATCTATGGATGATTTATAAAGCCAGGCACATTTCACAGTTAGGCTATTGATTTTAGACCTAATTAAAGTTGGTTTCCTCACTCCTCACTTTTCTTAGACAATTAAGGCAAGGGCTGTTTTCTCGTCTCCTAACTCTGCTACTGCCTCCGCCGCATTGTTCTCAACACTAATATGCAGGTTAACTTTGCTATTATGCACATAGCAACATGGTCTAGGAAAAGGCGCCAATTCAACAGCACACTGTGTTTCAGAACCGCGGACAGCCACCACAATTTGTTATAAAATAATATCATTTTTATTAGTGTTGCAGCATTGCTCTTATGTAATATAACCACATACAATTTCAGTAGCACATGTCTTAGAGTGATGACTGTGCCACCCCCACATACATTTCATTTCATCCAAACTGCTCACGTGCATCAACGAGCGTTTACGTCGCCAGGGGCTCAAACAGAACCATCTCTTCATTGGTTTTTAGGAGCATATACCCACGTGGGTGATTGAAAGAGGAACTGAGGTCCACAGTCCAGTTGGTGGCAGTATTGCACCTTAAAGTTGGTTGCCAACTGCCATCTAAAGTCCACAGAAGAAGAAGAAGCCTAAGAGATTACTAGAAACTAACTAGGTTTCACCTTTTATCTGTGAATTATTTGTCGGAGTAGAGAACACACGATTTTGTGTGATTCAAAATGGGTAAAGATTCTACAAAGATCCAGAATAAAAGGACATTGTGCATTTCAAGTAAAATAACAACCCAATGTTTATATCCCAGGTCAAATTAGCTAGCAACAGCAAGCTAGCTAGCTAAATGTCTATGAATGTTTCATATGTGTTTCGACCTGTCCCCAAATTAATATAGTTGGTTCAGAGATTGTTTTGATATTTCAACATGCGTGTCCTGATCGCATCTGGTGTGGATGGACAAAATCAACATGTAAATGGGGTCAGCCCTATGCCTATTAGACCCGATGACGTGTTTCTACGCATGCGCTTAGCTAGCCAACGTCGCCATGACATCGCCTACAAGCGTTATCAGGGATTTCTATTGGAGAAGCAGTTTCTGCCTATCTTCATAATGTACTGTCTTTGCTATCACTTTTCCTTTCTTTCTGTGCCCCCACATGTTTGGATGTACTGGTAAAGTAACCAGGTTGTTAACTAGGAAGCTAATGAAGTAACATGACTGAACAAGGTGTAAACGAATGCCCACGAGTAGTTTTAGAATGGCCCGCAACATGGTTTATGAATGTAAAATGGGGCCCAACAATCCACTGACTATAGGAAGAAAAAAACATTGTGCTGGTAATATGGGTCATATCTTTTGAAATGTTTGGGCTAGAAACAATCAGTTTTCTCAGTGGTAATGGTGCAGCCGTCAAAGTAAAAAATTTATTTTCATCTCTAGGGCAGTCTGGAACAACGGTACAGCGAAGCCTAATCATTACAACAATTATTATATGGGTAAAATACAGTTTTGCCGCACTGGTGCTCCCAAAATGTCAGGCCGCACAGCAAAATATATAGGATTATATACAAATCAGTTCTGATTTTTCGGACATTTCTCTGTTCTTTCAAGAATCCCTGTCCAATGCATGGTGATCAAGTACAATCAAAAGAGCTTAATTACAAACAGTTAATTCCCTTTTGAACAACGTTCCTCACCACATTCTGATACTAAGGCCGATCTCGCTATAGCCGGTAGGTGGCAGCATTAGCATTGAGGCTGAGAGGGCTTACTGGGGAAGCCACAGGCTTATTCCAGATCCTTCCATATGAGAGGAGAGGAGCTCAGCTATGCTGCTGCTGAGAGGGAGCACGCATCACCTTATTACAGTTTCTCTCTTCTGTCCTAGATTAACGCCCCACTCTGAACTACTATCACTTTTCCTCTGTCAGATCATCAGACGATAACATCTTAAATATTTAATGTATTTCATATATTCATGACATTTCAGATAGCCTCCTAACACTGATACAGGGTCAGATATTCTGTCCTCTTCTTTATGTTGGAGGTTAGGGTTGGGGGTGGGGTCATCTGAACCTAGAACTGTGGTTAAGGGTGACATCTACCTCGACCTCTCTGTGTCTGTATATTCCCTCTGACCCCTTGTATGTGTCCCAAATATCACCCTATGAAGTTCACTACTATGAATTGCACTACTTTTCAATAGGGTACCATGGGAAGCAGCCTGTGTCTCTGTACATGCCCCCTAGACACTTCCTGCTTCTTACTTGGTCATGGATCCCACAGCTTGGTCCACATTGGTCAGGTAGTTACAGCTGAGGTTGACCTCGATGAGGGTGGAGATGTCACAGATGGCCATGGGGAACTGACCCAGCTGGTTATTAGACAAGTTGAGGCTACGCAAACGAGAGAACCTGTCAGAAAGAGAGAGCGAGAGAAGGGTGGGGGTGAGAGAAGAGAGAGAGAGAGAGAGAGAGAGAGAGAGAGAGAGAGAGAGAGATAGTGGGTAGAGAAAGATAGAAGAGAGAGTCAGTGGTCTGACTCAATGTCAGTGGTCTGACTCAACAGTTGAAAAGAAAATACAAACAGAACCTTCAGCACATCATAGTGGAAACCTTCATATTGTCATGTTGAGAAAACAAGCAGAGTGTGTGTTGTCAGTAGCAACATCAAAGGCAAGTGGCATTTGGCTTTGTGTCCTATAGTACATCAGTGACCTTCAGTCAAGTCATCCCTAGGGGAAAGGGGACAGGGGATGGGGGGAGGGTACATAACCCACCCCTCATGGGCCGTTTGCCATGTTAGCATCAAAGCTGATAACCTCACAGACAAGTCTGCTGCCTTTTAGTCTGGTAATGCTTTGAATTGCTCACACACTCACAAACAAATACACACACACACACACACACGCTCACAGGCAGGCAGGCACACCCTTCATCATTTGTTAGGAAGAAAAGGGAAGCTAGATGTCAGGGGTACTGATTTACATGGTCATTTAATTCCAGCTGAGGGAGGCGTCCTCCTGGAGGACCTGAATGAGACCAGGAGGCTGGGACAGAGAGAGAGAGAGGGAGAGAGAGAGAGAAAGGGAGCTAGGAGAGAGAGAGGAGGGACACTATCTGTGTTGTCATCTAACACCATCTATTTTCATTACTTCATCACCACCATTCTGCTCTCTCTCTCTCTCCCTCCCTCCCTCTCTCTCCCCCTCTCCCTTTCTCCATCGTTCTCTCTCTCGTTCTCTCTCTCAAATATGGGTGATCCCTACTAATGTATATGCCATACTCATTAGTACCCAACATTGTCTGTGTCTGATGACCAGCAGGGATGCTCTGTAGCAATTAAACCCTCATACATAAACAACCACATATCTTTTTAGCTCCAAACTAGCAGCTTTTCATCTGTCATGTCTGTCTTTTAAATGGTAATTATCCCCAGAATATGAAACAGCAGATAATTATGATATGCCAGAGCCTCGTTTAATCTTTAACCTGTTGATCCTGGCACATACAAGATGTTCTCTCTTAATTTGATCACTCCGTTGTCACAGAGAAATTTCCTGCACAGCAGGAAATGCAAACTATTTAAGGTTTAAAAAGGCTTCTAAAGTTTGTAATTTCCACTTAAAAATGTCAGACTTTATTTGCCCTAACTAAAAATTTATCAACCCCTACAAAAATTATAATAATTATAATCCACATAATAATTCACATTTCCTTGCTGAAAGATTATTTTCCTCCTGTGAGAACAAATCTGTATTCACAGAGTCGGAAGGGCACATGCACACACTACTCTAATCTGCAATGATCAAACAAAAACCCACTGTTTAAAGATTCTCCATGCCCCAATTCTGCAGGCTTCATCCAACCTCACTGTCTCTTTCATACACGCACACACACACTCTTTCTGTCTCACACACACAACCCAATATACTCTCTCTCACACACATACAATGCCCCACTCTGCTCCTCTCTCATAGAGTACAAGGATACAAACATACACTTGTACGTGCAGTTAAATGGCTAATCATCTTCTGGCTAGCATCCTAAGACAGGCTGTGACTTGTGTGCGCACGAACACACGCACACACACACACACACACACACATACACACATTGCACAGTACGTCTTTCTGTGTGCTTTAATCTGGGGCTAGCAACTGCCGTGTCCGCAACAACCGAACGTTCCAGTTTTCAGGGGAAATGGAAAAGGAGCCTGTGACTCGACTTCGGCTTTTGGACGTTAACAAGGAGACACTCCATCTTAACTCCTCCTTCACATTTACTGGATTGGTTGAACAGTGCAGAAGAGGACCTCCCCAGAATAAAACATTTTCTTCACATCAAGACCAGTATGTAGGGGATCTAGTTTCAGGCGTTTCTTTTACGTCTGCTACGTTAGGTTAATCTGGGGCCAGATGGTGCCCACTGAGCAGTACTGAGAGGGAGAGTGAAGGAGGGAGGCAGGCCATATTAAAAGCCTCCCTGCAGAGGCAGACAGGTCTGGGCTACTCTACTAGACAGGCAAACCCAACTAGGCCCTGTCCTGTCCTGTCCTTCCCAACTCAGTCTGTCTGTCTGACCAACCCAGCTCAGGCCAGCCTTATCCTGCCCAGCTCCACTATGCCTTGTGCTAAGCAGCTCAAGTCTGCCCAACCCAAGCCAACTGACACTTCCCTGCTAACTGAATTACATTACCCTATTCATTCATCTTAAGCCCAGCACTATTCTGCCAATTCCATTCCAATCTAGGCTAGTCCAGTCTAGTCCAGCTCCAGCCCTACCTTATTGTGGCCCAGCCAAACCATGCTATATCCAGATCTGTCCAGGCAGTGCAACCTTACCAGGCCAAGCCCAGCCTCCCCTATCCTTTTTTTGAGACCCATCCCATATAATTCCAGCCCAGCCCTTTCCCCTGGATCGTACCACCTACCTCTGTAGCTGGTGTAGACGGTGGTCTGTTGGGAGGAAGTTGTGTTTGAGGTTGAGGTGGGTGAGGTCCTGGCTGTAGAAGAGGTTGGGAGGCAGCTGCTCCAGACTGCAGCAGGACAAGTCCACAGAGTTGATCCTCTGGGATACCATCTGAACCAGCGGGGGAGGGGAGGGAAAGAAAGGGAAACCTGGTGTCAAACATGATTATCTCGACTCTGCTGGGATGTGTGTGTGTGTGTGTGTGTGTGTGTGGCCTAGCATGACCTAGGCTTGTAAACAGGTAATCTCCAGGTCAAGCTTTTTAAAATTAGAAAGTTAGGAAGTCAACCGTGAGTGAGACAGGACAGAACATGCCACATACTATCTACTGTACATCTACTGCTATCTGTCATACTAGCCAGTCCTACACCAACTGAACACTTAGTCTAGTTCCACTATACTCCTCTTACCTCTGTACTCTACAATACTCCCCTTACTGAACATAATTAACTAGCTACTCTACAGTCTGTGATTTGTGCTCGTGCCACACCTCCTCCTAGTCCCAGGTTCTATTCTGAGTGTTCCCCTGGGCTTCCATGACACGCTCGTCCCTGATAATATTTAGAATATTTGGCCTATATCACTTTGGATGAGGGAGAGGAGAGATCATAGGAGAGTGTGTGTGAGAGAGAGAGAGAGAGAGAGAGAGAGAGAGAGAGAGAGAGAGAGAGAGAGAGAGAGAGAGAGAGAGAGAGAGAGAGAGAGAAAGAGAGAGAGAAAGAGAGAGAGAGAGAGAGAGAGAGAGAGAGAGAGAGAGAGAGAGAAAGAGAGAGAGAGAGAGAGAGAGAGAGAGAGAGAGAGAGAGAGAGAGAGAGAGAGAGAGAGAGAGAGAGAGAGAGAGCATGTGTGTTACACCTCTGGAAGCTATTGTGCCACTCAGAGCTGTACTCCTCTGCACACTGTACGAATGTACCTTGGCTGCGTGTCTGTGCCAGCGCAGGTGTTCAGTGAAGCTGTCAAAGCTGACATAGTATGTCTGGCTCTGGGGCCCTGCTGAGCTGAACGCCAGGGAGTGGCTGTGCTTCTTCACCTCCTCCACCTACAGACACACACACACACACACACACCGTTAGGGCAAGACACAATATACACACCTTCAGAGTAAGACATACACTCAATGTAAGATAAACAGAAGATAAACAGACATTTGTATAAGCATTGGCTGAAAACAAATAGCGAGTTAGACAAGACATAAGACAACATACACACCTTTAGGGTTAGACACACAAGATAAACACACCTTTAGGGTTAGACACACAAGATAAACACACCTTTAGGGTTAGACACACAAGATAAACACATCTTTAGGGTTAGACACACAAGATAAACACATCTTTAGGGCCACTGACTGAACAAATATCTCTGGCATAACAAAAACACACACACAAACACCTACACTTTCAGGTAGAGATAATTTGTGTGACTATTTGTGTGACTGTTCTTGTCTATCAGTGTACCAGTGTTTTGTTACTTCTGTGTGTTTTTGTGGACCCCAGGAAGAGTAGCTGCTGTTTCGGCAAAAGCTAATGGGGATCTGAATAAACCAATAAAACCAATAATAACCCAGGGACTTTTCAGTAGACAAGACCAGACAATCACTATTTTTGAATATCTTCTACGTTACAGATCATGGTTCAGTTTAGCAGCAGAGAATATGATGTTCATATTAGATATGTTCATAGGCTGTAATTTCCCATCAAGCGTAACTATAGACACACACAAACATGTATGCACATGCAGACAGGATTATAATTGCATGCGCAAACACACGCATACATGCACTCATGCACACACACACTGTGGAGGTGAATGGTGATCTAGAGGTCGTGTCTTGTGCATGACATGATGGTTGAGCTGTGGATGTGGTGGGATGAGGAGTCCCAGTCCCTTGTATAGCTAGCTACAGTGTGAGGCAGGCTGATGTAAAGATCATTTCAGGAGGGCCCTTAGAGCTTATTCAATGGCCCTGTCTATCCTTCCCTGCTGCGATATATAGCCATAAAGCCATAAAGGGATAACAGTCATTAACCAAAGGCTCACTCCCTAACTCCCTTTTTGGAATGAGAAATGCCAAGCCAGAAAATGTATTTATAGGGATCCGGCCTAAACTAGGACTTTTAAATTGGAAGACAAGGTGAATAAAGGCTGAGAACCCATTCATGGTATAGAGTACTTCATCATAGTGGGAAAGCAGATCAGAAATAAGTTGTTGGAAGAGTTAACATTGATTTGCAATGATGGCTTATTGGCCCTTCACCAGGATTCTGTCCCTGAGTCGATTAAAGACTGTTGATTTATCTCTATGATTGCACCCGGATGAGACAGAGTCAAGAATGAAGACAAATGGAAATGGAATAGTAAAGCTGGTGATGTCACAGTAAAGGGAGGTTTGTTGAAACTTTGTGATTCTGCTTCCTGGAATGGGTACATTCAAATTAGCTGCCAGTCCACCCGTCACAGAAAATTGACTTGAATGGGTATGTCTATCCTAGTCATTCTATTTCTATGGTGTCAGTAACAGCAGTCCCGTGTCTTACTGTACCTTTCCTCCAATGAGGGGTAGGATGTGCATCTTGCCCATGTGGCTATCTTTGACGGAGGAGACGATGAGGCAGGTGCCACACAGGATGACCTGGCGCCTGGTCCACCGATTGACTGGCAGCTGGAGTTTCCCTTTGCGGACGTTATAGGTCCCCGACAGCTGCACTCGCTCCGAGCTCTCGATGCTGTGGGGCTTCCCTGGAACACACACAAGGAGAAAGGAGTTAGCATAGTTAGCATCCAGCTAACTTAACACACAGGTGAGGGGGATACAGTTATCATTGTTAGCATCCAGCTAACTCAACACAGGGCCAGTAGCACAGAGACCTGAGTACTGCCTCAGTATCTAGAGTATCTATTAGCCTGAAACTAATACATTGATTGATGATTTATTACTATAAAGCAAATAATAATGATAATTTTGTATACATACAATATACACTGAGTGTACAAACATTAAGGACACCTGCTCTTTCCATGACATAGACTGACCAGGTGAATCCAGGTGAAAGCTATGATCCCTTATTGATGTCACTTGTTAAATCCACTTCAATCAGTGTAGATGAAGGGGAGGAGACAGGTTAAAGAAGGATTTTTAAGCCTTGAGACAATTGAGACATGGATTGTGTATGTGTGCCATTCAGAGGGTGAATGGGCAAGACAAAATATTTAAGTGCCTTTTAACGGGGTATGCTAGTAGGTGCCACTGGTTTGTCTCAAGAACTGCAACACTGCTGGGTTTTTCACGCTCAACAGTTCCCATGTGTATCAAGAATGGTCCACCACCCTAAGGACATCCAGCCAGTCAACACAGAGATATGAATAGTTGAATAGTGTATCAGCCTAGCGCTCAGCACACAGTCAACACAATGCTGTGTTAGCATAAGCACTAAACACAGTCACAGTCAGCAGCATAAAGACTCTGTCTGAGGCCCCACTCTGTTAGCATTTTGCGCTGAATAGCTTTTAGCGTAGCATTCAACACAACAGTCAACATTGATAGTCAGATTATAGATCGGATGATGCCAGGTGCTCTCCTCTACTTCAACATTAATTTGTTCTATCAGTCTTTGAGCTGTCTTTATACCCTTCATCGATCCATCCATCTCCCCCCTGTGACGTGTTCCCTCGTTCTCTCTGTTACCCTGCCAGTCGACCTGTTTATCAGGTTGTTCTGTCCATCAGTCTGCCCATCTGTCTCTCCATTCAACCAAAACATCCACCTGCTCTATGTCTTGCAATACGTCCCCAAACTAGCCTGCCCTCTCTCACTCTCGCTCGCTCTCTCTCTTTCTCTCTCTCCCTCTCCCTCCCTCCCTCCCTCCCTCCACTTGCATGTGCCTTTCTGGCTGTCTTTATCCTAGGTATATTGATCTGTCTGTACAGTATCTCTGCCTACCTATACACTTGTTTGTGTGCTAGACCAAGAGGCTAGGTCAAGGTATCTAGTGTACATGACCCCAGGCCATAGAAAATGACTCAAATATTACTGCGAACCACAGCAAATCACTCCTGTCCTCTACATTTCTCCCATCCACTCCACACTGGGTTTATGAGAGAGAGGGAGCTACTGCCAGTAGTATAGTAGGGTAGGGTAAGTACATATGTGGACAGGACACCACCCCAGGTCAGAGAGATATAGGCCATCTCACAGAGTACTGTAACCCACGGTAAACTACATTAAATCACTCCTGCTCCCTCCAGCTCTCCCATCCACATCATTAGAAAAAAGGTTGCTATCTTGAACCTAAAAGGGTTCTCCTATGGGGACAGTCAAAGAACCCTTTTGAAACCATTTTTTCTAAGAGGGAAAGGGATAGAGAGAGAGAGAGAGAGAGAGAGAGAGAGAGAGAGAGAGAGAGAGAGAGAGAGAGAGAGAGAGAGAGAGAGAGAGAGAGAGAGAGAGAGAGAGAGAGAGAGAGAGAGAGAGAGAGAGAGAGAGAGAGAGAGAGAGAGAGAGAGAGAGAGAGAGAGAGAGAGAGAGATGGTAGTGTCGTACTACGAGGTAAGTACTAACTAAGTACCAGGACATGCTCTTACAGCTTTGAATAATTCAACTCAGGTCTCTTACATGCTGACTGTAACACAGGAGCATGCTGTACAGACTAACACAGGAGCCTGCTGTACAGACTAACACAGGAGCCTGCTGTACAGACTAACACAGGAGCCTGCTGTACAGACTAACACAGGAGCCTGCTGTACAGACTAACACAGGAGCCTGCTGTACAGACTAACACAGGAGCATGCTGTACAGACTAACACAGGAGCCTGCTGTACAGACTAACACAGGAGCCTGCTGTACAGACTAACACAGGAGCCTGCTGTACAGACTAACACAGGAGCATGCTGTACAGACTAACACAGGAGCATGCTGTACAGACTAACACAGGAGCCTGCTGTACAGACTAACACAGGAGCCTGCTGTACAGACTAACATAGGAGACTGCTGTACAGACTAACACAGGAGCATGCTGTACAGACTAACACAGGAGCCTGCTGTACAGACTAACATAGGAGGCTGCTGTACAGACTAACATAGGAGACTGCTGTACAGACTAACACAGGAGCCTGCTGTACAGATTAACACAGGAGCATGCTGTACAGACTAACACAGGAGCCTGCTGTACAGACTAACATAGGAGCCTGCTGTACAGACTAACACAGGAGCATGCTGTACAGACTAACACAGGAGCATGCTGTACAGACTAACACAGGAGCCTGCTGTACAGACTAACATAGGAGGCTGCTGTACAGACTAACATAGGAGACTGCTGTACAGACTAACACAGGAGCCTGCTGTACAGATTAACACAGGAGCATGCTGTACAGACTAACACAGGAGCCTGCTGTACAGACTAACATAGGAGACTGCTGTACAGACTAACACAGGAGCATGCTGTACAGACTAACACAGGAGCATGCTGTACAGACTAACACAGGAGCCTGCTGTACAGACTAACACAGGAGCCTGCTGTACAGACTAACACAGGAGACTGCTGTACAGACTAACACAGGAGCCTGCTGTACAGACTAACACAGGAGACTGCTGTACAGACTAACACAGGAGCCTGCTGTACAGACTAACATAGGAGCATGCTGTACAGACTAACATAGGAGACTGCTGTACAGACTAACACAGGAGCCTGCTGTACGACACAGGGCCCAGGGCTAACACTTTTAGCTTGGCTTTAACACTCCCCCAACCAGAGAACACTACTCACACTTTACCTACTCCGCACACAGTTTCCCTACTCTATTGTAGCGAGCTTAAACCAACACCTAGCGACCTCATCAAGAGGTTCAGATCTCTTGGCATAATGGCTAAGGGTTGACAGTTGCAAGGTCCCAGGTTCAAGCCCCGGTCAGGACTACATGTACACCCTACTTCACTAAAACATGTATCTGAACTGTAGCTATCTGGTGCTTTCAGTTTGGTGCTGATGATTGTGCTCATTTCTTTGTAGGTAATGATACAAACAGATAAAACTACAACTTATGGAACAGCGCAGACTGTGAAGAGACACACACACACACAGCATTCGCTAACACGCGCACTCTACACACATGTTATTTTGCTGTATTATTGATTTTGTATCGTAGATATGTTATGGTAGAGTAGTGTGTAATAATGTGTTGTGTAACGGATTGTTTTATTGTACAGTGGGGGAAAAAAGTATTTAGTCAGCCACCAATTGTGCAAGTTCTCCCACTTAAAAAGATGAGAGAGGCCTGTAATTTTCATCATAGGTACACGTCAACTATGACAGACAAAATGAGAAAAAAAATTCCAGAAAATCACATTGTAGGATTTTTAATGAATTTATTTGCAAATTATGGTGGAAAATAAGTATTTGGTCAATAACAAAAGTTTCTCAATACTTTGTTATATACCCTTTGTTGGCAATGACACAGGTCAAACGTTTTCTGTAAGTCTTCACAAGGTTTTCACACACTGTTGCTGGTATTTTGGCCCATTCCTCCATGCAGATCTCCTCTAGAGCAGTGATGTTTTGGGGCTGTCGCTGGGCAACACGGACTTTCAACTCCCTCCAAAGATTTTCTATGGGGTTGAGATCTGGAGACTGGCTAGGCCACTCCACGACCTTGAAATGCTTCTTACGAAGCCACTCCTTCGTTGCCCGGGCGGTGTGTTTGGGATCATTGTCATGCTGAAAGACCCAGCCACGTTTAATCTTCAATACCCTTGCTGATGGAAGGAGGTTTTCACTCAAAATCTCACGATACATGGCCCCATTAATTCTTTCCTTTACACGGATCAGTCGTCCTGGTCCCTTTGCAGAAAAACAGCCCCAAAGCATGATGTTTCCACCCCCATGCTTCACAGTAGGTATGGTGTTCTTTGGATGCAACTCAGCATTCTTTGTCCTCCAAACACGACGAGTTGAGTTTTTACCAAAAAGTTCTATTTTGGTTTCATCTGACCATATTACATTCTCCCAATCCTCTTCTGGATCATCCAAATGCACTTTAGCAAACTTCAGACGGGCCTGGACATGTACTGGCTTAAGCAGGGGGACACGTCTGGCACTGCAGGATTTGAGTCCCTGGCGGCGTAGTGTGTTACTGATGGTAGGCTTTGTTACTTTGGTCCCAGCTCTCTGCAGGTCATTCACTAGGTCTCGTGTGTGGTTCTGGGAAGATCTCACCCGTGTGGTTCTGGGATTTTTGCTCACCGTTCTTGTGATCATTTTGACCCCACGGGGTGAGATCAAGGGAGATTATCAGTGGTCTTGTATGTCTTCCATTTCCTAATAATTGCTCCCACAGTTGATTTCTTCAAACCAAGCTGCTTACCTATTGCAGATTCAGTCTTCCTAGCCTGGTGCAGGTCTACAATTTTGTTTCTGGTGTCCTTTGACAGCTCTTTGGTCTTGGCCATAGTGGAGTTTGGAGTGTGACTGTTTGAGGTTGTGGACAGGTGTCTTTTATACTGATAACAAGTTCAAACAGGTGCCATTAATACAGGTAACGAGTGGAGGACAGAGGAGCCTCTTAAAGAAGAAGTTACAGGTCTGTGAGAGCCAGAAATCTTGCTTGTTTGTAGGTGACCAAATACTTATTTTCCACCATAATTTGCAAATAAATTCATTAAAAATCCTACAATGTGATTTTCTGGAATTTTTTTTCTCATTTTGTCTGTCATAGTTGACGTGTACCTATGATGAAAATTACAGGCCTCTCTCATCTTTTTAAGTGGGAGAATTTGCACAATTGGTGGCTGACTAAATACTTTTTTCCCCCACTGTATGTAATTGTGATTGGACCCCAGGATCCAGAATAAAATACAAATACAAAAATACTGTGAAGTAGGCTTGATATTGTCAGAGATCAAGTGGAACTTTAAAGGTATTAGAATATTCAAACTATAGTTGAAAAATGCATTAATTGAGGAAGAGCTCATGTTCTGAAAAACAAACTATGAGAAAAGGGCAAAGGGCTACATTTGAATATTGAGCTACTGTGATGAGCATGTTTTCCCTCTGCATAATTACTATGCAGTGACCTTTACTCCATTCTTTGGTCTCGTTTTCAGGCTGAAATCAAATCAATAACCTACTTTGCAAATGGACATCTGCCTGGTTAACTTATGAGCTTGTGGTAAAGTACAGTGTTTCAGTAACTGACTAGCTGGGGTCTACAGGTCAGAAGTGAGATGCTGTGATACACCTCAGACCTTTACAGTACAACCCAGTTCATTTTCATTATTGAGCTTTCGAGTCAGATGAGAAATTGTTGGAATAAACAAATTATTGATCAGCTTTAGCCTCAATATGTCACACTGGCAATCTCACTATATTTATGGCTTTATTGGAACACTTTGTCTTCCACATAACATAATAAAACACATACAAACAACTCAAACCTCACACACCCTTTACACTCATGCTCAACACACACACAAAAACACACAACCCCCACCCACCGAAGCAAGCACACACACACACACACACACACACACACACACACACACACACACACACACACACACACACACACACACACACACATCACTCTCTCTCTCTCTCTCTCTCTGATTCAGTGACAGTGGTAAACTGCCTCCATGTGCATCAGAGCTTTATTGTTCCCCTGGATGATAAGGGACCACAACAGGAACACACTTTTTAAAAGGGAAACAATATGGAGTGGTGAAGTAGGAAGCCCTAATGATAACACTGAGCCTAAAACAGTCTCTGTCTCCCTGGGCGTTGGTTTGACCTGGCGGCTGTCTCTCTCTCCCTCCCAACCCAGTCACATGGACACAGTGGGTCTGTCTGTGTATAGACCAGACCACTACTCTGGCTGGGTTAGTTGAAAGGAAGGAGAAGAGTGGGTGTGTGGGGCTCCCATGTGAGCATCCTGTTTATATGGGGTCCAGGGGTGGACACAACTTCTTGACATCACCATTGGTGGCGGATAATATGCTAATTCAGTGGTCACTTTTAGTCTCATGCTAGAATCAAACCCACAACCCTGGTGGTGCAATAACCATGCTCCAACCAACCAAGCCATCGGAACAAGGACAACTGCTTCACAAGGACTGTGTGTTGCATTTGTTGTCCTAGGCCAGGAGCCTATTCAACTGAAAGGTAGACCTTGGGGATGGAAGCAATGTAGAGGAGGTGTAGGGTTCAGGTCAAAAGGACACTAAGGCCTTGGTTACTTGTGTGTGTGTGTGTGTGTGTGTGTGTCTGTGTAGAATGTGTTTCTAGGAGTCTGTTGAAGTGCTTTGGGACACGTGTGTGTGTGTGAGTAGGGAGTGGTGTGTGTTTAGGGTGTTCGTTGCCGGTTTCTCAGGATGGCTTCCTTCACCTTTCCCAAGCTCAGGAAAGGCCTTGGTTTCCCTCTCCACCCCAACACACACAAACACACGCAAAGAGGAACTGACTTCAAGACCCATGGCCAAACCCTACCTCCACTCACTATACGACAAATCCAGACACATATTCATGCCTTGTATCCACAAAGCACGGCAATGCAGGGAGGTTTTAGCTAATCCTAGATCTGAGCCGGTAACTTCTCCTCATCTTTAGTGGAGTGTAAGCCCCTCCCCCCTGTGTGATAACCAGGCCAATTCCCTTACCACCGCTCCTCCTCACTACACACGTATAATCAGGCTGACCTGCTAATGAAACAAGACACTGCAGTACACACACCTCCACCACTGGGCCTGGGCACGCCGTACCGCAGGGCTCTGACCCACATTACACACACCTGGCTGGGTGGGAATGAGAACAAGCCCCACTTACTTACAATGAATGCTATGGTGCTGTGGACTGGGACATATGAGACAAATGTATTGGTAAAGTAGTGTAGAGGAGGGTTTGTGTTCAGGCTATAACTGGCTCCTGCTGCCTGGTCTTGGCTGCCTCTTACAGCTGGTTGCATCTCAAATCCCTATGGGCCCTGGTCAAAAGTAGTGCACTATTTTGGGAATAGGGTGCCATTTGAGATGCAGCCTCTGTCTGTTCTCCTGTATGAGATTGATAAGATCTGAGGTGTTGTATCAAGGCCTTTCTCACTACTGAGGAGCTGTAGAGACACATCACTGTCAAATAAATAACACAGCTACTGTAGTGCATCCTTCAGGGTTTTTTTAATCATCAAATGATGTTTGATGACTGTTGTTTTCCACCACTGACATTGAAAAGCAGTAATGAGATATTGAAGAAAGTAAGAAAGACAGAGGAAGTGAGTAAGAGCCAACACATAAGGAGAGAGGGTGAGAGGGTGAGAGAGAGAGAGAGAAAGAGAGAGAGCAACCAGTGAAGAACAAACACCATTATAAATACAACCCATATTTATATTTATATATAGAGAGAGAGAGAGCAGGGCAGAGAGCGAGAGAGAGTGAGAGAGAGAGAGAGCAGGGCAGAGACATAAAGATAGAGAGAGAGAGAGAGAGCAGGGCAGAGACAGACAGAGAGAGAGCAGGGCAGAGACAGAGCGATAGAGAGAGCAGGGCAGAGACAGAGAGACAGAGACAGAGAGACAGAGAGACAGAGAGAGAGAGAGAGAGAGAGAGAGAGAGAGAGAGAGAGAGAGAGAGAGCAGGGCAGAGACAGATGGAGAGATAGAGGAGCCTCTATCTGTGAAGAACCGTTGTCAGTGCTGGGTGTGCTCTCAGGTAGGTGACACACACACACACACACACACACACACAGACCACAAACACACACAGACCACAAACACACACAGACCACAAACACACAGACAGACCACAAACACACAGACAGACCACAAACACACAGACAGACCACAAACACACACAGACCACAAACACACAGACAGACCACAAACACACAGACAGACCACAAACACACAGACAGACCACAAACACTGGCACGTAGCAGTAGCGGCGGTGAAGACCAGACAAGGTGACAGGCTGCTAGGGACAATTAGCGTGTGGGCCAAGGTAGCGCTATTATCGCGGCCACCTCCCATCTGCCAGCCTGGCGGGCTGGTGCAACATGTTACAACTTTCCCACAACCGTGGGACAACCTTCAGGACTATCCACCGTACTACACTGTGTGTGTGCCTTCAGGACTATCTATCATACTCTGTGTGTGTGCTTGCTTGTGTGTCTGTCTGTGTCTTTAAGTACATAGCTAAGTAAGTAGGCAAGAGTTAGGGAGACGCTATTGCTTTTAGGGAGTGATTTTCAATTGGGTCTGAGAGGCCTGTGAAGCCACCCTTCTATAGCTTCTAAAAGCCCTAATGCTTCATTAGTATATTCTTAATCCCCTAGACATCCTCTTTAAAAGTTCCCAGATGTTCTTGCACAAAAATTGTCTGTTCAGAAGATTTACTGGGGGTTGCCTCTAGCGCTAGCTTCTGTGTGTGTATGTGTGTGCATGCGTGCAGTTCTTTTCATGGGGTGAGGGCTGACAACTGCCCCAGTCCCTCCAGGCTAGGCTGAGTGACATTTGGTTTAGTTCTCTGACAGCTCCCGTCTCCTTTCACACAGACAGACAACAGCATTACAGCCAGGGAGCATCTCTGTCAGCTCAGAGCGTCTCTAGACATGTTCTAGGATGCCGTCCAAAAGGCCTTCCTCTCCTCCTGTTTTCTCCTTTATTTCCTCTCCTCTCCCCTCTACTCTCCTCTCTTCCCTCTACTCTGCTCTCCTCTCCTCTTCCCTCTACTCTGCTCTCCTCTACACTCCTCTTCCTTCTCCACTCCTCTTCCCTCTACTCTGCTCTCCTCCTCCCTCTCCTCCTCTCTTCCCTCTAATCTGCTCTCCTCTCCTCTTCCCTCTCCTCTTCCATCTCCTCTGCTCTCCTCTCCACTCCTCCTTCTACTCTGCTCTCCACTCCTCTTCCCTCTCCACTCCTCTTCCCTCTCCACTCCTCTTCCCTCTCCTCTACTCTCCTCTTCCCTCTCCACTCCTCTTTCCTTTCCTCTCCTCTTCCCTCTCCTCTCCTTTTCCCTCTTACCACTCCTCTTCCCTCCCCTTCGCTCCCCTCTCCTCTCCTCTCCTCTCCTCTCCTCTCCTCTCCTCTCCTCTCCTCTCCTCTTCTCATGTTTTCTCCTCCATTTCCTCTCCCTGCGCCGTGTTGGTAATTTACCACAGGGGCAGGGGACAATCTGCCATGGCGCAGGTGACCATGAAACCTCCATGTCTAATCAAGGGGACTCAAGGACAGAGGAGGATGATTAATGATTTGATGGATGTCATGGAGGAGTCCTGGTGACTCGACTCAGGTCCAGCGCTTGATGAGGAAGAGACACACATAAATGGGCACACAGATATGCACAAAATTCAGTGCAAAGAAACAATAGATCAGCAATATACAGAAAGAAGTGAACTTTGATACTGTTCAAATGACATCATCCTGATCAGCAGAACATTCACAATCAAACCTTTACCCTTACAGAGTACAGAAGGGAACAGCCTCCTGTTATTCCAGTGGAGGTGTTTTCCCACCAGGTCAGTGCAGTGCCACTAGGGGCAGTATGGAGGTGAGTTCCTGCTAGGGAGAGGACCTGGAAGACGAGCAAGCCAGAGCGTTGTGTAGCGCTGAATAATCTTTGTCCGAGTCCAGCGTTTGTCCCACTTTCACGTTCACTGATTATTTTATGGTTTACTTAACAGCAACGGCTTATGCACAGCAGTGTGCACAAAGCAGCTATCTACCACACCCACACACACACATTTGCCCTCCCTGACCTGGTATGTATCTATGTCCATTCAGAAGGAGTAGGCAGAGAAAAGGGATGTCATGCTACAGCCTTCCACATGAATCATGGCTGACTAGTGGAACTGGAGAACACACACATATGATTATATTCTAGTTCTATTCTATTCTATCCAGAGATAGAGGGGAAATATCAAATGCCATCAGAACCAAATATAGTAGTAGTCCGTCTATAATGTTGTCAGGGAGGCACCTTCCAGATCCTACTTTCCTACAGTACTATTTATAAATTATAATCCAAATACTGTACAAAAACGTCAGATCAACCTTTGATATACCTAATGGCCAAAATACTTGGTCCTAGACAAGACTAGGCGATAGGTCTATTCTTAAGGATATTCCTGAGGCTGAAGGGAACCTTTTCAGTGACCATCAATCTAGATCAAGTAAAGTAGGCCAATTAGGAGTGCCTGAACTGACACTGTAGTGTATTAGGTGTGTACTGGTCTGGATTTTCTGAGAAACTGACACAGTCGTGCATTCCCTGAACAGTTTTCTGAATCCCAAGTGAGCGTGCGAACGCGAGAGATAATCTGGTTGCTATGACATCATTACAACAGCTGTTTACTATGACATCATTACAACTGGTTGAAATCTGGTTGTAAGAGAGAAAGGAGCGAGAAAGGATTTTCCTCAGTGATTCCCTCCAATGAAAGGGTGGGAGGTTGATGTGATGTGTGTGCTCCCCTCTCCTCTCCTGACTCCCACTGTTATGCAACGAGCATGTTATGAAACCTTACATTTGAAACACGAGCCCTTTGATCAGCCAGCATACACACACACACACAAACACATACACAGAGCACTCAGCATTGTCTTCAGTGACAGAGGCCTGTGTTTGTGTGTGTTTGTGCATGTGTGTGTGTGTGTGTAATCTGTGTGCGTGTGTGTGTAATCAGTGTATGTGTGTGTGTGTACTGTGTGTATATATACAGTGAATTCAGAAAGTATTCAGACCCTTTGACTTTTTCCACATTTTGTTACGGTACAGTCTTATTCTAAAATTGATTAAATAAAACATTTTCCTCATCAATCTACACACAATACCCCATAATGACAAAGCAAAAACAGGTTTGTGGTTGTTCTCGGTGGTTCCAAACTTCTTCCATTTAAGAATGATGGAGGCCACTGTGTTCTTGGGGACCTTCAATGCTGCAGAATATTTCTGGTACCATTCCCCAGATCCGTGCCTCGACACAATCCTGTCTCGGAGCTCTAAGACAAATTCCTTCAACCTCATGGCTTGGTTTTTACTCTGACATGCACTATCAACTGTGGGACCTTATTATAGACAGGTGTGTGCCTTTCCAAATCATGTCCAATCAATTGAATTTACCACAGGTGGACTCCAATCAAGTTGTAGAAACTTCTCAAGGATGATCAATGGAAACAGGATGCAGCTGGGCTCAATTTCGAGTCTCTTAGCAAAGGGTCTGAATACTTATGTTTTTTTTTTTATAAATTTGCACACACACAAAAAATATATATATACAGAACCAGTCAAAAGTTTGGACTCACCTACTCATTCAAGGGTTTTTCTTTATTTTTACTATTTTCTACATTGTAGAATAATAGTGAAGACATCAAAACTATGAAATAACACATATGGAATTATGTAGTAACCAAAAAAGTGTTAAACAAATCTAAATATATATTATATTTGAGATTCTTCAAATAGCCACCCTTTGCCTTGATGACAGCTTTGCACACTCTTGGCATTCTCTCAACCAGCTTCACCTGGAATGCTTTTCCAACAGTCTTGAAGGAGTTCCCACATATGCTGAGCACTTGTTGGCTGCTTTTCCTTCACTCTGTGGTCCGACTCATCCCAAACCATCTCAATTTGGTTGAGGTCGGGGGATTATGGAGGCCAGGTCATCTGATGCAGCACTCCATCACTCTCCTTCTTGGTAAAATAGCCCTTACACAGCCTGGAGGAGTGTTGGGTCATTGTCCTGTTGAAAAACAAATTATAGTCCCACTAAGCCTAAACCAGATGGGATGGCATATCGCTGTAGAATGCTGTGGTAGCCATGCTGGTTAAGTGTGCCTTGAATTCTAAATAAATCACAGGCAGTGTCACCATCAAAGCACCCCCACACCATAACACCTCCTCCTCCATGCTTTACGGTTGGAAATACACATGCGGAGATCATCCGTTCACCCACACTGCTTCTCACAAAGACACGGTGGTTGGAACCAAAAATCTCAAATTTGGACTCCAGAACAAAGGACACATTTCCACCGGTCTAATGTCCATTGCTCATGTTTCTTGGCTCAAGCAAGTGCCTTCTTCTTATTGGTGTCCTTTAGTAGTGATTTATTTGCAGCAATTCGACCATGAAGGCCTGATTCACACAGTCTCCTCTGAACAGTTGATGTTGAGATGTGTCTGTTACTTGAACGCTGTGAAGCATTTATTTGGGCTGCAATTTCTGAGGCTGGTAACTCTAATGAACTTATCCTATGCAGCAGAGGTAACTCTGGGTCTTCCATTCCTGTGGCGGTCCTCATGAGAACCAGTTTCATCATAGCGCTTGATGGTTTTTACGACTGCACTTGAAGAAATGTTCAAAGTTCTTGACATTTTCCGTATTTACTGACCTTCATGTCTTAAAGTAATGATGGACTGTCGTTCCTCTTTGCTTATTTGAGCTGTTCTTGCCATAATATGGACTTGGTCTTTTACCAAATAGGGCTATATTCTGTATACCACCCCTACCTTGTCACAACAGAACTGATTGGCTGAAATTCCACAAATTAACTTTTAAGAAGGCACACCTGTTAATTGAAATGCATTCCAGGTGACTACCTCATGAAGCTGGTTGAGAGAATGTCAAGAGTGTGCAAAGCTGTCATCAAGGCAAAGGGTGGCTATTAGAACAATCTCAAATATAAAATATATTTAGATTTGTTTAACACTTTTTTGGTTACTACATCATTCCATATGTGTCATTTCATAGTTTTGATGTCTTCACTATTATTCTACAATATAAAAAATAGTAAAAATAAAGAAAAACCCTTGAATGAGTAGGTGTTCTAAAACCTTTGACCAGTAGTGTTTATATATACGTTATAAAGTAATTGATGTAAATCTGTGTGGAATATGCAAGGCTGTGAAAAGTGTTCAGAGAGCACATCTAAATTATTGAATGCGTTTGTTTGTGAGCGTGTGTGTAAAATAATATTATTGTGAATGTGTTTGCGTGTTGAAGTAAGAGCACTGTGTGAGATAGACAGAAAGATAGGGGGAGGGGAGGAAGGGAGAGGAGAGGGAGAGAGGAGAGAAATAAATACAGAGAGAGAGGGAGAGGGAAACATCGAGAGAGAAAGAGAAAGAGAAAAAGAGAGAGAAAGAAAAAGAGAGAGACTAAGACTCAGATGAAAGGTACTGTACTGTACAGTAGCGCTTGGAATTGCCAGGGATCTCACGATACGATATTATCACGATACTTAGGTGCCAATTCTATATGTATTGCAATTTGAATTTGATGTTCCAAACATATTGCTCACTATATGTCTGCTGTAGAGAGACAAGAGAGAGCATGAGAAATGAGTTTAATCAGTCATGGAAATTAAAGTGCTGAAAACATGTTGGCTCACTCTTTAAGAAGAAGATGGAGAACAAGCTATAGGATGAAAAATATCAGAGTTTTGGTGCAGGTACAGCAGACTAACACTATCTAACACTACAGTGAGGGAAAAAAAAGTATTTGATCCCCTGCTGATTTTGTACGTTTGCCCACTGACAAAGAAATGATCAGTCTATAATTTTAATGGTAGGTTTATTTGAACAGTGAGAGACAGAATAACAACAAAATAATCCAGAAAGACGCATGTCAAAAATGTTATACATTGATTTGCATTTTAATGAGGGAAATAAGTATTCGACCCCCTCTCAATCAGAAAGATTTCTGGCTCCCAGGTGTCTTTTATACAGGTAACGAGCTGAGATTACGAGCACACTCTTAAAGGGAGTGCTCCTAATCTCAGCTTGTTACCTGTATAAAAGACACCTGTCCACAGAAGCAATCAATCAATCAGATTCCAAACTCTCCACCATGGCCAAAGAGCTCTCCAAGGATGTCAGGGACAAGATTGTAGACCTACACAAGGCTGGAATGGGCTACAAGACCATCGCCAAGCAGCTTGGTGAGGAAGTGACAACAGTTGGTGTGATTATTCGCAAATGGAAGAAACACAAAAGAACTGTCAATCTCCCTAGGCCAGGCGCGAGTTGCAATGATCATGAGAACGGTGAGGAATCAGCCCAGAACTACACGGGAGGATCTTGTCAATGATCTCAAGGCAGCTGGGACCATAGTCACCAAGAAAACAATTGGTAACACACTACGCCATGAAGGACTGAAATCCTGCAGAGCCCGCAAGGTCCCCCTGCTCAAGCCAGCGCATGTCCAGGCCCGTCTGAAGTTTGCCAATGACCATCTGGATGATCCAGAGGAGGAATGGGAGAAGGTCATGTGGTCTGATGAGACAAAAATATAACTTTTTGGTCTAAACTCCACTCGCCGTGTTTGGAGGAAGAAGAAGGATGAGTACAACCCCAAGAACACCATCCCAACCGTGAAGCATGGAGGTGGAAACATGCTTTTCTGCAAAGGGGACAGGATGACTGCACCGTATTGAGGGGAGGATGGATGGGGCCATGTATCGTGAGATCTTGGCCAACAACCTCCTTCCCTCAGTAAGAGCATTGAAGATGGGTCGTGGCTGGGTCTTCCAGCATGACAACGACCTGAAACACACAGCCAGGGCAACTAAGGAGTGGCTCCGTAAGAAGCATCTCAAGGTCCTAGAGTGGCCTAGCCAGTCTCCAGACCTGAACCCAATAGAAAATCTTTGGAGGGAGCTGAAAGTCCGTATTGCCCAGCGACAGCCCCGAAACCTGAAGGATCTGGAGAAGGTCTGTATGGAGGAGTGGGCCAAAATCCCTGCTGCAGTGTGTGCAAACCTGGTCAAGACCTACAGGAAACGTATGATCTCTGTAATTGCAAACAAAGGTTTCTGTACCAAATATTAAGTTCTGCTTTTCTGATGTATCAAATACTTATGTCATGCAATAAAATGCAAATTAATTACTTAAAAATCATACAATGTGATTTTCTGGATTTTTGTTTTAGATTCTGTCTCTCACAGTTGAAGTGTACCTATGATAAAAAATTACAGACCTCTACATGCTTTGTAAGTAGGCAAACCTGCAAAATTAGCAGTGTATCAAATACTTGTTCTCCCCACTGTATATATATACACTACCGTTCAAAAGTTTGGGGTCACTTAGACATTTCCTTGTTTTCCAAAAATAATGATTTTTAATAGAAATAATAATTGTGTCCTTCAAACTTTGCTTTCGTCAACGAATCCTCCATTTGTAGCAATTACAGCCTTGCAGACCTTTGGCATTCTAGTTGTCAATTTGTTGAGGTAATCTGAATAGATTTCACCCCATGCTTCCTGAAGCACCTCCCACAAGTTGGATTGGCATGATGGGCACTTCTTACGGTCAAGCTGCTCCCACAACAGCTCAATAGGGTTGAGATCCGGTGACTGTGCTGGCCACTCCATTATAGACAGAATACCAGTTGACTACTTCTTCCCTAAATAGTTCTTGCATAGTTTGGAGCTGTGCTTTGGGTCATTGTCCTGTTGTATGAGGAAATTGGCTCCAATCAAGCACCGTCCACAGGGTATGGCATGGCGTTGCAAAATGGAGTGATAGCCTTCCTTCTTCAAGATCCCTTTTACCCTGTACAAATCTCCCACTTTACCACCACCAAAGCACCCACATACTATCACATTGCCTCCACCATGCTTGACAGATGGCATCAAGCACTCCTCCAGCATCTTTTCATTTGGTCTGCGTCTCACAAATTTACTTCTTTGTGATCCGAACACCTCAAACTTCGATTCGTCTGTCCATAACACTTTTTTCCAATCTTCCTCTGTCTAGTGTCCATGTTCTTTTGCCCATCTTAATCTTTTCTTTTTATTGGCCAGTCTGAGATTTGGCTTTTTCTTTCCAACTCTGCCTAGAAGGTCAGCATCCCGGAGTCGCCTCTTCACTGTTGACGTTGAGACTGATGTTTTGCGGGTACTATTTAATGAAGCTGCCAGTTGAGGACCTGTGAGGCGTCTGTTTCTCAAACTAGACACTCTAATGTATTTGTCCTCTTGCTCAGTTGTGCACCGGGGCCTCCCACTCCTCTTTCTATTCTGGTTAGAGACAGTTTGCGCTGTTCTGTGAAGGGAGTAGTACACAGCGTTGTACGAGAGCTTCAGTTTCTTGGCAATTTCTCACATGGAATAGCCTTCATTTCTCAAAACAAGAATAGACTGACGAGTTTCAGAAGAACATTTCTGGCCTTTTTGATCCTGTAATCGAACCCACAATTGCTGATGCTCCAGATACTCAACTAGTCTCAAGAAGGCCAGTTGTATTGCTTCTTTAATCAGCACAACCGTTTTCAGCTGTGCTAACATAATTGCAAAAGGGTTTTCTAATGATCAATTAGCCTTTTAAGATGATCAACTTGGATTAGCAAACACAACGTGCCATTGGAACACAGGACTGATGGTTGCTGATAATGGGCCTCTGTACGCCTATGTAGATATTCCATTTCCAGCTACAATAGCCATTTACAACATTAACAATGTCTACACTGTATTTCTGATCAATTTGATGTTATTATAATGGACAAAAAAATTGCTTTTCTTTCGAAAACAAGGACATTTCTAAGTGACCCCAATCTTTTGAACGGCAGTGTATATATATATATATATATATATATATATATATATATATATATATTTTTTTTTACAAATTGATACTTGGAGTCAAAGTACTGATTTGATATCATCCAAAATAACATTGTGATATGTAACTGTATCGATTCCCCCGCCACCCCATAACTACTGTACAGTAACAATATGTGAGTGAACATCTGCCACACACACACACACACAAATCCAGAGAGCGACAGTAGGCTATCGTGTGTACACAGACACACAAACAGAGGTAAGCACTATAAGAGGACCCAGAAATAGGCTTGAAGCATCACAGTGAGATACTGTACAAGAGGCAATAGCTGAGGTCACATCACCACAGAAATCCAAGCAAGGTGTCGGCATCAAGGGTTTGTAAAATAACAGAAACCACGTTTCCATCCAACCATTTCATCATGCGGATGAATTACCTGATGCCTGAAAAACGTCAAGACCGTGCTGATGGAAACATGAAATGCCAGTACAATTTTATAAACGCCGACAGACAATTTGTTCCTTCGACATGGTGGGATCTTTTTGTGTCGGTAAAATTAATGATGTGGTGGAAACGCCTTTATGCACAAATATTGATATAATTACCATCATATACACTGCTCAAAAAAAGAAAGGGAACACTTAAACAACACATCCTAGATCTGAATGAATGAAACAATCTTATTAAATACGTTTTTCTTTACATAGTTGAATGTTATGACAACAAAATCACACACAAATTATCAATGGAAATCAAATGTATCAACCCATGGAGTCTGGATTTGGAGTCACCCTCAAAATTAAAGTGGAAAACCACACTACAGGCTGATCCAACTTTGATGTAATGTCCTTAAAACAAGTCAAAATTAGGCTCAGTAGTGTGTGTGGCCTCCACGTGCCTGTATGACCTCCCTACAACGCCTGGGCATGCTCCTGATGAGGTGGCGGATGGTCTCCTGAGGGATCTCCTCCCAGACCTGGACTAAAGCATCCGCCAACTCCTGGACAGTCTGTGGTGGAACGTGGCGTAGGTGGATGGAGCAAGACATGATGTCCCAGATGTGCTCAATTGGATTCAGGTCTGGGGAACAGGCGGGCCAGTCCATAGCATCAATGCCTTCCTCTTGCAGGAACTGCTGACACACTCCAGCCACATGAGGACTAGCATTGTCTTGCATTAGGAGGAACCCAGGGCCAACCGCACTAGCATATGGTCTCACAAGGGGTCTGAGGATCTCATCTCGGTACCTAATGGCAGTCAGGCTACCTCTGGCGAGCACATGGAGGGCTGTGCGGCCCCCCAAAGAAATGCCACCCCACACCATGACTGACCCACCGCCAAACCGGTCATGCTGGAGGATGTTGCAGGCAGCAGAACGTTCTCCATGGCGTCTCCAGACTCTGTCACGTCTGTCACATGTGCTCAGTGTGAACCTGCTTTCATCTGTGAAGAGCACAGGGCGCCAGTGGCGAATTTGCCTATCTTGGTGTTCTCTGGCAAATGCCAAACGTCCTGCACGGTGTTGGGCTGTAAGCACAACCCCCACCTGTGGACGTCGGGCCCTCATACCACCCTCATGGAGTCTGTTTCTGACCGTTTGAGCAGACACATGCACATTTGTGGTCTGCTGGAGGTCATTTTGCAGGGCTCTGGCAGTGCTCCTCCTGCTCCTCCTTGCACAAAGGCGGAGGTAGCGGTCCTGCTGCTGGGTTGTTGCCCTCCTACGGCCTCCTCCACGTCTCCTGATGTACTGGCCTGTCTCCTGGTAGCGCCTCCATGCTCTGGACACTACGCTGACAGACACAGCAAACCTTCTTCCCACAGCTCGCATTGATGTGCCATCCTGGATGAGCTGCACTACCTGAGCCACTTGTGTGGGTTGTAGACTCCGTCTCACGCTACCACTAGAGTGAAAGCACCGCCAGCATTCAAAAGTGACCAAAACATCAGCCAAGAAGCATAGGAACTGAGAAGTGGTCTGTGGTCACCACCTGTAGAACCACTTCTTTATTGGGGGTGTCTTGCTAATTGCCTATAATTTCCACCTGTTGTCTATTCCATTTGCACAACAGCATGTGACATTTATTGTCAATCAGTGTTGCTTCCTAAGTGGACAGTTTGATTTCACAGAAGTGTGATTGACTTGGAGTTACATTGTGTTGTTTAAGTGTTCCCTTTATTTTTTTGAGCAGTGTATATACTGAACAAAAATATAAACGCAACATGTAAAGTGTTGGTCCCATGTTTCAAGAGCTGAAATAAAAGATCCCAGAAATGTTCCATATGCTCAAAAAGCTTATTTCTCTAAAATGTTGTGCACACATTTGTTTACATCCCTGTTAGTGAGCATTTCTCCTTTGCCAAGATAATCCATCCATATCATGGCATATCAAGAAGCTGATTAAACAGTATGATCATTAGGCAGGTGCACTTTGTGCTGGGGACAATAAAAGGCCATTCTATGATGTGCAGTTTTGTCACACAACACAATGCCACAGTTGTCTCAAGTTTTGAGGGAGTGTGCAATTGGCATGCTGACTGCAGGAATGTCCACCAGAGCTGTTGCCAGAGAATGTAATGTTCATTTCTCTACCATAAGCCGCCTCCGTCATTTTAGAGAATTTGGCAGTACGTCCAACCGGCCTCACAACCGCAGACCACGTGTAACCATGCCAGCCCAGGACCTCCACATCCGGCTTCTTCACCTGCGGGATCGTCTGAGACCAGCCACACGGACAGCTGATGAAACTTTCTGTCTGTAATAGAGCCCTTTTGTGGGGAAAAACTCATTCTGATTGGCTGGAACTGGCTCCCCAGTGGGTGGGTATGGCTCCCAAGTGTGTGGGCTTATGCCCTCCCAGGCCCACCGATAACTGCGCCCCTGCCCAGTCAGGTGAAATCCATAGATTAGAGCCTCATTTATTTATTTCCATTGACTGATTTCCTTATATGAACTGTAACTCAATAAAATCGTTGAAATTGTTGCATGTTGCGTTTATATTTTTGTTCAGTATAAGTAAACTTGGAGTCATGCGATGATATGTTGTGTGGTCCTCCCACTACAACTCGGGAAAGCATGCAGTTTATTAGGCTACAGATGAAATAAGTTACGATGAACTTCACAGGATGGTGAAAGTGCAAGGAGATGAGCTTGACGCTCCTTTCCAATAAATATCGAGGGTCTTATTCTGGTGACAAATACAAATAATATCACTCTTATCCATAATAATCTCATAATATGGGTAGCCTACCTGCACTGGATCTGATAGCTGTTGGCTAGAGCGCATGTGCCAAGACCAGAGTGGGCACATTTGCTGTAACAACAGTTTTTGGTGACAAAACCATCAGTAGAGTTGAAAATGCGATGGAAACCCATTTAACTTTTTTTCATTCGGTACATGGGAATTAAACGGCAAAAGTAATTTTTTTGTGCACTACGTCATCACGCACATCCTTCTATCCACAAAAAGTATGTTTTATGGAAACATCTCTGGTGGGAAAATGCACATATTGTTTATTGCAGATGTTATAATATTCGCATGAAGATCTGCCATTGAGTGAAAACCTAGCGACATACATTTTTTTCCAGATTGACTCCTACAAGGTCTGTCTGTTCGTCTCATAGGGCAGTTGAGTAGCTCATCTCCTGTTTCTGTAGCATTAGGCAGCTTCCTCTCTAACACTGCATAGTGAACATAATAGTGAGAGAACATTGAGGGTAGGATATAGTGTGCAGGCCACTTTCACACAGCATATAGATCAAGGTATAGGCTATATAGGACACTTCAGAACATTAGATGAAGACAGAAACGCAACATGCCAGATGGATCATTCAGCATCACCATCTAGTTAGTGACACTGCTATGTCACCTCACCACCCACATTGCCACTCAACATGCTCATTAGCTAGTCATTAGTTAGCTAAACAACCCACTCACATATCACTCTTCAAGGTCTTGCAGGTGGGTGTACTGTTTTGTGGGCTATTTACAGAGCTTCATAGAGAGATAGAGCTTCATAGAGGGATAGAGCTTCATAGAGAGAGAGAGAGAGAGAGAGAGAGAGAGAGAGAGAGAGAGAGAGAGAGAGAGAGAGAGAGAGAGAGAGAGAGAGAGAGAGAGAGAGAGAGAGAGAGAGCGAGAGAGAGCTAACGCTATTGTTGTTGTCTTGAGGTAGGATATAATAGCCCCCCCACACAGTGCCGTTTTGGTTTACCCTGGTGGCATCGGACCCCCAAAGGAGTGCACCATGGGAGGGTGTAGCGTGAGAGCAGAGGGGTGAGGCCGGGTGAGGGATGGCCAGACTTTTCTCTCTAATCCCTATATAAGATGACATCAGACTGTCGCTCCTTCTCTCCAACTTCCTGTGTGTGTGTATGGTATGTGTGTGTGTGCATGTGTATGCTTGTGTATGTGTGTGTGCTTGTCGTGTGTGCACATGCATCTGTGTCTGTGTCCGTGCATCTGTATGTGTGCACGTCCCTCCGTCTTTGTGCGTATGTATTCAGTGATTAGTTACCTTGCGCTGGGTGACTCCTGTCTGTCTGTAGCTGTTATATGGTCCTGGGTTTCCCTGTTCATTTGCAGCGCTGCATTAATAATAGCTGCTGGTGGCTGACAGAAACAGAGCGGAGACGTTTCACATTCAGACCCTGGACTGCTGCTACTCCTGCTGTCTGTCTCTGTCCTCAACCTCTCACTACATCGCTCTCCCTTTCTCCCCCTTTCTCTATGGTCATCTTTGTCTTAGTATCCTTCTCTTTCCCACTGTCTCCCGTTGTATGCCAACTTCTCCATCTTCTCTCTCTTTCTCTGTCACTAAAACGTTGCAGGGAAAGGAAGTCTGCCAAGTCTTCTGTGAGTCTCCAATCACTGCAGAGCTGTAGGTTCATGTAACCTACTACCTACTGGATGTAATGCTGTAATGTTGTCATGTGTTAACAGCTGTAATGTTGTCATGTGTTAACATTATGGGGAAAAAGAGCTGTCCATTTACAACACTTCCAGCAGCAACAGCTGAGTATTTAAATGTTTCATTTAACCAGGCAAGTCAATTAAGCACAAATTCACAAAAGGCCTCCTGTGGGGCTGGGGGCTAGGAATAAAAATAAAAATGTAGGACAAAACGTACATCACAACAAGAGAGACAACATGTTAGTAACACAACATGAAAACAACACAACATGATAGCAACACATGGTAACAACACAACATGACAGCAACACAACATGACAGCAACACAGCATGACAACACAACATGGTAGCAACACAACATGACAGCAACACAACAACATGGTAGCAACACAACATGACAGCAAGACAAAATGACAACACAGCATGGTAGCAACGCAGCATAACAACAAAACATGACAGCAACACAAAATTACAGCAACACAACATGGCAGCAACACAACATGACAGCACCACAACATAGTAGCAAAACATGACAACACAACATGGTAGCAACACAACATGACATCAGCACAATAAGGTAGCAACACAACATGGCAGCAGAACAACATGGTAGCAGGACAAACATGGTACAAACAATAGCACGAAGGACAAAATGGTAGAGACAAAACACATCACGCGAAGCAGTTTCAGGGCAGTATGTCTCTCTCTCTCTCACACACACACTGTTTCCAAGATGGCGTAGCAGTGCGGTCGCTTTTATTCATTGTCCTTGTGTAAATATCCCGTTTCTTGTTTTTTTTGGTCTATTTTGTATATATTTCTCAATTTTTACTTTTCATTCTTTAACTAAATATACTTTCCTGCAACCCGCCTCACCCAACGTGGAAAGGATTCTATTATTTCTTTATAACTTTCATCAAGAACCGTAAGCTGAAACTAGTGTAGCTGCAACTGAATGGCTACTTGCTATTAGTCACCGTTAGCGTCTTCACCACTGTCCGTGGCCTACACTATCCACCAGCCAGCTCTAGCTCTAGCCTGGACAATTCGTCGGCCAGTCTGCACAGCGTGCTATCGACCCAGCGTGCTATCGACCCAGAGCTTATTGGACTTTCTGCAGGAATCACTGGACCCTAGCGCCGGATCATCGCAACCAGCTAGCTAGCTGCAACCTGTTGTTGGCTGATTACCATTGCCCTATATCAAGCACAAGTTAGCCTTGAGCTAGCCTCAGGCCCATCTCCCGGCTATCTACCTCTCTGTCAACCGGACGGGACCTCCTAGTGTTGACACTGAGCCCCGCCGATCCAACACGACTGGTTTGCCGACGAAATAGTCTGATGTGGTTTCAACAGGCTTCCCGTTGCGACGACCACGAAGATCCATCTGCCAGCCCCGGCCCGCTAGCACACGCAAACTACAACTGTGCTCCCTGCTAGCTGTGCTGAAGCACCAATTTGAACTGCTCTCGGACTCACATATTGCTGTTCACTGGACCTTATGATCACTCAGCTGCACAGCTGATGCCTGCTGGACTGTTCCTTTACACGGTACCCTGTCCTGTTTATTCTGTTTAGCCTTAGCCCAAACGTTATCGCTATTTCCAGTTGTTGTCTTAGCTCTCTCTAATAACACCTGTGACTGCTTTATGCCTCTCTCCCATGTCAATTATGCCTTGCCTATTGCTGTTTGGGTTAGTTCTTATTATACAATTTCACTGTAGAACCCCTAGTCCCTCTCAAACTGCCTCAAATAGTTCCTTTGTTCCACCCCCCATACACGCCGAAACCGGCTCAATCGGTGCCTCCAGTGACGCTATCTCTTTCATTGTTACCCAACGCTTAGGGTTACCTGAACTGTACTCATATCCTTCCATATCCTTTTCTGTACATAATGCCCTGAATCTTTTCTACAACGCCCGGAGAACTGCCCCCTTTATTCTATGTACCCAACGCACTAGAAGACCAGTTCTTAAAGCCTTTAGTCGTATCCTTATTCTAGTCCTCCTCTGTTCCTCTGGTGATGTAGAGGCTAACCCAGGCCCTGCAGCCCCCAGTATCACTCCTACTCCCCAGGAGCTATTATTTGTTGACTTCTGTAACCGTAAAAGTCTTGGTTTTCTGCACGTAAATATCAGAAGCCTCCTTCCTAAGTTTGAGTTATTCACTGCGTTAGCACACTCCGCCAACCCTGATGTTCTAGCAGTGTCTGAATCCTGGCTTAGGAAGGCCACCAAAAATTCTGAAATTTCCATCCCCAACTATAACATTTTCCGTCTAGATAGAACTGCCAAAGGGGGTGGAGTTGCAATCTACTGTAGAGATAGCCTGCAGAGCTCTATCATACTATCCAGGTCTGTGCCCAAACAGTTTGAGCTTCTACTTCTAAAAATCCACCTTTCCAGAAATAAATCTCTCACTGTTGCCGCTTGCTACAGACCCCCCTCAGCCCCCAGCTGTGCCCTGGACACCATATGTGAATTGATTGCCCCCCATCTATCCTCAGAGTTCGTACTGCTTGGTGACCTAAATTGGGATATGCTTAACACCCCGGCCATCCTACAATCTAAACTAGATGCCCTCAATCTCACACAAATTATCAACGAACCTACCAGGTACAACCCTAAATCCGTAAACATGGGTACCCTCATAGATATCATCCTGACTAACTTACCCTCTAAATACACCTCCGCTGTCTTCAACCAGGATCTCAGCGATCACTGCCTTATTGCCTGCGTCCGTAACGGGTCTGCGGTCAAACGACCACCCCTCATCACTGTCAAATGCTCCCAAAAACACTTCAGCGAGC
Source organism: Coregonus lavaretus (assembly GCF_964263955.1). Classification (NCBI taxonomy): domain Eukaryota; kingdom Metazoa; phylum Chordata; class Actinopteri; order Salmoniformes; family Salmonidae; genus Coregonus; species Coregonus lavaretus. Next base: position 16,700,158 of record NC_140010.1, read on the forward strand.
AGGCCTTCCTAATTGACCTGGCCCAGGTATCCTGGATGGATATAGATCTCATTCCGTCAGTAGAGGATGCCTGGTTGTTCTTTAAAAGTAATTTCCTCTCAATCTTAAATAAACATGCCCCATTCAAAAAATACAGAACTAAGAACAGATATAGCCCCTGGTTCTCCTCAGACTTGACTGCCCTTGACCAGCACAAAAACATCCTGTGGCGTACTGCATTAGCATCAAATAGCCCCCGCGATATGCAACTTTTCAGGGAAGTTAGGAACCAATATACACAAGCAGTTAGGAAAGCAAAGGCTAACTTTTTCAAACAGAAATTTGCATCCTGTAGCACTAACTCCAAAAAGTTTTGGGACACTGTAAAGTCCATGGAAAATAAGAGCACTTCCTCCCAGGTGCCCACTGCACTGAGGCTAGGAAACACTATCACCACCGATAAATCTACAATAATCGAGAATTTCAACAAGCATTTTGCTACGGCTGGCCATGCTTTCCACCTGGCTACCACTACCCCGGCCACCCGCTCTGCACCCTCCGCTGCAACTTGCCCATGCCCCCCCCGCTTCTCCTTCACACAAATCCAGACAGCTGATGTTCTGAAAGAGCTGCAAAATCTGGACCCCTACAAATCATCTAGGCTAGACAATCTGGACCCTTTCTTTCTAAAACTAGCCGCCGAAATTGTCGCAACCCCTATTACTAGCCTGTTCAACCTCTCTTTCGTAACGTCTGAGATCCCCAGAGATTGGAAAGCTGCCGTGGTCATCCCCCTCTTCAAAGGGGGTGACACTCTAGATCCAAACTGTTACAGACCCATATCCATCCTGCCCTGCCTTTCAAAAGTTTTTGAAAGCCAAGTCAACAAACAGATCACCGACCATTTCGAATCCCACCGTACCTTCTCCGCTATGCAATCCGGTTTCCGAGCTGGTCATGGGTGCACTTCAGCCACGCTCAAGGTCCTAAACGATATTATAACCGCGATCGATAATAGACAGTACTGTGCAGCCGTTTTCATTGACCTGGCCAAGGCTTTCGACTCTGTCAACCACCGCATTCTTATTGGCAGACTAAATAGCCTTGGTTTCTCAAATGACTGCCTCGCCTGGTTCACCAACTACTTCGTTGATAGAGTTCAATGTGTCAAATCGGAGGGCCTGTTGTCTGGACCTATGGCAGTCTCTATGGGGGTGCCACAGGGTTCAATTCTTGGGCCGACTCTTTTCTCTGTGTATATCAATGACGTCGCTCTTGCTGCTGGTGACTCTCAGATCCACCTCTACGCAGACGACACCATTTTGTATACATCTGGCCCTTCATTGGACACTGTGTTAACAAACCTCCAAACGAGCTTCAATGCCATACAACACTCCTTCAGTAGCCTCCAACTGCTCTTAAACACTAGTAAAACTAAATGCATGCTCTTCAACCGAACGCTGCTTGCACCCGCCCACCCGACTAGAATCACTACTCTCGACGGGTCTGACCTAGAGTATGTGGACAACTACAAATATCTAGGTGTCTGGTTAGACTGTAAACTCTCCTTCCAGACTCACATTAAGAATCTCCAATCCAAAGTTAAATCTAGAATCGGTTTCCTATTTCGCAACAAAGCCTCCTTCACTCATGCTGCCAAACATGCCCTCGTAAAACTGACTATCCTACCAATCCTTGACTTCGGCGATGTCATTTACAAAATAGCCTCCAACACTCTACTCAGCAAATTGGATGTAGTCTATCACAGTGCCATCCGTTTTGTCTCCAAAGCCCCATATAATACCCATCACTGTGACCTGTACGCTCTTGTTGGCTGGTCCTCACTACATATTCGTCGCCAAACCCACTGGCTCCAGGCCATCTATAAATCACTGCTAGGCAAATCCCCGCCTTATCTTAGCTCATTGGTCACCATAGCAACACCCACCCGTAGTCTGCGCTCCAGCAGGTATATCTCACTGGTCATCCCCAAAGCCAACACCTCCTTTGGCTGCAATTCCTTCCAGTTCTCTGCTGCCAATGACTGGAACAAATTGCAAAAATCTCTGAAGCTGGAGACACTTATCTCCCTCACTAACTTTAAGCATCAGTTGTCAGAGCACCTTACCGATCACTGCACCTGTACACAGCCCATCTGAAATTAGCCCGCCCAACTACCTCATCCCTATATTGTTATTTATTTTGCTCATTTGTACCCCAGTATCTCTATTTGCACATCATCTCTTGCACATCTATCATTCCAGTGTTAATACTAATTGTAATTATTTTGCACTATAGCCTATTTTATTGCCTTACCTCCATAACTTGCTACATTTGCACACACTGTATATATATGTATTTCTGTTGTATTTTTGACTTTGTTTTGTTTTACCCCATATGTAACTCTGTGTTGTTGTTTTTATCGCACTGCTTTGCTTTATCTTGGCCAGGTCGCAGTTGTAAATGAGAACTTGTTCTCAACTGGTTTACCTGGTTAAATAAAGGTGAAATAAAAATAAAAAACACACACACACACACACACACACACACACACACACACACACACACACACACACACACACACACACACACACACACACACACACACACACACACACACCACTATATATAAGTAACTCAGACAAGGCTGGTGGGAGGAGCTATAGGAGGAAGGGCTCATTTTAATGGCTGGAATGGAATCAATGGAAAGGTACGAAACACATGGAAACAACGTGTTTGACTCCATTCCATTGATTTCATTCCAGCCATTACAATGAGCCCGTCCTCCTATAGCTCCCTCCCACCTGCCTCCTCTGACGTAACTACTGTATGAACTCTCTGCCCCTGGAACTGTAGTCTGTTCTCGCCCACCCATTCCACCCTTCTATCTCTAGTGTGTGTGTGTGTGTGTCAGAGCCGACCAGCAGCAACTCTCTGATCACTGAGGACCTGATAAGTGAGTTAGGTCACATATCCAAAGGTTAATGAAGCCATTGACACTGTATCTGCATCTCAGTCTGTGTGTATGCGGTTTCAGGAGATGCAGTAGAATACACTGCATAGCCTACACCTGTCGTATTTACACTATAAACACAACACAACACTACTAGACTTGTGCTATTATAATGTGTTGGTGTGCAGTGTCACATAAACCCATTGACATAATCAACAGTGAGAGCGACAGCTATCCCAAACCATTATTCACAGCTGTTCAATGTGCCTCTATGAGATTAAGAGAGATTAAGATGACTTTATTGGTCAATTGCACACTAAATCCAACTAAAATGTAACTTCCGCTTTTAACCCAACCCCTCCGATAGGGCTGGGAGGTATACCTTATTTTACGATATACCGGTATTGATGCACAGACCGGTTTGGGTTTTTACTTTACCTTCTATAACGGTATTTGAATATTTGGTCTGTTAAATGTGACACGCCGTGTGTAACGTACATTTTTATAGTTTACTCCGCTACTTGAGTCATCTCTATCCGCTCTCTCTCTCTCCATGCCGCCTTCCACACAGACCTAGCCCCGCCCCCTGTCACTCAAGGAGCGCATTTGTTGTTCCTCGACCACGAGACACTTGCGTTCCGTCTGCATAGTCAATGCAGCACATGCAACAACGTTGAAGTCGTTTTCCCTTTGTTTCTTAATATAAATCCACTAGTGTTCTATAATTACACTATCAGTTTGTGTTTCTTACATCTACAAATTACTAGTTTGTCTTTTCTTAGCAAGTTGGACCTAAATTGTGTTAGCCACTAGTGCTAATCGCTAGTTAGCTGGCTAGCTAGCTAATAAATGTAATAAGTCAGCGCAAACGTAACTAGCTATACAGCCTGTTAATACCAGTGATGGTGTAGACCAGCCTTTCTTAAAGTATGGGTCACGGACCTGTTAATGGTGGGTCGCGATGTGTTAGAGTAAATGTATAATTATTTCATTAATTACTGGAATTGATTTGGCAGAGTTCAACTACACTGTTCAGTGACCTCTCTGCTTAGCAGCGATGTCAGTTTGGCAGCTGCGCGTGTGGGAGGGAGATTCGCGGTTTACCTGATATTTTTTCTGCAGTTTTCTTGAAGATCACTCCGCGAACCACACGCAGCAGCGCTGTCTGCCAATGACTTGTCATTCCCACTCGCCATCACTCACCGCTGCCATCAAATGGAGTCAAGCTAGCCACAAATTCTGACTGAGCTCAATAGTCATGAAACGCAAATACAGCGAAACGTTTCTCTCTCTTGGGGTGTGTTCTTAAATTCAATCTGAGTTGTCAGATTGTCAGTTTGTAAATTCAGTGTTGCACTCTCGGAGCATTCATAGCGCACACTGGACGCTCTGGCCGAGGAGTAGGGTTGATCCGTGCGTTCTGACCTCACAACGGCAGTCAAGCACCCAAGCTAACTTGCTAGCTACTTCCAGACACAAATGAGAAAACACCTCACTCTGACCATTTTACTCGCCCTAGCAGAGCTGGTTAGGCGGTTTTCGTGTTATCCAGAGCGTTGGTGACTAACTGTGCTGCTGGCAACAATTTAATAACGTTTTTTTGCCGACTTTTCCTGACACCGGCCATATTCAACAGGTGTTGAGCGTTCGTAAATGCATCAGTTATTCTGCGCTCTTGCACACTCAGACGAGAGTGCTCTGAAATCGGAGTAGATAGCCAGAGCGATTTTACGAAAGCACCCTTGGTTTCATACAAATTTGAGAAATAACGAGGAGCACCCACAATGTGTTTTGTGCGGGGAAGTGCTTAGTAATGGGTCTTTCAGAACAGGGCAGAATGCTGAAGGAAACTGCTTCGATAGTGGAAAAGTAAGTCAGCTAGCAGGGCATTGTTGTCATTTTATAACAGCTGATGATAAGCAGAAATAAGGGAGTTCTATCTCTCATAGTAATAGATGTGAGTTTCTCGTTCAAACAATTCCCTTGTACACAGCTAATAGCTAGACAGCTAACGTTAGCCAAAGCAAGATAGCTAGCTACTGATAGTGTGCAACCCTAAGTAACAGTACATATGAAGATGAAAAATGATCAGACCAAATGTACATCTTACTGTAGAAATGATTGGTGAAAACAAGCCTAGGTTGGAACTGTTGCTGTTCAAATACAAGTAATACTTTTCTCTGAACTGGAATAAACTGATTGAAGCAAGATGCTTTTTGAGGCAAACTCACTCACAGTTCTGGGTTGCTCATCTACAGCAGGAAGCGGTCTTCTGCCTGACTGAGAAAGCAGTAGATGTTCAGGGTTCTCAACGCTGGGTACTTAAAAAACAAGTACAGAAACAGACTCAAGGCTGAGCACAACCTCAGGGTTGCAGTGTCCAAAATTGAGCCCAGAATAGACATGCTTGTTGAAAACTTCAACCAGCCACACACCTCTCATTAAGACTGTGTGTGTGTTTTCTGGTGTGATCAGTCAGTTTATTCCAATTCAGAATACAAATTATTTATTGTATTTTAACAGCAACAGTTCCAACCTAGATTTTTTTAAACAATACTTTCTACAGTAAGATGTACAGTAGGCCTGATCTTTTTTCATATGTACTGTTACTTAGGGTTGCACTGTCAAAAACCAAGCCTGTGTGTGTGTTTCTGTAATGTTATACATCTGTGTGATGTGATCAATCAGTTTATTCCAGTTCAGAATGAAAATGATGTATTGTATTTTAACAGCAATAGTTCCAACCTAAACAGATATGTAAGTGTGTTTTTAACAGGGGAAAAAAACATGAACTATTTATATATTTTAATTTATTGTTATTTATTATTTTTCTATATTGCATTTGTTTTAGGCTGGCATAAGGGAAATGAAATGTACGGATATTTACGTACAGTGGGGAAAAAAAGTATTTAGTCAGCCACCAATTGTGCAAGTTCTCCCACTTAAAAAGATGAGAGAGGCCTGTAATTTTCATCATAGGTACACGTCAACTATGAAAGACAAAATGAGAAGAAAAAAAATCCTGAAAATCACATTGTAGGATTTTTAATGAATTTATTTGCAAATTATGGTGGAAAATAAGTATTTGGTCAATAACAAAAGTTTCTCAATACTTTGTTATATACCCTTTGTTGGCAATGACACAGGTCAAACGTTTTCTGTAAGTCTTCACAAGGTTTTCACACACTGTTGCTGGTATTTTGGCCCATTCCTCCATGCAGATCTCCTCTAGAGCAGTGATGTTTTGGGGCTGTCGCTGGGCAACACAGACTTTCAACTCCCTCCAAAGATTTTCTATGGGGTTGAGATCTGGAGACTGGCTAGGCCACTCCAGGACCTTGAAATGCTTCTTACGAAGCCACTCCTTCGTTGCCCGGGCGGTGTGTTTGGGATCATTGTCATGCTGAAAGACCCAGCCACGTTTCATCTTCAATGCCCTTGCTGATGGAAGGAGGTTTTCACTCAAAATCTCACGATACATGGCCCCATTCATTCTTTCCTTTACACGGATCAGTCGTCCTGGTCCCTTTGCAGAAAAACAGCCCCAAAGCATGATGTTTCCACCCCCATGCTTCACAGTAGGCATGGTGTTCTTTGGATGCAACTCAGCATTCTTTGTCCTCCAAACACGACGAGTTGAGTTTTAACCAAAGTTATATTTTGGTTTCATCTGACCATATGACATTCTCCCAACTCTTCTGGATCATCCAAATGCACTCTAGCAAACTTCAGACGGGCCTGGACATGTACTGGCTTAAGTAGGTGGACACGTCTGGCACTGCAGGATTTGAGTCCCTGGCGGCGTAGTGTGTTACTGATGGTAGGCTTTGTTACTTTGGTCCCAGCTCTCTGCAGGTCATTCACTAGGTCCCCCCGTGTGGTTCTGGGATTTTTGCTCACCGTTCTTGTGATCATTTTGACCCCACGGGGTGAGATCTTGCGTGGAGCCCCAGATCGAGGGAGATTATCAGTGGTTTTGTATGTCTTCCATTTCCTAATAATTGCTCCCACAGTTGATTTCTTCAAACCAAGCTGCTTACCTATTGCAGATTCAGTCTTCCCAGCCTGGTGCAGGTCTACAATTTTGTTTCTGGTGTCCTTTGACAGCTCTTTGGTCTTGGCCATAGTGGAGTTTGGAGTGTGACTGTTTGAGGTTGTGGACAGGTGTCTTTTATACTGATAACAAGTTCAAACAGGTGCCATTAATACAGGTAACGAGTGGAGGACAGAGGAGCCTCTTAAAGAAGAAGTTACAGGTCTGTGAGAGCCAGAAATCTTGCTTGTTTGTAGGTGACCAGATACTTATTTTCCACCATAATTTGCAAATAAATTCATAAAAAATCCTACAATGTGATTTTCTGCATTTTCTTTCTCAATTTGTCTGTCATAGTTGACGTGTACCTATGATGAAAATTACAGGCCTCTCTCATCTTTTTAAGTGGGAGAACTTGCACAATTGGTGGCTGACTAAATACTTTTTTCCCCCACTATACATACAGTGGGGAGAACAAGTATTTGATACACTGACAATTTTGCAGGTTTTCCTACTTACAAAGCATCTAGAGGTCTGTAATTTTTATCATAGGTACACTTCAACTGAGAGAGACGGAATCTAAAACAAAAATCCAGAAAATCACATTGTATGATTTTTAAGTAATAATTTGCATTTTATTGCATGACATAAGTATTTGATACATCAGAAAAGCAGAACTTAATATTTGGTAAAGAAACCTTTGTTTGCAATTACAGAGATCATACGTTTCCTGTAGGTTTTGACCAGGTTTGCACACACTGCAGCAGGGATTTTGGCCCACTCCTCCTTCCAGACCTTCTCCAGATCCTTCAGGTTTCGGGGCTGTCGTTGGGCAATACGGACTTTCAGCTCCCTCCAAAGATTTTCTATTGGGTTCAGGTCTGGAGACTGGCTAGGCCACTCCAGGACCTTGAGATGCTTCTTACGGAGCCACTCCTTAGTTGCCCTGGCTGTGTGTTTCGGGTCGTTGTCATGCTGGAAGACCCAGCCACGACCCATCTTCAATGCTCTTACTGAGGGAAGGAGGTTGTTGGCCAAGATCTTGCGATACATGGCCCCATCCATCCTCCCCTCAATACGGTGCAGTCGTCCTGTCCCCTTTGCAGAAAAGCATCCCCAAAGAATGATGTTTCCACCTCCATGCTTCACGGTTGGGATGGTGTTTTTGGGGTTGTACTCATCCTTCTTCTTCCTCCAAACACGGCGAGTGGAGTTTAGACCAAAAAGCTCTATTTTTGTCTCATCAGACCACATGACCTTCTCCCATTCCTCCTCTGGATCATCCAGATGGTCATTGGCAAACTTCAGACGGGCCTGGACATGCCCTGGCTTGAGCAGGGGGACCTTGCGTGCGCTGCAGGATTTTAATCCATGACGGCGTAGTGTGTTACTAATGGTTTTCTTTGAGACTGTGGTCCCAGCTCTCTTCAGGTCATTGACCAGGTCCTGCCGTGTAGTTCTGGGCTGATCCCTCACCTTCCTCATGATCATTGATGCCCCACGAGGTGAGATCTTGCATGGAGCCCCAGACCGAAGGTGATTGACCGTCATCTTGAACTTCTTCCATTTTCTAATAATTGCGCCAACAGTTGTTGCCTTCTCACCAAGCTGCTTGCCTATTGTCCTGTAGCCCATCCCAGCCTTGTGCAGGTCTATAATTTTATCCCTGATGTCCTTACACAGCTCTCTGGTCTTGGCCATTGTGGAGAGGTTGGAGTCTGTTTGATTGAGTGTGTGGACAGGTGTCTTTTTACAGGTAACGAGTTCAAACAGGTGCAGTTAATACAGGTAATGAGTGGAGAACAGAAGGGCGTCTTAAAGAAAAACTAACAGGTCTGTGAGAGCCGGAATTCTTACTGGTTGGTAGGTGATCAAATACTTATATCATGCAATAAAATGCAAATTAATTACTTAAAAATCGTACAATGTGATTTTCTGGATTTTTGTTTTAGATTCCGTCTCTCACAGTTGAAGTGTACCTAGGATAAAAATTACAGACCTCTACATGCTTTGTAAGTAGGAAAACCTGCAAAATCGGCAGTGTATCAAATACTTGTTCTCCCCACTGTATATACACTACCAGTCAAAAGTTTGGACACACCTACTCATTCAAGGGTTTTTCTTTATTTTTACATTGTACAATAATAGTGAAGACACCAAAACTATAAAATAACACATATGGAATCATGTAGTAACCAAAAAAGAGATTCTTCAAAGTAGCCACACTTTGCCTTGATGACAGTAACTTTTTTGGTTACTACATGATTCCATATGTGTTATTTCATAGTTTTGATGTCTTCACTATTATTCTACAATGTAAAAAATAGTACAAATAAAGAAAAACCCTTGAAAGAGTAGGTGTGTCCAAACCTTTGACTGGAACTGTATATATATATATTTCTTTTTATTCAGACACACATTTTATCTTCTCCTGACTGCATGTGTTATGTGTGCTGCTGCATTGTGCGGGGCGTTGCCTAAGCCAGTGGTTCCCAAAATAAAAGCTAGACCAGGGTTTCCCAAACTCGGTCCTTGGGACCCAAAGGGGTGCACGTTTTGGTTTTTGCCCTAACACTACACAGCTGATTAAAATAATCAAATAATCATCAAGCTTTGATAATTTGAATCAGCTTTGTAGTGTTAGGGCAAAAAACTAAACATGCACCTGTTGGGGTCCAAAGGACTCAGTTTGGGAAATGCTGAGCTAGACAATTAGGACCCCATTGATTTTATTATAATATGTGAGCATAAGAACAGCAGTAGCCATGTCAAAATGTATAGAATTTCAGGAAATTTGCTTTAAAACTGCAACATTTTATTTTAGCTCCTTGGCAAAATGTGTAGAATTGCAGGGAAATCCAATGTTTCTCTGCTCTGCCAAGATGAGATTATGCCCACGGCCTGGACATACAGTGGGGAAAAAAAGTATTTAGTCAGCCACCAATTGTGCAAGTTCTCCCACTTAAAAAGATGAGAGAGGCCTGTAATTGTCATCATAGGTACACGTCAACTATGACAGACAAATTAAGAAGAAAAAAATCCAGAAAATCACATTGTAGGATTTTTAATGAATTTATTTGCAAATTATGGTGGAAAATAAGTATTTGGTCACCTACAAATAAGCAAGATTTCTGGCTCTCACAGACCTGTAACTTCTTCTTTAAGAGGCTCCTCTGTCCTCCACTCGTTACCTGTATTAATGGCACCTGTTTGAACTTGTTATCAGTATAAAAAGTCTCCCGAGTGGCGCAGTGGTCTAAGGCCACTAGAGATCCTGGTTCGAATCCAGGCTCTGTCGTAGCCGACCGGGAGACCCATGGGGCGGCGCACAATTGGCTCAGCGTCGTCCAGGGTAGGGGAGGGAATGACCGGCAGGGATGTAGCTCAGTTGGTAGAGCATGGCGTTTGCAACGCCAGGGATGTGGGTTCGATTCCCATGGGGGGCCAGTATAAAAAAAATTATGTATGCACTCACTAACTGTAAGTCGCTCTGGATAAGAGCGTCTGCTAAATGACTAAAATGTAAATGTAAAATAAAAGACACCTGTCCACAACCTCAAACAGTCACACTCCAAACTCCACTATGGCCAAGACCAAAGAGCTGTCAAAGGACACCAGAAACAAAATTGTAGACCTGCACCAGGCTGGGAAGACTGAATCTGCAATAGGTAAGCAGCTTGGTTTGAAGAAATCAACTGTGGGAGCAATTATTAGGAAATGGAAGACATACAAAACCACTGATAATCTCCCTCGATCTGGGGCTCCACGCAAGATCTCACCCCGTGGGGTCAAAATGATCACAAGAACGGTGAGCAAAAATCCCAGAACCACACGGGGGGACCTAGTGAATGACCTGCAGAGAGCTGGGACCAAAGTAACAAAGCCTACCATCAGTAACACACTACGCCGCCAGGGACTCAAATCCTGCAGTGCCAGACGTGTCCCCCTACTTAAGCCAGTACATGTCCAGGCCCGTCTGAAGTTTGCTAGAGTGCATTTGGATGATCCAGAAGAGTTGGGAGAATGTCATATGGTCAGATGAAACCAAAATATAACTTTTTGGTTAAAACTCAACTCGTCGTGTTTGGAGGACAAAGAATGCTGAGTTGCATCCAAAGAACACCATACCTACTGTGAAGCATGGGGGTGGAAACATCATGCTTTGGGGCTGTTTTTCTGCAAAGGGACCAGGACGACTGATCCGTGTAAAGGAAATAATTAATGGGGCCATGTATCGTGAGATTTTGAGTGAAAACCTCCTTCCATCAGCAAGGGCATTGAAGATGAAACGTGGCTGGGTCTTTCAGCATGACAATGATCCCAAACAAACCGCCCGGGCAACGAAGGAGTGGCTTCGTAAGAAGCATTTCAAGGTCCTGGAGTGGCCTAGCCAGTCTCCAGATCTCAACCCCATAGAAAATCTTTGGAGGGAGTTGAAAGTCTGTGTTGCCCAGCGACAGCCCCAAAACATCACTGCTCTAGAGGAGATCTGCATGGAGGAATGGGCCAAAATACCAGCAACAGTGTGTGAAAACCTTGTGAAGACTTACAGAAAACGTTTGACCTGTGTCATTGCCAACAAAGGGTATATAACAAAGAATTGAGAAACTTTTGTTATTGACCAAATACTTATTTTCCACCATAGTTTGCAAATACATTCATTAAAAATCCTACAATGTGATTTTCTGGATTTTTTTTTCTCATTTTGTCTGTCATAGTTGACGTGTACCTATGATGAAAATTACAGGCCTCTCTCATCTTTTTAAGTGGGAGAACTTGCACAATTGGTGGCTGACTAAATACTTTTTTCCCCCACTGTCATTCAGCTGCGCAGACAACGGACCGTGCCCACCACCTAAGCCCCTTTTTGATCCCGAAAAAAACCTGCATTGTTACAAATAATGACATAATTTTAACAGTAACTGTCTTAAAATTGGTCACAAGAAGCAATACTAAAATCTACATTAGTTAAATGTTTTGAAAAAGAGGAAATTATAATATATATATTTTTTTACTTCTTTTGTGTGTGTATATTTTTTTCACCTCTCACCCTTATGGTGGGTCGCAACCCAAAATACACCTCAATTGGTGGGTCACAAAGCAAATAAGTTTGGGAATCCCTAGGCAACCGAAGACGTTCGCTCCAACACCTTGCTTGTTTCAGCAAGGAGCAACAAGGTTTCATCAAGTTGTTAAGAGTCCATGTTACCATAGAAACAGTCTCAACCACACGAATGCCCAGCCATCCCGTCTTCAGTTAGCTGTTCGTTCCACAATATACATATATATATATATTTTTTTTTTAAGGTTATGGCGGTTATTGTATTTTCATGATGGTCTTCATCCATAACCGTGTTACACACTTATACAGTATGTGTGCCAGCCCTACCCAAGATGACGCAGTGAGACCTTCCGAACCCGAGTGACCAGAGGAGAAGAGAGGAGAGTAGTGAATGAATGAGATTGTGATGCTTTTGCACATTCCCTGGCTCCACGTTCTCCCGGTCGCTTGCTCTCTCTTTCTTCTCTCACCTCGCTTTCTTTCCTTGCTTTGTTTTTTAAAATTTAATGAGGCCTGGTTGAAACGGCAGAACGGCAGGCAAAGAGGAGGGAGGCTGAGGCTACTGCAGGCATGGCATCCGGGGTGTTCTGGCTCAGCGCCCTGTCACATGCTGGGGCCATGTGAACGCAGTGGCACTGACAGAGGGAGGGATTGAGGGAGGAAGGAGGGAAAGGAGGGAGGAGGGGGAGTGAGGGAGAGTGATATAAAGAAAATAACCAAAGAGGGGAAGTCTAACCAGAGGGGAACAGGCAGAGAGAGAGAGTCGGAAGAGTGGTAGAGAGAGAGAGTGAGAGAGCTACAGAGAGGAGAGAACTAGTGGGAGGGCGGTGGAGGAAGAGTGAGAAATAGAGATTGAAAGAGCTACACAGAGAGATCTACAGATAGAAAGAGAACTAGATGGAAGAGAGAGACAACAAGAGAGGGAGGGGAAGCTAGAGAGAGAAAGAGAGAGGGATCTCCTCGGCCTGCCGGTGCAGCGGGTGACAGCTCCTCCTTTCCCATGGCTTGGGTCATTATAAGAGACCACAGCTGAGAACAATTAAGCCTGCAGCGCCGTAATGATTAAGTCTGGCTGCACACTGGGCCTGGCCCTATCCCTGGAACTTCACTGTGGAGAGAGGAGAGGGGAGGCAGACTGGTCATCGGGGACCACTGGCCCTTTAAGCTGGCCCTTTAACTTCGCACTGCTTCAGCAGCACAACATAGTACTGTCCTTTCTCAGTACCAAACTAATGACCAGAGCTACGACCACGAACAGTGTAGAACCATTGGTGCAGAGCTGTACTGGTACAAAACCATTGCCAGGGCAGAGCTGAACTGGTATGGAACCACTAGCAGTACTTGGGATGGGCACGGTTATTTGAATATTCAAATATCCGAAAGCACGTTAGTATTTGATTACTTGGGAGCATAGATCATTTTTAGAAGAAAAACCCCCCCGCCTATTTTAACAATGAAAAGGCTTTGTCTAAAAGTAAATTGAATGATCTATGTGACACATAGCCTACAAGGACAGAACATTATGTTTATTTATTTTATTTTTAACAACAGTAAAAAAGACACACTGGTTGCCTACACACGTTTCACACCTGTAGCTTGTTGTTATTGTCAGTCAATCAAAGCAGCGCTACAGTCCGAGGTTTCACGTGTAGCACGTGAAGTAAAATGACGGACTTAAGTTGGTTAAATGAGATCAAGTAGGCTACAATGATCAACCAACAGTTGCGCCAGCAAGTCTCCATTGAAGTTTAAAAATATATACAAATTGTATTTTGACTATCCGGATATCCCCAAAAATATAATGATATTATTTGAATAGTGAAATCATTTCAAATACCCATCCCTAAGCAGTATGTTGATTTTTTTCACCTATGGTACAGGTAACCTGTGTATTCAACAAACTTTTCTGCAGTGTCATGTGGGACAACACCACACATTCCAGTTCTAGCCTACTTCCTGGTAGTACCAGTGCTACCAAAGGCATTGTAAATGAGGTCAGTTGGTATCTTTTGCCCAATTGTTAGCAAAGATCTGATCTGATTGGCCAAAATACCAATTAGTGGGGGGAATAATCTGAATTAGACTGCCTGTGTAAACTTAGCCTTAGTTTCCCACCAGAGAGACAGACGTCTATAAACTTTACAGAACTACACCCAAACACACCTTATTTATCTTTGTCTGGACCACACAAACGTACAGTGGATGTTGTAACCTTTTACGTTCCGACAACAGCCATTTTATGTGGTCGTCAAGCAACCACTTCTCAGTCCAAAACCCATGTCAAAATTCCATAAGGTAAATTGGCTAACTAGCCAAACAAAATTATCCCAGATTAGAGCTAGGCCTAATGACTAGATTAGAGCTAGGCCTAATGACTGACCACATCCCGAGTGGCACAGTGGTCTAAGGCACTGCATCGCAGTGCTAGCTGTGCCACTAGAGATCCTGGTTCGAATCCAGGCTCTGTTGTAGCCGTCCACGACCGGGAGACCCAGGGGGTGGCGCACAATTGGCCCAGCGTCGTCCAGGGTAGGGGAGGGAATGGCCAGCAGGGATGTAGCTCAGTTGGTAGAGCATGGCGTTTGCAACGCCAGGGTTGTGGGTTTGATTCCCACGGGGGGCCAGTATGAAAAATAATAAAATAATGTATGCACTCTCTAAGTCGCTCTGGATAAGAGTGTCTGCTAAATGACTAAAATGTAATGTGACTAAAATGTAAAAATGTAATGAGCGAATCGGTTAAACAACATTTGAGATGGCATTTAAGGACCCAACTTAAAGCAGGCAGGCAGCAGTGTTTCCTAATCAGAGCGTTTTGGGGCTGCTTTTTTGGTCTGTTTTGCTGAGGGTTTCAGATGCTGGCTGGCATTAGGCTGGGCTGCTGTTGATCAAAGCTGGGGAGAGAGGGGAGAGTGAGTCCCTGCTGGCCTGGACCTAATCCCCCCTGCATGGGCCTGAGGAGCTCAAGGGACTGGGTCTGGGGAGAGGGAGGAGTAGGGAGGAGGCTGAAAGAGGGGACTGGGGCTGGGGAGAGAGAGGAGGACTGGGGATAGGACTGGGGAGGAGGCTGAAAGAGCGGACTGGAGAGGGAGGACTGGGGAGAAGGCTGAAAGAGTGGACTGGGGCTGGGGAGAGGGAGGACTGGGGAGAAGGCTGAAAGAGGGGACTGGGGCTGGGGAGAGGGAGGAGGCTGAAAGAGGGGACTGGGGAGAGGGGGGAGGACTGCGGAGGAGGCTGAAAGAGGGCACTGTGGCTGGGGAGAGGGAGGTGGACTGGGGTGGAGGCTGAAAGAGGGGACTGGGGCTGGGCAGAGGGAGAAGGTCTGGAGAGGAGGCTGAAAGAAGGGACTGGGGCTGGGAAGAGGGAGGAGTACAGGGGAGGAGGCTGAAAGAGGGGACTGGGTCTTGGAAGAGGGAGGAGGACTGGGGAGGAGTGGAAGGGAGGAGGGGATGTGTCGGAGAGGAGGGGACGGGAGGAGCAGAGCGGAGGAGGGGATATGGTGGAGAGGAGGGGATGTGGTGGAGAACAGGGGAGGAGGGGATGTGGTGTAGAAGAGGGGTGGTGTAGAAGAGGGGAGGTGGGAACTGGGGAGGAATGGAGGGGCTTGGGAGGAGAACAGGGCCTGAAGAGAAAGGGGGACTGAGGCTTCGAGGGCTGACCTGACTTTGGGGAGACCCCTTCACTGCCATGTTAGCCTCATTTGGCCCCACTTCCTCCATTTCCTACAAAGCTAGTTTGACAGAGCTGAAAAGGCTGGCTGTTCCCATAGGGTGTATAGGAACCCGCCCACTTCAGGTCCCCCTCCAGTCCCCCACTCTCTCCCTCCCTCGACATGCGAATGCTGGCCGGCTAGACAGGAATGACATATCAGCATGAAATTCTTTAGGCCAGATTTAGCTGCTTACCACAAAGCAGTGTTCACTTAAAAAACAATGCCTCTCTCGCTCCTTTTTCTTCCCCTTTCTCTCTCTTACACACTACTCCTTCCTCTCTTTCGTTGTTTGGTTAGAGATGTAAACTGTGTAGCGCTCATGTGATTGCAGAGTTTGCAAAACAAATGGCCACTGGATTGATGCAAATAATCATATTATTCTGCCAGGCTACTTTGTAGTTAAAATATTTAATTGACAAGGTTTTTGGGAAAGCCTTTAATCTCTACCAGAAGACGATTATCATAAGTGTCATCGCTAACGGCTACACAAAGTGTAGAGATGCCCATGTGTGTCTGCGTGCAGGAGTTGTGACAGGGCGAGTCTTCACTTTTGCACAGATATGGGATATACATTTTAAATTAAAATACACTACATGGCCATAAGTATGTGGACACCCGCTCGTCGAACTCTCACTCCAAAATCATGGGCTTTAATCAAATCAAATGTATTTATAAAGCCGTTTTTACATCGGCAGATATAACTCTGTGTTGTTGTAGTTTTTATCGCACTGCTTTGCTTTATCTTGGCCAGGTCGCAGTTGTAAATAAGAACTTGTTCTCAACTGGCTTACCTGGTTAAATAAAGGTGAAATAAAATAAAATAAATACAGAAACCCAGCCTAAAACCCCAAACAGCAAGCAATGCATTAATATGGAGTTGGTCCACCCTTTGCTGCTATAACAGCCTCCACTCTTCTAAGAAGGCTTTCCACCTGATGTTGGAACATTGCTGTGGGGACTTGCTTCCATTCAGCCACAAAAGCATTAGTGAGGTTGGGCACTGATGTTGGGCGATTAGGCCTGGCTCGCAGTCGGCATTCCAATTCATCCCAAAGGTGTTCGATGGATTTGAGGTCAGGGCTCTGTGCAGGCCAGTCAAGTTCTTCCAGACCGATCTCGACAAACCATTTCTGTATGGATCTCGCTTTGTGGACAGGGGGCATCGTCATGCTTAAACAGAAAAGGGCCTTCCCCAAACCGTTTCCACAAATATGGAAGCACAGAATCGCCTAGAATGTAAATGTATGCTGTAGCGTTAAAATTTCCCTTCACTGGAACTAAGGGGCCTAGCCCGAACCATGAAAAACAGCCCCAGACCATTATTCCTCCTCCACCAAACTTCACAGTTGGCACTATGCATTCGGACAGGTAGCATTCTCCTGGCATCCGCCAAACCCAGATTTGTCTGTCGGACTGCCAGATGGTAAAGCATGATTCATCACTCCAAAGAACGCGTTTCCACTGCTCCAGAGACCAATGGCGGCGAGCTTTACACCACTCCAGTAGTCAATTGGCATTGCGCATGGTGATCTTGTAGTGCATATAGTTTGTTTATTTTTGTCCTATCATGATGGAACGGTGCCAATCCTATATCCTAGACACCCATCTGAGCGACACACCCACTAAGGAGAAGTCCTTATCCATTTTATAGGCCTACTGCAAGTAGCCTTCGCAGCCATGACAGAAAGGTGAACGCGGTCAGAGACCCACTAAAGCAGCACTGCCCCCTCAAGAGTCTGAGCCTGCCTGGCAGGGTAGGTCCAAAAGCCAAAGCCCCCGGATGGGTGAGCATAATATACAATGATTTTCTCAAAGCTGCTAATGAGAACCTTGACGACCTTGTACCTAGCCGGTGGGAATTCCGGTGGAGTGCTGGCAACACTGGCTGCAGTAACCCATGGGGACGGAGTCACACTCAGACTATCAGAGGGGGCATATTATTTTGGCCCTGGCGGCGCTGAATAATCAAATGGTCTGACTGCACAGAGGTGCTTGGGAAGATGGGTCACAACGGGGGACCAGCGTGTGTGGGTTGGGGGATATAAGCTAGGACTAGATATTGGTTAATCAAATCTTCCCATTCCTGCTCAATTTGGCATGCCTTCTTAAACAGCCAAACTGTATACTCATTCACACATCAAGTCTTCTCTTGAGTTGGGCTCGGGATGGAACAACTGTTGAATACTTGAGCTTGTGGTTGTGTGTATGTGTGTGTGTGTGTGGGGCGGTTGTAGGTCGATCTATGGGTGGAAGGGGAGAGGAGGGCAGAGGTGTTTGTTTGGGAGGGGTGGGGTGAATGAGTGTATGCATCCCACATCTGTTGACAAAAATGTAGAATTCCTACTGCCAGCCCTTGTTATAGGTAACAATCCTTCGTAGAAGTGCTTATATTATTAGTCAGTTGTGGGAATAAATTAAGATATGCTAGATTTTTTAATATACAGTATATATATATTTTTTATAACTAGATGCACTACAACCGAGGCGAAGATGTTAGAAATTATGTTGGCAGCGGATCCAGTTCTGTACTGTAGGTGGCACCATGTGCTCTTTTTAAAGGATAGGCCCCCATTTCCTAAAGTTCCTAGGATCCATGTGTACAGGGATGGTCAGCCAGTCACTGGGACAACAACCCAACTTGGGATGGGGGGAGGTTTTAGCGGGTGGAATACTGGAGGACAATTAGAGGTTTACTTAGTCGCAGCTACAGTATGCTTAACAGTGCAAATATCATGGTACAGCTATATGGACACTCAATTATCATGGTACTTCTTAAATGGTAAGTTTACAAACATATATTATGGTAAGTATAATCAAATAAATACACAGTTCTAGTCCAACTAAAAAACTGGAGACCCTTTACACTTCAGTGTTGTGATGCCAAAATCCTAGAAAAATGCATAGAGCATATAATTAAAAAGGTATTGTCGGATATTATTCATCCTAATTAGACAGGTTTTTTACATGGAAGATACATTGGAGATAATATAAGACAAGTACTGGAAACAATAGAACAATCTGGGAAACCAGGCCTGGTATTCATAACTGACTTTGAAAAGGCCTTTGATAAAGTATGACTGGAATGCATACATAAATGCCTTGACTATTTTAAATTTGGAGAATCTCTTATTCAATGGGTAAAAATGATGTATAGTTACCCCAGGTGTAAAATAGTAAATAATGTCTACTTCTCAGAAAGTATTACATTGTCAAGAGGAGTAAAACAAGGTTGTCCACTATTGGTATTTATTATGGCTATTGAAATGTTAGCTATTAAAATCAGAATCAACAATAATATCAAGGGGCTAGAAATCCAGGACTTAAAAACAAAGGTATCATTGTACGCTTACGATTCATGTTCTTTTACATCCACATTTTGGATCCCTGCACAGCCTCAGAGGATCTAGATATTTTTTCGAACCTCTCTGGATTAAAACCAAATTATGATAAATGCACCATATTATGAATTGGATCTCTAAAAAATACAACGTTTATATTACCGTGTAGTTTACCAATAAAATGGTCCGACGGTGAAATGGACATACTCAGTAGTCATATCCCGAAAGAAAGAAATTCTCACTACAATACATTTTATTAGAAAGTTGGCCAAATTAGATAATATTTTGCTACCATGGAAAGGACAACACCTGTTTACATTTACATTTTACATTTTAGTCATTTATTTGTGGAAAAGTCACCCTGATGAATTCTTTAGTCATATCCCAGTTTACCTATTTACTTATGGCCCTGCCTACACCTTATGACTTTTTTAATTATATGAGCAAAACATATTCCACTTTATTTGGAACGGCAAGGCAGACAAAATTAAATGGGCCTATTTATATAATGAATATGAATTCGGAGGGCAAAAATGATTAAATATTAAAGCATTGGATCTCTCACTAAAGGCTTCAGTCATACAAAAACTATACCTAAATCCGAACTGGTGCTCTAGTAGATTAGTAAGAATGGCTCACCCCATGTTCAAGAATGGCCTTTTACACTTCATTCAGATTACAACCTCTCTTTCGGTTATTTGAAAATGAAATCTCCAAAATATCGCTATAAAAACAAAAAAAAAGCCATAGAAAGCTGGTCGCAATTTCAGTTTAATCCACCAGAAAAGGGAGAACAAATATTAGAACAAATATTATGGTTAAACTGACATATACTAAAAACATAAAAATAAAAAGTATCATCTTTGGAAATTATATCATAAATAGGACTGGTGGAGTCCAAAATACAGTGGGGAGAACAAGTATTTGATACACTGCCGATTTTGCAGGTTTTCCTACTTACAAAGCATGTAGTGGTCTGTCATTTTTATCATAGGTACACTTCAACTGTGAGAGACGTAATCTAAAACAAAAATCAAGAAAATCACATTGTATGATTTTTTTATAATTAATTTGCATTTTATTGCATGACATAAGTATTTGATCACCTACCAACCAGTAAGAATTCCGGCTCTCACAGACCTGTTAGTTTTTCTTTAAGAAGCCCTCCTGTTCTCCACTCATTACCTGTGTTAACTGCACCTGTTTGAACTCGTTACCTGTATAAAAGACATCTGTCCACTCACTCAATCAAACAGACTCCAACCTCTCCACAATGGCCAAGACCAGAGAGCTGTGTAAGGACATCAGGGATAAAATTGTAGACCTGCACAAGGCTGGGATGGGCTAAAGGACAATAGGCAAGCAGCTTGGTGAGAAGGCAACAACTGTTGGCGCAATTATTAGAAAATGGAAGAAGTTCAAGATGACGGTCAATCACCCTCGGTCTGGAACTCCATGCAAGATCTCACCTCGTGGGGCATCAATGATCATGAGGAAGGTGAGGGATCAGCCCAGAACTACACAGCAGGACCTGGTCAATGACCTGAAGAGAGCTGGGACCACAGTCTCAAAGAAAATCATTAGTAACACACTACGCCGTCATGGATTAAAATCCTGCAGCGCACGGTCTAAACTCCACTCGCCGTGTTTGGAGGAAGAAGAAGGATGAGTACAACCCCAAGAACACCATCCCAACCGTGAAGAATGGAGGTGGAAACATCATTCTTTGGGGATGCTTTTCTGCAAAGGGGACAGGACGACTGCACCGTATTGAGGGGAGGATGGATGGGGCCATGTATCGCGAGATCTTGGCCAACAACCTCCTTCCCTCAGTAAGAGCATTGAAGATGGGTCGTGGCTGGGTCTTCCAGCATGACAACGACCCGAAACACACAGCCAGGGCAACTAAGGAGTGGCTCCGTAAGAAGCATCTCAAGGTCCTGGAGTGGCCTAGCCAGTCTCCAGACCTGAACCCAATAGAAAATCTTTGGAGGGAGCTGAAAGTCCGTATTGCCCAGCGACAGCCCCCGAAACCTGAAGGATCTGGAGAAGGTCTGTATGGAGGAGTGGGCCAAAATCCCTGCTGCAGTGTGTGCAAACCTGGTCAAGAACTACAGGAAACGTATGATCTCTGTAATTGCAAACAAAGGTTTCTGTACCAAATATTAAGTTCTGCTTTTCTGATGTATCAAATACTTATGTCATGCAATAAAATGCAAATTAATTACTTAAAAATCATACATGTGATTTTCTGGATTTTTTCCGTCTCTCACAGTTGAAGTGTACCTATGATAAAAATTACAGACCTCTACATGCTTTGTAAGTAGGAAAACCTGCAAAATCGGCAGTGTATCAAATACTTGTTCTCCCCACTGTATATGGAAATGTCTGCCCTATCCAAAATTACAACCAACTGATTGCAGCATTACCGCAAAAATGTCGGAGGCAAGTGGAAAGGGGAGAAGGTAAGGAACATGTCGGCCCTGCATTAAAGACCAAAATTGGCTAAAAAAAATTGTGATTAATAAAAAGTATACCAGTTTAATTTAAGGACAAAAACATTGACAGCTGCAAAATAGTTGGGAGGAGATTTTCGATGTACTGACTCCGTGGCACATGGTTTATGAACTGATACACAAAACAGAACGCTGGATTCAAAACTTAGAGTTTTGCAATTTTAATTATTATACACAATTCTTTCAACTAATAGAATGTTATATATATATGGGGGATACAACCATCCTAGCTCTGCAGATTTTGCTGCGAAGAGACAGAATCATTTGATCACTTGTTTTGGTACTGCCCATATGTAGCTTGTTTTTGGTCGCAGGTTCAGGAATGGCTGAAAAATTGCAACATTGGAGCTAACTCTGCAATTAGCACTGCTGGGTGATTTGAAAAGTCATAGTCAATCGATCAATAATATAATAATACTCTTAGCAAAAAAAAAAGTATCTCTAATTTACAATCGGTAGAAACTACGAGAATAGAAAGGTTCAGAACTTTTGTGAAACATTACAGCACAGTGGGAAAAATATGGCAGCTAGAAATCAAAACTGGATGGTCTTCAGAGATAGATGGGCGGGGTTGACGGTAGCGGAAAGCTGGGACTAAAAACAAACAAAAGCTAACTAATGTAAAATCTACTGTCCGTAAAATGTATATAGTATGTATAAACTGGAAGTAGAAGCCTAAGTATTGTTGTCCATTAGTTTACTCCAATTAGGGGAGGGATGGTAGGGATAGGGGATAATAATAAAGTATATATATATATATTTACAAAATATATATATATATATATATATATATATGGGGGATTGGAAATTATGCAATTACATTGATAGAAGCCACAATCTATCAGTAATTTTAAAGCTGATCTACCCTTTTTTTTGTAGACGTGTGCGCACACACGCACAGTGGGGCATTCCTGTGCCGTTTCAGAAGGTTGCAGGAAAATACAAATCACTGATGCATTTTATTCATGCCTTATGATTAACTTGGGCACATTAATTAATGTTCTAATGAGTTCAATACATTTAGAACATTTCTTTGGATATTGTTTAATTCCTTTGTAATGTCTGGATTCCGTGATTCTTTCCATATTCTCTGCAAGGCAGATTTTGTAGGACCCTACCACAACCCTTTCTCATAACCACCTCAGGCTAAACTCAATCACCATGGTCACCATGAGTACTGGGCATCACTGTTCATTACAGGAGAGGAGGGTAGGGGAGAGGAGAGGGGAGAGGAGGGGAGTATACATCTAAATCAAGCAGCAACATCACTGTCCTTGTCCACAAGACTAGACCAGGGATGCAAACTGGTGAGGGCCCAAAAAGGTTACAGGGGGAAATGCAGGTTTTAACTAATTAAACAACAAAGAATATGATCTACATGATCAGTCTCTGTGTGTAAAATAAAAAGTGGTTAATGTGAACCTAACTCACAGTTAAAAAATGTAAAGAAAGCAATCCAATGTTATTTGTTGCCTAGACTTGACTGCAAATGACACTCAAGTCTTGAGAAAAAACAATACACTAATATTGCAGTTAGCCATGGCAGCCTTTATAATAGAACGCCTGTGACCACACACATCTAAATATTGCACTTGGGAAAAAACATCTTCAAGTAGAAATAGAATGACACAAACAGGCATTCTATTTTTGCTCTATTATAGTGGCCACCAGAGCATATGAGCGGAGTGGAGCGGAGTGGAGCGGTGAGAATCTCAGCTCCTCGCTCACGGAGCTGTTCACCCCTCCGCTCCCCCCGCTCAAAGCCACATCAGGCCAGTCCGCTCATTATCGCTCAGCGCTCAACGCAGTTTGCATCGCGCTCCACTCAAATCGCCCCCCGCTCACTCCAAAAAAGGAACAAAATCTGCATGTATTTCACTTTTAGCTTAAACCACAGCCTTACTTTATCTCCCCGAATTTGTTGCATACAGACTCATCTCGGATTATCCATTCTGTCTTGAAACGGGGATCTAACACTGACGCTAAAATGAGATGTTAATCAGTATAGTATATTCCATAGCGAATTAACACGTTGTTTGCCAATGTTTCTGCAAAAGCAGCGATGCCCATTGGAAGTGCAGCGTGAGTGTAATCGGTGAGCAGGGATTTGATTTCTGTGACAGCAGGGAGGATCATCCCCAGGTTGAACGACTGAATCATCCGCAGCTGGCTGCTCCATCGAATGGCGCAGGCATTTGTGGGGCGGACACCTAATTGGTCGGTTTCCTCTGTGCTCTTGCGTACACTTTTCACCAGGTGCCCGACTTTCACTAACAGCCTATTAATGTTGTCGTGCTCGTTAAAGGCGTTTTTGATCGCCAACTGAAGCATGTGAATGGGGCATCTCAGATGTAAATTTGACAAAGTAAAGTACTGATTTATCATAGTTTCTTGGGGGGGGTGTAGCCCGGTTGAGCTGCGCTGGCGAAGTGTTGCATCCCTTCGCGTTCTCCTTTACTCAGCGGTTCATAGTCCATGAAAATCATTTCAAAAAATGCTACATCCAGCTCTCTTTTTCTCTCCCTTGTTATGGTTGGGCCTTTGCGTGCAGTGAATAAACTTTTGAATTCCTCAACCCTTTTCTCTTGTTGCTGCTGCTGCTCCTCTCGCTCTATAAAATACAAATTCATGGACGACACAAATTAAATTAAACAGATGGATTCTGGGTCAGGCTTGAGCATGCTTCAGACTCGTGGTGTGAGCGAGCGAAATTGGAGCGGGACATAGGGCGACGCTCCGTCCTTTTAAAAATGCCGCTCTGCGCTCTGTTCAAAATCCGTCCGCTCACGCTCCACGCTCGCTCCCGCTCCACTCCGCTCCACTCCGCTCATATGCTCTGGTGGCCACTATAGTGGACATCGATCAAGTGCACAAGACTACATGTGTGCAAAAATAACGTTCACTGAGTAAAACATTTAATAATCCCCCCTCACTCACACACAAGTGTTACTGTCAATTTCAACACAACAAAAGCAATATATTTGGGCTACACTGCACATTATTACATCGTACACTTTCTGCCTGTTGACATCTGTTCTACAATGTGCCAGCAGAGCATGAGACCCTTTGTTGGCATAACTGATCTCTAACAGGCAGAGTACACCTGGCATACCCCTTTTTATCCACTGTATTGAAAAAGTGAGAAAGAGGGAAAGTGTATGGTATTCCATTCACCTCTATAGTGCCATCCAGCTTAAGCCAGGCCCAACCTAATTCTCTCATTCTGAAAATTAACCACATACTGTAGAGGGAAAACAGTTCACAGATAGTAGTTATTTTGTTAGCTAGTTAACTAGTTAACATTTCACACAGATTGCCAGGGTCCAGTAAGCAACTAACGCGTTATAACTTGAGGAATGGTAAGGAGTCGTATACCAGTTAATACTATAGCGAATTGGTTAGGTTACTAACGTTAGCTCATCTGATGTTGTAACGTTAGCTGTCTGACTATTAGCCAGCTAATTTTCACACCATAAACTCAATTATTTGATCAGTTAAGTTGGCTAACGTTGCTCAACATTTCTCTGGCTAGCTAACAGAGAATTCGATCCAGCTAGCAAGATACTTAACAATACTAACAATACTTGTTCCACCACACTTTCTCCCTCACCTCAAACTTTCCAAACGCCAGTTGTTTTTCGGTTACAGCTCATGAAGTACGCTTCATCACCTTCTCACCCCCGTCTCCGTGGTCAGGCTTCTCACCTACCTCTTCGTTATCGTTCAGGGGACGCGCTGCTGTAACTGGCAAACTGCCTTTCCACTCTCGGCTGTCTTTCTAGTGCGCGTGCTGATGCTGTAACTAGCAAGTTGGTTGTCTCTTCTCTCTTCAGTCGCGTGCTGCATTCTGTTGTTATGTGAACGATTGGCTGAGCTTTGGATACAGCCAGTATTGCTCCAAACGCGCATCACTCGTTCGCTTACAGCCAGTAGTGATCCTTTGTATTCAAAACTGGGAATTTCGCCGAAAGGTGACTAGTTTGCATCCCTGCTAGACAGATATCATGTTGAGATACAACATTCATTATGGGGCTCAGAGAGAGAGAGAGAGAGAGAGAGAGAGAGAGAGAGAGAGAGAGATATATATAATATTATATATATATATATATATATATATATATATATATATATATATATACACCTTGGCCTAAACTTCAGCGCCACAGGTAACTTCCACAAAGCTGCGAACGATCTGAGAGACAAAGCAAGAAGGGCCTTCTATGCCATCAAAAGGAACATAAAATTCGACATACCAATTAGGATCTGGCTAAAAATACTTGAATCAGTTATAGAACCCATTGCCCTTTATGGTTGTGAGGTCTGGGGTCCACTCACCAACCAAGAATTCACAAAATGGGACAAACACCAAATTGAGACTCTGCATGCAGAATTCTGCAAAAATATCCTCAGTGTACAACGAAAAACACAAAATAATGCATGCAGAGCAGAATTAGGCCGATACCCGCTAATTATGAAAATCCAGAAAAGAGCCGTTAAATTCTATAACCATTTAAAAGGAAGCGATTCACAAACCTTCCATAACAAAGCCATCACCTATAGGGAGATGAACTTGGAGAAGAGTCCCCTAAGAAGGGTGGTCCTGGGGCTCTGTTCACAAACACAAACAGACCCCACAGAGCCCCAGGACAACAACAATAACACAATTAGACCCAACCAAATTACTTGACACATTGGAAAGAATTAACAAAAAAAAACTGAGCAAACTAGAATGCTATTTGGCCCTTAACAGAGAGTACACAGTGGCAGAATACCTGACCACTGTGACTGACCCAAACTTAAGGAAAGCTTTGACTATGTACAGACTCAGTGAGCATTGCCTTGCTATTGAGAAAGGCCGCCGTAGGCAGACCTGGCTCTCAAGAGAAGACAGGCTATGTGCACACTGCCCACAAAATGAGGTGGAAAGCTGCACTTCCTAACCTCCTGCCAAATGTATGACCATATTAGAGACACATATTTCCCTCAGATTACAGAGATCCACAAAGATTTCGTAAACAAACCCAATTTTGATAAACTCCCTTATCTACTGAGTGAAATACCACAGTGTGCTATCACAGCAGCAACATTTGTGACCTGTTGCCACAAGAAAGGGGCAACCAGTGAAGAACAAACACCATTGTAAATACAACCCATATTTATGTTTATTTATTTCCCCATTTGTACTTTAACTATTTGCACATTGTTACAACACTGTATATATACATACTATGACATTTGAAATGTCTTTATTCTTTTGGAACATCTGAGTGTAATGTTTACTGTTAATATTTATTGTTTATTTCACTTTAGTTTACTATCTACTCACTTGCTTTGGCAATGTTAACATACGTTTCCCATGCCAATAAAGCCCTTAAATTGAAAGAGAAGCTTGAGCTGACATACCCTAAATATCAAACTCCCTGTTTAAGAGACATTGAGTGAGAAACACCAAGGCACGACCCCCCCCACCGTGGAATGGCAATGAGCTGAGTCGGTCAGGGCCAGGGATGAGGGTGGCAGAGAGAGAGAGAGGTAGCCTATGGACAGTTGGGGATGGAGGGAGAATAAGAAAGCTGGTCTTGTGAGGGAGAGAAAGAGAGATAAATAAATGCAATCTGTCAGATGGTCTGAGGGAGGAGGAGATGTGAGAAACGATAGTGCGAGGAGAGCGATGAGGACAGATTGAGAGAGCTAGAGATGGAGGGAGGGGGAGAGAGGCCATGAGAGGGATCTACTGTATATTAGAATGAAAACAGACATACTCCTCTGGATCTGCAGGCTGACACCACTATCCTAAAAGCATCTCACCACACACACACACCTCTTATGTAGTAGTGCGTTTCTCCCGTGAGGAGACAACACAACACATTCTTTAAGTGCCCCATTACCCTTTTCCTCTTCTCCTTGGGTGTGCACACACACACACACACACACACACACACGACACATTCGATTCGAGCCCTGGAACGTGCAACATCCGATTAGACAATTACATAATGACTCACCAATGGGCTGTTTACGAACACACCATTAGCTGCCAGCCAGTAGAGGAGAGGAGATGAGGGTAGACAGCCCCCATTAGGGGACTCATTCTCACTATCGGTTGGCATTAATTTTGAAGCAGCTTTCCATCTCCTTGACTACTAGAGAAACCTTGAATCTGATCAAGGTAAATCCCATTTAAGCATAACACTATCAAAGTAATTACATTCAGTTGACCTCAGATAGCTTCTGCGCCTAGAGACAATGCACTGGAATTATATTTTTAATTGCGTTTAATTCCCTAACTACTACTGTATGCATCAAATAGGGAGAGCTTCTAAAATTGTTGCCAAGACGACCAGTGAGCTCTTTCCATGACATTCCAGGTGAATCCAGGTGAAACATATGATCCCTTATTGATGTCACCTGTTAAATCCACTTCAATCAGTGTAGATGAAGGGGAGGAGACAGGTTAAAGAAGGATTTTTAAGCCTTGAGACATGGATTGTGTATGTGTGCCATTGATTCAGAGGGTGAATGGGCAAGACAAAAATGTAAGTGCCTTTGAACGGGGTATTGTAGTAGGTGCCAGGCGCACCAGTTTGAGTGTCAAGAACTGCAACACTGCTGGGTTTTTCACACTCAACAGTTTCCTGTGTTTATCAAGAATGGTCCACTACCCAAAGGACATCCAGCTAACTTGACACAACTGTGGGAAGCATTGGTGTCAACATGGGCCAGCATCCCTGTGGAACGCTTTCAACACCTTGTAGAGTCCATGCCCCGACGTACTGAGGCTGTTCTGAGAGCAAAAGGGAGTGCAACTCAATATTAGGAAGGTGTTCCTAATGCTATGTTCACTAAGTGTATATACATACAAAAGGTACCAGAAACAGTGTTCTTCTGCCATTATGTAAAATATTTGGAGAAGATGATGTGCAATTGTGGGCCCAATCTGGGGTGTTGAGTGAGAGACAAGAGGAGAGGCTCAGTCAACTATGTGCTTAATGGCTGTCATCAGGACTGCTTCAGAGAACTCCAAGCTTCATTAATCCTTTAAACCCCTAGCTAGCTGCAGAGTTCTTAGTCACTATGTCACCACCATATTCCTGCTCACTATCCAGCTATATGACAAGGGGAAAACGAGACGTGACATTATATATTGTATTTTATTTAAATGTGTGTGGACTGTGGACAAACTAATCAGACTAACTAATGTAAGGTAAATGTTAAAGACATAAAATGGCCACATGTATGCAAATATCACCAACAACATTTCCTATTAATCTCCTGAAAGAGTCCACTCTCCTTTCTCACTGTGCTTTCTGTGTGTACATGGAAATAAGGACCGCTTGGATTAGGGCGTCGTCATATGTTCCACATGAGCAATGCATTCCCATGCTGCACCTGTCCATCACGGCAAAATACACCTCATGACACATGCTGCCTCAAACACGTGTGACGCAGCAACATTGAAAAACCTTACCCAACTCTTTACCTGAGGGAAGGGAAAAACTCAACTCTGTCCTCTCTCTTACCTGACTGGCTAGCTCATCTGTAGTAACCTACTCTCTGAAGTGGAGACAGCACAGCAGTAGCCTAAAAGTATGATAGGACAAGCAATGTATTGTTTGTGTGACACTGACTCAGTAGTTCTTTTAAATAAATAGGCCTACCCAATAACAGTGAACCTCAATTAAAATGACAAAGCAATGCACACTGTCAACTAAACTCATATTTTGACTCACTGAGCTAAAACACTGCAGTTTGTGAAAGTAATACGTTTGACAGACTGAGAAAAAGTCTGAGAAAATCAAGTTTGGGCAGCTGTTTAAAAAAAAGTACAATCCTAACTTGTCCTAAATGTGGGGTGTTTGCTAAGTGAAGCTAGGTAGTAGGCTAATGACAGTAAATAATTCAGGGTTGGTATAAAGCACTCTGGCTCTCACACACACACACACACACACTCCAGCCATCCCTCTGAGTCTGTTAGTGGGGAAACAGTTGCATCCGCCTGGCAGGGGAGAGCTTCATTAGGATATTCTCCTGGGAAGGCTCTGGGCTGATCCTAGTTCAGTGTATCCACAGAGTGTGATCTCTCTGGCAGCCCCTCTACTCACCCGGTTAAGATACTGTATCTCATGTGGTCACTGAGGAGTGAACTCTAAGCATGACCTGACCTATCCAAACAAACTGAACTGACCAATGCACTGACAACATCTGGTTGGATCCAACTGAATATCACCA
Source organism: Coregonus lavaretus (assembly GCF_964263955.1). NCBI lineage: Eukaryota > Metazoa > Chordata > Actinopteri > Salmoniformes > Salmonidae > Coregonus > Coregonus lavaretus. The sequence goes on from NC_140010.1 coordinate 16,729,980, forward strand.
GCCAAACAGATCATTTAGCCTTGTGTCCATCTCGGTCTCCTTATCCTTGTAATTACACTGAACAAAAATATAAACGCAACATGTCAAGTGTTGGTCCCATGTTTCATGAGCTGAAATAAAATATTCCAGAAATGTTCCATACACACAAAACGCTTATTTCTCACAAATGTGATGCGTGTGATAGAAGGAGTCAGGCTCAGGAGAGTAATACGCATCCAAAGAGTTTATTCCGTCGATAAACAGTTGCGCAAGCATGCGACAACAAAACTGGGGAAATATCTACCCTGGCAACAACAAGGTAAGGGTATCTCAACCGAGCTACACACAGCTCATTACAAACAATCACCAACACAGACAAGGAAGCAGAGGGAACACTTATACAATGACTAATTGGGGATAAGGACCAGGTGTGTGTGATTAATTAGACAAGACAAGTGGAGTGATTTGATTTTTTTTTAAATAATTGCTTTATGAGAAGTACGTGACCCTAGGGTGGCAACATATACATTCTAAGTGATTTCAATGAGTCTTTCTCCATTCTGATTGTTTTATAGTGTTGAATTAAACTTAAACCCAAAATCATTTTCAGCATTTATCAATTTCTGCATTTCCTGCACTCATTTGAGATCATTTCCACATTGTCACGTAGGGCTGCACAATATGGGTAAGCAATCTAGGCCTTATTTTTAACCAAATGTTGCAATTGCGATTTGACATGCGATTTAGAGAAAAACACTTGGGTGAACTGTTGGAATCATGGAAATAGAAGTATTATTCTCATTCTATAGTTAGAATATAATAGTGGGCACTTTGAATAGATTGTTGTTTGACATGACAGCAAATTACAATGCAAGGGAGGAGTAATTATGACAGGATAGGAACCAAAGTGTTGATAAGTGTTTCCTAGGGGACCCTATAATCTTTGGCTACATTGAATGTTTTCTCCTAGCTACTTCATGTAGCTAACATATTCATGCTTCACGTATTCCTCTTTCATTTTGAAGATACTGTTGCACAAACAACATTCTGATTTAGGTCTACACCATCACTGGTATTATCAGGCTGTATAGCCAATAACGTTTGCTCTGACTCAGTACATTTATTAGCTAGCTAGCCAACTAGCGATTAGCATTAGCGGCTAACAAGATTTAGGTTCAACTTGCTAAGAAATTACAAACTAGTTGTTTGCAGATGTAAGAAACACGAACTAATAGTGTAATTGTAGAACGCTAGTGGATTTATATTAAGAAGCAAAGTGAAAACAGCATCGTTGTCATCAACATTGTTGCATGTGCTGTATTGACCATGCAGACTGAACACAAGTGTCTCGTGATCGAGGAACAACAAATGCGCTCCTTGAGTGACATGGCGCGGTGCTAGGTCTGTGTGGAAAGCGGCATGGAGAGAGAGCAGAGAGATGACTCAAGTAGCGAATAAACTTTTTAAATGTACGGCGTATCAAATTTTACAAACCAAACATTCAAAGACCATTATTGAAGGTAAAGTAAAAACCCAAACCAGTCTGTCCTTCAATACGGGTATATCGTAAAATAGGGTATACCGCTCAGCCCTAGATTAGGGCCTAATGTATTTATTTCAATTGACTAATTTCCTAATATGAACAGTAACTCAGTAAAATCTTTGAAATTGTTTCTTGTTGCATTTTATATTTTTGTTCAGTGTAGTATCTTCGCAGTGCAGACCCAATTTTATTCTCCTCAGCAATCTCACTGTATTTGCTGGCCTTTCAGGCCTATTCCTCCAACAGACTTATTTCACAACAGGTGTTGTTGCATGTAAAAACATGAGACTGTCTGTGCTACAGGCGTAAAGAGCCATTAATGCATAACTACAGAGATTAGATAGTGGAGTCTACTGGACTTCCTGTTACAGAGGCCTCACACACACGCACCGAGGCCCTCTGTGCCATAGCGACCTACAGTAAAGGCAGCTGTGCCTGCAGCCAGGCAGCCGAGGCCGCTCCCTCCTCTTATCTTCACTATCTGAGAGGAACTGTCACTCAGTCAGTCAGTCGAACATGTGGCAGTAGCAGTATGGTGAGGTAGTATCCCACTCCAACCCTGTAACCTCTCCCCCTCCCCTTTCACTTCCTCCCCAGCAGACGTGCCTGACATTCTAGAGGAGCCAGCGTACATTCCTCACATGCCTCCACCGTATGAGAGAGGGGGCGAGAGGGGAGGGGGAGAGAGGGGGCGTGGTGGAAGTGGGAGTGCCTCACACAAGGGCATATGGGCTGTTGGGTTTTAACTTCCTTGTTGAATGCTGCTTCTGCTGCGGCTGCTGCTTTGCTGGCCTTTTAAACCAGAGTCAGGCTGTTGAACTGTAGACAGACAGGGACCTGGGTGTTGGGAAGTGAACCAGGGGGGTGAGAAGAGGGTCGCACAGGGCCTGATGAGGCCCGGGGAGGGCTCAGGTGACCAGAGTTAAGCTGGCTCATGTGGGACAGGGAAAGGAGACAGGGAGAGGACAGGGATGGAGGTGTTGGCTGGCTGGCCCCTGGAGGTGGAGGATCATCAAAGCTACCGTACTGTAATGGCTGTCACTGCTGGTTGGTTGACTGATTGGCTGTCTGGCTTGACTCAGCTGACTGCATATGTATGCCACACTGGTAGGCTGCAGGCCTATTGTTAACCCTGTTAACCACAAATATCACACACACTCTCTCTCTCTCTTTGTGTCACAAACCACACGCTCATGCTCATTCAGCCTATCATATAAAACCATCTAAATTAACTCATATCCACTCAAGCCACTGTGGGCCTTTGAAACACAGACACAAAATAATTATGGGCCTAGCATGTGACCGTGAAAGTGAATGGGACAGCGACAACCACGTGGCCATTTTCAGTCTTACATCGACAACGACCTCTGCAACAATAGGCTCTCTCAGTCAAGGCAGGACAGGACAGACATTTGGGGAGACAAAGAGTGTGTGTTTTGGCCTCTGCTCACTTGCAGTACCAGGCTCCTACATGAAAAAGCTCACCTTCACATTACTAAGACCTTCATGACCCTGGAAAACATTGTAGAAACTTCTCTCTCCCCCCAGCTAAAGCAGAAGCGGTGGTGGTGGGGTATCAGCGGTGGGAGAGTGAATGAAAAGAGCTTCCTGGTCTCTGGTGGAGCTGAGGCTGTGACTGGGGCTGGGGGCTAGGGCTGGGACTGGGACTGAACTTGGGACTGAGGCTGAGACTGGGGTACGCAAACCCAGCTTGGCAGGCAGTTAGTGTGACAGTCCAGAAGACAGGGTGCCTGGAGGACAGGGCCTGTGCAGCATCTAAATGACCACAATTCACTGAATTCTTCCTCAGAGCTGGGGTTTCATGCTCCCCCACCCACCTTACATCCCTCTCTCTACCCATCCATCCCCCTATCCCTCGCTCTCTCCCTCCCTCCATCCATCCACCCACACAGGCATTCAGGCCTTTCATTGCAATGATAATGGGCCAAAAGCCGGAACAGGACCCATGTCTGAGCACCATAAGTTCAGCGCTGGCTTTGTGGCCATGTCATGTGTGTCCATGGGAGCAGAGCGTGCTGCCACGGTTCAACAAAGACGGAAGGAGAGGAGGGAAAAAAACAACCACACTAAAAATCCTACTGCCTTCAGCAGGGCAACTTTGCCCAAAGCATAGTTCCCCGTAACTCTCAAACAACCTTATGCCAGCATACACACACAGTGTGGCCTGGTCTGCAAGCCTGGACACCATAGGGGACGGGTGTTCAAAATGTGTGTGAGCTATACACACTATGGTGATATTGGATAGGCAGTTATTGTCAATACTTGTGCCCAGGAGCCTTATATCTGCCCACCTTTACCCTCCTGCACGGAGTATGGAGTGTTACACTCACTCACCTTGCCTGTCAAAGTTCACAGCTAATGACAACAGGAAGGAGTGGGCCTGTTATTCCACCTGCATGGCATTATTACAGAGGACATTCAACTGTTTCTACCAATGGTGTATATAAACCCTGGATTGATGATATGTAATGGCCAATGTGAGGCTTTGATGCCAATGGTCGGCCATATTGGCACTCCCCAGAAGGAGCCGTCCTCCAAAGGAATGAATGGAATTCTACAGTATTTCAATTAAATGTTTCAAGGACAAAATTACATGTATTTAAGTTTTTTTGTTGTTGTAGTGGGGACAGTAATATTATTACTTTCAAAAAACCCAGCGTCATCCGGGTTTGGCCGGTGTGGGCCATCATTGTAAATAAGAATTTGTTCTTAACTGACTTGCCTACTTAAATAAAATAAAAAATAAAAAAATATTTTAAGGACATTTTTATATATTTTTGAATTTTACATTTTTATGTTTAGCTCACATAATATAATTTTAAAGTATGCATTATCATGTCTGTAATGGAATAAATGTGGCAAAAACAAATGTAGACATGAATAAATGCATTTCTATAGCTTCCAAAATATTTTTTTACAATGGTGGGGGAGTGTCAAGATGGAGGCATGGAAGTGTGTGGTTAATGATCATGGGAAGTGTTTGGTTAATGATCTATCCCTAAGGCAAGGGTTGTCATGTTTTACTCTGTTATTGCAATGGTATAGCATATACACCATGTAGGCTAATACCATTCCCCCAATACAAATAGAGATGGTAGGCTTAGGAATGACATGTAGGGAGGTCTACACCAATACAAAAGTGTAGGCGCAACAGTTAACCTCTTAAATGCATTTCCATTCAACCACCAAATGGCGCAAAACTAACATATGCATGAGAAAGAAAATTGCGCACAGTGATAAACAAGATAAATGGCTTTACCATTCTTACCAACTTCAAGAGTAGCCTGGGCCCATTCATCTCTCTGACATTATGTCAACATCAGGTATGTTGTAATAACATTCAAACATATTGCACACCTCAACAGTACTGTAACAAGTGGCTTTTTACCTGCGTAAAACCGTAACATGGAGCCAATCTCGGTGTTCATCCCTTCCTCCTGCACGCGCCACGGGTCCTTAAATCCCAGTTTAAAGAGAAAGTCATTCTGGATCTGGAGAGGCCTCTCATCTTGCCCGAGCCTCCTGACAGCTTCACCGTGGAGCTGAACGTAAAGTGTAGGACTGGTGTCACCTGCTGCGTCTCTATCCTCATGAGCCGCCGCCGACCCTGTTTTCAAAGCACCCTGGCTATTATCAGGGTCTTGGATGTCGGGCCTATTACCTGTCGAACAGGCCCGGGACAATGAGCTACCGCTACTACTGGGTGGCAGCCTGCTTAGACTGAGAGGTTCGAGTATGTTACCTGCCCCAGTATCCTGTGTCACGTCGTTTAAATGCCCACCGTTGCTAAACTTGTAGTTGGCAGAGACTGTGTTGCCATTGGGGAGAATAGGGTCAATGCTTGTGGTAGGACAGTCGAGCTCCAGTTCGTCTGAGGAGCTGCCATAGGTGTCGTGGCCCTCCGTGGCGCTGTCAAAACTAGGGCTCAGGATGGATGCGTCTGTGCCCAGGATCATGTCGTCGCTGAGGGAGTCCCGGTGCTCACTGAGCCGAGCCCCCGAAATGCTGAGGTCATCGAATGCGCTGCTGCTCTCCACGTCCGAACCAGAATTGAGCCCGTAGCTGTCCACTCCGTTCAGTCTCTGTTCTGGGTCATCCTCGTTAGGAGTATCCAGGTTAGAATTCGAATTTAGATCCGACAACGAGTGAGTTATATTATCTTTCGACTCTGAGTCCGGACTAAAAAGTTTTGCATCCTGTTGCTTTTGCCGCTCATCGGCGTTCTCCATAAGCAGTAGCCTCAACCCGTCACTTGGCTTGTCCGATAGGCCGCCCCTGAATTCTGGGGATCCCGAATCTTTGCACTTCATATTAACGTTACCGTCTTCAATTAGTTTGCACTGGCTGTCATTATATGGATACTTCACGTTACAGTTTCTGTTTTGATCAGTCTTTAGGTTGTCATTACAAAATATACGCAATACAGAGCTCGACTTACTGAGTTTGCTCAAACGGAGCGCCATCTCGCCAGCGGTGGTATCAATCGTGCACAGCACCGGCCTAGGATATGAAGGCGAGGTGAGTTTGTCGTGGACATGTATGGAACCCCTGTGAAGATCCACTCGCACCCACTCTCTATCTGAAGGCTGCAGTTGCATGTTCTGCCGATGCCTCAGCAACGTCTTCCTATCCAGACTCCGAGTATGCAGAGACGCAGAAGAGAGGGTCGATTTCATCTTGGCGCCGCAGGCGGCAGTGACAATCGATGTGGCAGTGGTTGCAGCTGCAGCGGAGAGGTTCCTCTTCAGCCTCCTCCGTCTCAACAGGAGCGAGTTGGAGTTACTGGATAAACTACGGCCATTCGTAGATGTGCTTCCGTTACTTTTATTCGAAGCACTAGAACCCACTGCAGCCTGAGAGGGGTTGTTCCCATTTCTAATATCTATACGAGAGGCCGTCAAATGTCCACCGCCATCATCCACTGGCGTCCCCTGGGCGACAGACAGTCCGCTAGGCTTCTTAAACTTAGTTGCACTTCCATCTTCCAAGCCTTTGTCAACGACAGTCCGCGCACTTTCCATTTTGCCAAATGGAAAGTACACTATATATCCGTGCGTACGTGGCTTAACATCAGCCTTCTACATTAAAAAAGCGCGACAATATGAACACAATACAATAAATGTCCGCGGGTTGGGTCGTGTACTTATCCCACTATTCATTCACTTCTTTGCCTTCGTGCTCCAGTTGGAATCTCCCCTGCGTTCCCGAAAACATTTAAGAGGAAATCCGCTAAAAACAGGTCGGACTTGAAGTGAGGGAGACGTTACCGTGTGTCTCACTTACACCACAATACTATGGTAGAATATGAAATAAACGTTGGCCGACCTCTTACGCAAATACTGTACAATAAATATTAATGAGGTGACACAAGATGTGGGAACAATATTGTATTGCCTTGTGGGAAATGTATTTCAATTTAAGGACATCTACAATCTTTCATGTTGAAATACTGAAGTAAAAACTACATTTCCCAAAAAAAAGGGGCATCCAAACAGCAGACAGAAGGGGCAAGTTTCAGAATGGTGTAAATAGATATGTAACACACAGAAATACAAGTCCCTGTTATTTGGTAGAGAGCCTTATCAGTCTATGCACATGGATACATTTCTATATGCAAATACCTTTACGCACCGCCCACATCTTTTACGCACTGCCCAGTCTGAGGAATATCCCGCTTGTTGCGTTGTTTTGATGAGTCGGATTCAACCTTCTGACTACGATGGCAAGATACTTGGGAAATAAACTTGTCAAGCGCATCAAGCATAAAACCATTCTAAATCAAAATGGGAGACAGAACATGTTTTTCCCCACAGCACTAATATTAAATACCCCACTTATTTATCAGCAGTTTTAAGCCAATGTATTTTATGATATGTGCGTGCTTGCATTAAATAGCATGGGAAAATAACGTTCGAGTCTACTCGATCATTAACGACGAGGGTGAAATAACTTGAGTTGAGCACCATCTCATCAGGACGCCATTTCATAAGGCCACGCCGACTGGCCGACTTTCTGTACTCAGTGATATTCTATTGTCCTCTTCCACCACCTAGTGGAGTTCCAGCTCAGATTAGTGACAATAATCCACCGCCATCATCTGAAGGGTGCAGGTTTTTGCTCCATCCCAGTACTAAAACGCTTATAATATTGAGGTCATTGAATTTCTCATTAAGTACACTCGACACTGTCCCTAATGCTAATCCATAACCTATCCCCACTGTGTTAGTAGGCTACAGTGTAACAAATAGGCTAATAAAAAAATAACAGTTAAACTTAATTGATTTAAACCCTTGGCCCCTATAAGGAGCATAGGCCATTGACAAATGTCTTCCATCGTTCTCTGATCGGGCAAGTTCTTCCAGGTCACAGCAGTGCTGCGCTCTGGTCATTTCTGCTTGGATGTCTCTCCTCCAACAGTTTGAATCCTGGAATTGGGTACAAATGGAGTTTGACTGAATCACTGAAATAAATTGACACCAGTGAAGCATGATTGCTGGAAAAAATCCTTTTAATAAGATTTTTTGGACATAAACAAATCAGTCTACCCGTTACATGCATGGTCTACCTGTACAAAGTAAATATTTGACAGAGGGTAGGCCATTGGAGAATCCTGTCTTTCTGTACATAGATTTTACTATACATTACTGTACTGGTGTAAAGCTGGCAACAAGGGACCTTGAAGTACACTTAAGACTTATTTCTGAGATGTTTAAACAAGTTAGTGAACACTTGCATGTCGTGAAAGTATTAAAAAAGACAGCACTGCCAATGTCGTGGCCTGGGCCATTATAACCATATGATTGTTATATAATTACATCTGGGATGCACTTTGAGCTTATTCTGTATAATGAAAAGTGCTTTACAAATGTAATAAATTGTCAAAATTGACCTTTTAGTTGGATGAAAATATTTTGAAGAGCTTGAAAGTTATTGGATCTATGAAACCCCAAAACACCAACAAGTGGTACATCCATCAGACTACTTGGGATGAGAGAGAGCTTCCCTGAACCCATAGTGATTAATAGGAGCTCTGTGGGATAACCTCTTCAATGATAGACTGATGAGGTTGTGGTCAACATAAAGATAAAAAAGCATAACTGACACACACACACACACACACACACACACACACACACACACGCTTTGAGATAAAAGGAAAGCCAAAGTAGTAAGGCAGTATTTTACTCTAAATCACATTAGCTACAATTCCTGGGCAGCCATAAAGACCCAATAGCTGATGGCAATATTGCCATGGTTTGAGAAAACATGTCTTATAAATGATAGTGAACAGAATGCAAAATACATAATGACGTTTAATAGAGAGAGACATGGCAGTCATTCACATTGTAAATGGAAAGGAATCCATATTTCCAAAATAAATGGCAAATATCACTTTCAAATTAATTAATTGTCACCAAGTACATGTCACAGAAAACAGTTTATGGCTGAATTCATATTCGTCGATTCCAACATGACGCCATCCTCATGCTATGCGGTTAAGTGGTTTTTCAATAGACAAACAGAGAGCAGCCTCCTCAAGGTGTTGATCAAAGCTTTAGGATTCTCCACTATGCCCAAAACGGTTTGAGGCAAACATGATGACGTGTGTGGCATGATGCTGGAATCAAAAAGGAAACTGGTTCGAGCAGAAAACATGGCCCCATCATCTCTTGAAGGCTCTACTGATTTAAGGTGCTCCAATTAAATTAGGAAAATCAAACTGGGACATTGGGAAAGAGAATAACCTGTGTAATAAAGTAAGCAATATGTGGAGAATAAATGCTCCAAACTAACATTTTATATAATGACCCATGTTTACCTGATAACCAAACATATGTGCAATACCTTCTATGTTCCAGAATGTTTTCGTAAATTTCATTGGGGCCTCAACTACAAAGACGTAAAAAATGACAGAGCATGTCTTTTTGTTGGTGCATCTTCCTATGCAGGTACATGAATACAGTAGGTGGCCAATCAGGCCCTTCACCATATCTAATCTACGTCTTATGACAAGCAAACTTTTTCATATTGCAACTATAAGAGTAATGCGTACCATTTAAAAACAACTCAGACAGTGGCCAATAGAAATCCAATTCCGATATTCCCATTGGGGCCTTTCCTAAAATATCAACAAAAAAATGAAATGAAGGAGAGGACCATTTACAAGCAAAGTAAAAAAGTTTTCATACAGTTTGCCAAGAGGCAGAAAGACTATTGCTCGTTCTTAAATATACAGAAAATACAGAAGAAAACAAAAACACAGAGTGCAGTGCAGTCACATCAGCAGAGTTCATTAAACATAAGACTGCAAAACGAGAAAAGCGTCATTCTCAACAATAAAAAACAAAGTATCCCTGGATGGTGAGCCACACGTTACATCCTAAATGGCACCCTATTCCCTATTCAGTGCACTACTTTTGAACAGGGCCCATATGTCTCTGGTCAAAAGTAGTGTACTATATAGGAAATAGGATGCGATTTGGGACGTATTATAGCTCTTCTCTGAAGGAGTCTATATTCAAACATCAGAGACCTGTGACACCCCTAAAGCCACGTAACCCACAGTTTAAAATAAAAAAGTGGCACTTAAAAAAAAAAAAAATTATATAAAAAGCTGTTCAACCTTAACACATACAGTCAGTGCATTATCTGCCAGCTACATTTTTCATTAAGGTTACCCTTTCATCCTTTCAGGATCCCAACATGAAATGGACAGTATTGAAGCATGATTCTATTTAAAATGTTACTTCATATCTCTGTATAAACACAATGTATATTTGGAGAGAGTGTAAACAAAACACTGTCTGCACTCTCAAATTCACAGTTAGCAATAGATATCAACATTGTCGGTACAGTGGGAACTGAACTGACCACCATGGGGAGAAGTAGAGGTGGGAGTACATGGTAATGACAGGGTGAACCCCAGAGGGCACTATGACCTAAGGAGAGGGCAGAGGGAAAATATTGCACATAATTCTGGAGTGTTGTATGGACTGGATCCCTCACTTATTTTTCTATTTAACCACTCAAACACTTGTAGATGAATCCACACACAGCACTAGGTTAATCTTAACAGACCAAGGATAACATTCTCCAAGTGGTTGATGTCCATCTCTCCCAATGTCCATGGGTAAAAATGTCCTTTCTGATTAAGAGTGAGGATGTGGAGGCTCCTTCCACCAATAGTGACAAGCCAATCACATCCAATGATGAGACCGTGACAAGGGTGGGGCATAGGTACCTGGTAACCATGACAGCCAGTCCATGGAGTAGAAATGGCAGGTGTCCAATCCCAACCAGCCCATCATCATCATCCCCAAAGCACTGAGCGCCTTCCTGAGAGCTCAGCACTAGGGTGTGGGACGAACTAGTCAGTTACATAGAGAAAGGGCTGAGAAAATTGAGGTGGGAGTTGGGGGGGCTACTAAATCAGGTGTCCAACTACTGTTTGTCTCTGGAGGGGAAGGTACCGACCGACTGAGTAGCAGGGTATTGACAAGGCATTTCAGATCAGAAGAAGACATGACCTTATTGTAGAAACGGGCACCATTTACTGTCCAGCACTTATGGTTCTCAGTGAAGGAAAACAGCCAGTCTGTCTTGCGTTCCTATAGACAGTGATGGTCTACGGTCTGTGAAACCTGAGGGAGAAAAGAGCAGAAAATACTGTCATTTGTACGAATTCCAAAGGTCACATATTGCAATTCCCTTATTATAGGTTACTGGAAAAGGTATGCCGTATACATACAGTACATTCGGAAAGCATTCAGACCCCTTGATTTATCCCAAATGTTGTTACGTTACAGCCTTATTCTAAAATGGATGAAATAGTTTTTTCCTCTCAAATCTACACACAATAATGACAAACAAAAACATATTTTTAGACATTTTTGCAAATGTATAAAAAATAAAAAACGGAAATAACACATTTACATAAGTATTCAGACCCTTTACTCAGTACTTTGTTGAAGCACCTATGGCAGCGATAACAGCCTTGAGTCTTCTTGGGTATGATGCTACAAGCTTGGCACACCTGTATTTGGAGAGTTCCTCCAATTCTTCTCTGCAGATCCTCTCAAGCTCTGTCAGGTTGGATGGGGAGCGTCGCTGCACAGTTATTTTCAGGTCTCTCCAGAGATGTTCGATCAGGTTCAATTCCGGGCTCTGGCTGGCCCACTCGGGGACATTCAGAGACTTGTCCCGAAGCCACTCCTGCATTTTCTTGGCTGTGTGCTTAGGGTCGTTGTCCTGTTGGAAGGTGAACCTTCCCCCCAGTCTGAGGTCCTGAGCAGGTTTTCATCAAGGATCTCTCTGTACTTTGCTCTGTTCATCTTTCCCTTGATCCTGACTAGTCTCCCGGTCCCCGCCGCTGAAAAACATCCCTACAGCATGATGCTGCCACCACGCTTCACCGTAGGGATGATGCCAGGTGTCCTCCAGATGTGATGCTCAATCTTGGTTTCATCTGACTAGAGAATCTTGTTTTTCATGGACTGAGAGTCTTTAGGTGCCTTTTGGCAAACTCCAAGCGGGCTGTCATGTGCCTTTTACTGAGGAGTGGCTTCCGTCTGGCCACTACCATAAAGGCCTGATTGGTGGCCGGGCAGCCAGATCTACATTTTAGTCATTTAGCAGACGCGCTTATCCAGAGCGACTTACAGTTAGTGAGTGCATACATATATATATATATATTACACATATACACACACACACACACACACACACACACACACACACACATATATATATATATATATATATATATATATATATATATATATATATATATATATATATATATATATATATATATATATATATATATATATATATATATATTTTTTTTTCATACTGGCTCCCCGTGGGAATAGAACCCACAACCCTGGCGTTGCAAGCGCCATGCTCTACCAACTGAGCTACACGGGGCCTAGGAAGAGTCTTGGTGGTTCCAAACTTCTTCCATTTAAGAATGATGGAGGCCACTGTTCTTGGGGACCTTCAATGCTGCAGACATTTTCTGGTACTCTTCCCCAGATCTGTGCCTCGACACAATCCTGTCTCAGAGCTCTACGGACAATTCTTTCAACCTCATGGCTTGGTTTTTGCTCTGACATGCACTGTCAACTGTGGGACCTTATATAGACAGGTGTGTGCCTTTCCAAATCATGTCCAATCAATTGAATTTACCACAGGTGGATTCCAATCAAGTTGTAGAAACATCTCAAGGATGATCAATGGAAACAGGATGCACCTGAGCTCAACTTCGAGTCTCATAGCAAAGGGTCTGAATACTTGGTATGTTTTATTTTATAAATTTGCAAAAAATTCTAAAAACCAGTTTATGCTTTGTCATTATGGGGTATTGTGTGTAGATTGATAAGGGGGGGAAATGATTTAATCCATCTTAGAATAAGGCTGTAACGTAACAAAATGTGGAAAAAGTCAAGGGGTCTGAATACTTTCTGAATGCACTGTTCATATCAAGTATTTAAAGGTTTGTAAAGCCATTGCTTTTCACCATGACAGTCGGGGATGTGTTCATGCATACAAATACATACCATTAAACATGCTAATGCACGTCTTTACCTGGTTAAATGGCGACTTGACTCGTGCACTTCCATCTCATGGCTCTTGAAATCATTGAGTTCCTTCCGTATGGCTGCCTGTGAAGGACAAACAGGTTGCGAGGGGAACAAAGGGTTAGTGCCCAGACAAATAGAAAGTCACTCAGGTCTTGCTCAGACTCCTTTTAGATGCTTCATGCATCATGTACTCTCCTCTTCAGGTCAAGAGTGAATAAACTAAATTCTCTCCATTAAAAACACACTTCTCCCTTGGTCGCCATCTTTTCCATCCTCTCCCTCCCGCTGGTTTGAGGGAGCAACAATAAAGAACCTTCAATAATCTCCACCCTGCTGCCTTGTACTCAAGGTAGCACCTTAGTTTGTGCACCATGTTGATCAGTATCGCAACATTCACAAGGGTTGTGTGCTTAGAAAAACATGACATTTTAGCCTGTACAAAATAATGAAAAGAATCCTCTAGTACATTCCCCTTCTTTGCACCATTTGGGATAACAGCACCGGAAGCAACCTTTTGTGGTGGTTGTATTGTGTGGTTTCTTAGAACAAAATCGGGTACAAGCACATCTGATTAGATGTAATGCATCCTTAAAATGATCACAACCCCGAAGATGACTCAAACTTCTTCCAGGAACAATATGTGGTGGCTCAGTCAAGTCTTTAGTTCTGACACAGGCCGGTGACGTCACAGACAAGTCTAATTAAAGCAGGAAGCACCAGTGACAATAAAAAAAAAGTGGTCAGATGAAGCAGATGCTAAGCTACATGACTGTTTTGCTAGCACAGACTGGAATATGTTCCGGGATTCTTCCGATGGCATTGAGGAGTACACCACATCAGTCACTGGCTTCATCAATAAGTGCATTGATGACGTCGTCCCCACAGTGACTGTACGTACATACCCCAACCAGAAGCCATGGATTACAGGCAACATCCGCACTGAGCTAAAAGGTAGAGCTGCCGCTTTCAAGGAGCGGGACTCTAACCCGGAAGCTTGTAAGAAATCCTGCTATGCCCTCCGACGATCCATCAAACAGGCAAAGCATCGATACAGGACTAAGATTGAATCGTACTACACCGGCTCCGACGCTCGTCGGATGAGGCAGGGCTTGAAAACTATTACAGACTACAAAGGGAAGCACAGTTGCGAGCTGCCCAGTGACACAAGCCTACCAGACAAGCTAAATTACTTCTATGCTCGGCAAGTAACACTGAAACATGCATGAGAGCATCAGCTGTTCTGGACGACTGTGATCACGTTCTCCATAGCCGATGTGAGCAAGATCTTTAAACAGGTCAACATTCACAAGGCCGCAGGGCCAGACGGATTACCAGGACATGTACTCCGAGCACGCGCTGACCAACTGGCAAGTGTCTTCACTGACATTTTCAACCTCTCCCTGTCTGAGTCTGTAATACCAACATGTTTCAAGCAGACCACCATAGTCCCTGTGCCCAAGAACACTAAGGTAACCTGCCTAAATGACTACCGACCCGTTGCACTCACTTCTGTAGCCATGAAGTTCTTTGAAAGGCTGGTCATGGCTCACAACACCATTATCCCAGAAACCCTAGACCCACTCCAATTTGCATACCGCCCCAACAGATCCACAGATGATGCAATCTCTATTGCGCTCCACACTGCCCTTTCACACCTGGACAAAAATAAACACCTATGTGAGAATGCTATTCATTGACTACAGCTCAGCGTTCAACACAATATTGCCCTCAAAGCTCATCACTAGGCTAACACCTCCCTCTGCAACTGGATCCTGGACTTCCTGACGGGCCGCCCCCAGGTGGTAAGGGTAGGTAACAACACATCCGCCATGCTGATCTTCAACACGGGGGCCACTCAGGGGTGCGTGCTCAGTCCCCTCCTGTACTCCCTGTTCACTCATGACTGCAAGGCCAGGCACGACTCCAACACCATCATTAAGTTTTCTGATGACACAACATTGATAGGCCTGATCACCGACAACGACGAGACAGCCTATAGGGAGGAGGTCAGAGACCTGGCCGTGTGGTGCCAGGACAACAACTTCTCCCTCAACGTGATCAAGACAAAAGGAGATGATTGTGCACTACAGGAAAAATAAGAGGACCGAGCACGCCCCCATTCTCATCGACGGGGCTGTAGTGGAGCAGGTTGAGAGCTTCATGTTCCTTGGTGTCCACATCACCAACAAACTAACATGGTCAAAGCACACCACGAAAGGTCGTGAAGAGGGCACGACAAAACCTATTCGCTAAGGAGACTGAAAAGATTTGGCATGGGTCCTCAGATCCTCAAAAGGTTCTACAGCTGCACCATCGAGAGCATCCTGACTGGTTGCATCACTGCCTGGTATGGCAACTGCTCTGCCTCCGACTGCAAGGCACTACAGAGGGTAGTGCGTACGGCCCAGTACATCACTGGGGCCAAGCTTCCTGTCATCCAGGACCTCTATACCAGGAGGTGTCAGAGGAAGGCCCTAAAAATTGTCAAAGACTCCAGCCACCCTAGTCATATACTGTTCTCTCTGCTACCGCACGGCAAGCGGTACTGGAGCACCAAGTCTAGGTCGAAGAGGCTTCTAATCAGCTTCTACCCCCAAGCCATAAGACTCCTGAACATTTAATCAAATGGCTACCCAGACTGTCCCCTCATTATTATTTTACGTAATGAGGAACGTTGTGTAACAGAAGGCAGAGTTAACTAGTTGCCATGTTTTTGCACCTGAACGGTCCTCAGGTGTTGACCCCGTATGCTCGGATCCCACCGCTGCCTCCAACATCACAAGGATGACAGAAAGGAGAGAATGGAGAGCGGCTCGCTCTTCTAAGAAATACACAGTTCATTAAAAGTCAGAACCACGTTCCGACGGCCGGGAGGATCGCTCGGGGGTGTTTACTCTCGGAGCGGTAAACAAAGGGGGGGGGAAACATCTAAACAGCAGCCTGGAAGTGCTGTGAGGAGAGGAGAGGAAATGTCCTGGCATTAAACTCCCGCATTATGCTTCTGAGCTCTGAACTGAACGGTGGAGATCGATTGATCCAGGGCAGTCTTCAGAGAGGGGCTGCTACCACGGCTGCCAATGTTGTTGTTGTTACTGCTATAACAGCACAGGGGAAGTACAACACTACAGACCGATAGGCTTTCGACCTTTGATTTGGGCAGGGGAAAATCTTAAATGATAATAGATATGAAGGAATAGATTATGGGTAGATCCGCATTGTGAGGGTCAAGTCGCTCATGTACTCCCCAGGGCTGTGTCTATGTACAATAGGATTTTCTCTGCAGCATAAACCGACTTCAAAGAAGCTAATACCATACCTCATACCAGTATACACAACCTCATAAAGGCAATTTGATGCTAAATGACACCGCTTGACAAAGTACTAAATAAATATGGCTCAAAGGTGATACATGTAGCATTTCCACAAGGAAATAGAAATGATCACTAAAATGCTACATGTAGCTCCTTTTACCCACCCATCCCCACCACTACTTGCCTTGTCGGCTGCCGTGAGGCGGGTCCAGGGTTTGTCTGCCCGTCGGTCGTGTTCCGGGGCGTCGGACACCTCTACGTAGTCACTGAAGCGGATCAGGATCTTAGCCTGTCTCAGCTCCTCCACCGTAGGCCTCTGGCTCAGCTGGAACAAGAGAGAGGAACATAGTGTTGTGATGAGTATGGACCATAGACATATAAATAATCCACGTATGGTATTGACAGAGCAAAGGCCGTAACATTATCTTTACACTGGAAAATACAGCATTATCAACCGTTACACAGGAAGTTTATCAGGCCTGAAAGCTAGTATGCTGAAGGTCCCTCCAACTGCTATATGAAGCAGCTATACTGTACTCCACATGATAGATTAGCATGTTGGGGTGAGTACAGACTGTACAAAGCAAAGACCACTATATCAACCTTTACCCAGGAGGAGACTTATCAGGCCTGAAGGCTAATCCACTGGAGGCAACCTAAACATCTATACAGCTTGGTTTCTGAAGCCATTCAATTACACTGCAAATTATTGATCCAACTTATTCATTTGTTTATTTGTTACATGCCATTGCACCAGATTTAGCTAGATAGCACATTTTCATCTATAGTCCCTGGGCAGAAAATAAACCAACATCAATACAATAAACATTAAAAATAAACTAGTGATTTTGGTTTGACTTTTATAAATAGTACAGTCCCAAGCAACACTACATTACTGCATCTGGGCGTGATAAAGGGCTTATTGTTTACTAAGAGAATGTAAGACTAGTTGTATGAGGGGATCGTTATGGTTTGCTCACAAATGCCAGTGCCAAGGGCACTGAGGACACTACCGTCCCCTGGGGTGATCTGGGAGATGTAGTGCTGTGACTACCACTGATTTCACACCTTGCTCTCCTCTCACGCAGAGTGAGTCATTGTTTTGCTGTTTGTTTTGCTGTGTCTGTCCTGTCCAACACCTTAAAGAACAACTGTGAGCCTTGGCAGTTGGCACACTGTTTGCCCATGGGGGTTATGCAGCATTTTTCTAAAGCTATTTTTGTAGTCAGGATGGAATTGGAAGTTCCACAGCTCCTACTTTTTGGAAGCCCCTCTCCTGCCTTACCTTTCGCGTTAATCGTCGTTTTATTTCCCTCTTCTCCTCCAACTCCTCCTGTTCGTTGAGCGCTGTGAGAAAACACAAGGGGTCAGAGGTTAGACCGTGTTTCAGGGCACACATGATGAGTGGGCTGTGCTGCTTAGGAAACGTTTTAACACTACTGGAAGGAGAATAACACCTAATTTACATAATTAAAATGCAGCACACAAACACACTTCTTAATATTCTACATCGCTGAATTTCTCAAAGCCTTCAATGGTTTATCATCTTCATCATCTTCATCATCGTTGCCTGTTTGTAATGTAGGACTATTTGCATTGCAGAAACGGAGGAAGGGAAATTCTGTTTCTCTATCCCCCATTCCCACATGGCTAGTTCAACATTCCTTAACATGGGGTTGGTTGGCTGGTTTAAGTTACATTAAAATAAAACACATTTCTTGCTTCTAGGGAACAAATGGGAATATTCAGACCCAGTCATATCCAGTTTTGCTCAGAAAAGAGAAATACTTCCATCTCACTAGAGATTACTCTTATCCTTTTCCATGGATGCTCTCCAAACTAATTATCAGAAAGCACCCTCTAGCTTTAGAGGGAAGGAGTTAAAATCAAAAGGAGGCAGAGGACTGAAAACATTCTATACTTGCTAATCCAAAACGCACCACAGAGTTCTGCGTTAAATGCATAACTATACCACTGTACTCTTGGTTTGGAGTGCCAGTCCAAACAGAATGTTCCATTTGATAAATGGGCTGCAGGTAGCCTAGTGGTTAAGAGCGTTGAGCCATTAACCGAAAGCTTGCTGGTTTGAATCCCAGAGCAAACTATGTGAAAAATCTGTCAATGTGCCCTTGAGCAAGGCACTTAAACTTAATTTCTCCTGTAAGTCCCTCTGAATAAAAGTGTCTGCTAAAATGTAAATGTAAATAAAGACATGCCCCATTTATTTAACCTAGGCTATGTTGTGGGGGAGACTGCCATTCCTGGAGTCTTACACCCCGCTTTTCCTCTCCTTACACACACTGCCAATCACAGAGCAACCTCTGGGAGACCAAGGCACTGGTGGTAAACTGGTCTATGATGAAAGCAGAGGAGCCCAAGCTGCTAGCGCCTGCCTGCGTCTCTCTGATACGGAGTGTGTTTGAGCTGAGAAACCAGCCTCCCTGGCCCTAGCCAGCATCCTGAGGGAACCACACCGCCTTGCCGTCCTCAAATGAAGGAGAGAGAAGAAAGGCAAGATGTATGCCACTGGCTCTTGGATAAGTAGGCCTCTGAAATAACCAGGGCAACTGTGGTTCGAGGCGGCTAGCATAAAATACTTATTAAATGTGGACTAATATGGTACATTAGGGTAAGTCAAGTCACTGGGAATAGTTGTAAAAGGGAGAACATTAGAGTGGTTTAATAGTGAGGTGATTATTATCAGTAAATTGCTACTGTCCTGTCTATATAATGATGATGTGTTATAATGGTAGGTTCAGGAAGTAGAGGTACATACAGTACTCACGTTTCAGGATATTCCTCTGTTCCAGTTCCTCAGCACTGGGCCTCTGACTCAACTGCCTGCACAAACACACGGTCAAGTCAACCGAACAGTAAATAGTCAAACTCAACTTCAGATGGATAGTACAAAAACCAAAACATGATAAACCCCCTGAGCAACAAAAGCAAACTTTGTCAACTAGCCTAATCTCCATAGACGACGACAACAGGACCAAACATGGGCAACTCAACCTACATTGATAGTAGGGCTGGGAATTGCCAGAGGCTTTACAATACTTAGGTGCCGATACAATATGTATTGCGATGCGCAAGATTCTGTATGTATTGCGATTTGATACTGTGATCTCATTGCGATTCGATGTTCCAAACATATTGCTCACTATATGTCTGCTGCAGAGAGACGAGAGCGCATGAGGAAACGAGTTTTGATCAGTCATGGAATAAGTGCTGAAAAGATGTTGGCTCACTATTTAAAAAGATGGAGAACAAGCTATAGGATGAAAAATACAAGAGTTTTGGCACAGGTACAGCCGGCTAGTGCTAGCTAACGCTAGCACGAAAAAATAAAATAAATAAAAAAGACCCACACTATTTTTTTATATTTTTTTACAACTTGATACTTTGAGTCTACAGAAACACATGCAAACATGGATATTTCTCAGTCCCTTTAAACTAAGCGGCTCACTTTCCGGTTCTGTGCGTGTCATCTCAGGACAAATCACATGACAAAAAGTTCAGTTTCTCTTCCTACTCAGTCACTCCCCTGCGGTCACTTCTCCTTTACAGGACTCCATCCAGCCAGTGTTATCTAAGTGACAGTTGAGTGACAGCTTGAGTGCCAGCCAGCACCAGGGTGACAGCTATGGCTGAGTTGGCAGGTCAGGACGGATGGCATCTCAGTCACTATATCTATTCTCTGACAGACATGAATAGAAACTGACTGGATTCAAGGCAGTGAGCCGCAATATTCTGTGTACAGGGCTCATGCCTTTATCTCAGTAAAACCTTCTTTTTTTTTTTACCAGCACCAGTATTGTCAAGGTCAGGATGTGCACATCACCCTAATTTTCTTCATTGAGTTCTTACATTTACTTCCAGACCAGATAAACCAGATTTCGTAAATGGTGTTATTCACACAAAATTATATGCTGTAACAATAGCATACAGCACCACACTATACAGTTCAGTCAACCATGCCCATCTCTATTCTCCCCCTCCTAGTTACTTTGTCTAGGGAAGTCACATTGAGATTGACATTTTTCATGTGATTACATCTCTTTTCCTAGTTGATCCAGCGACTTCTGCACCACGGAGGAGTGGAGCAAGAGGGAAACGCAAGAGAGACAGACAGAGACAGACAGAGAGAGAGAGACAGAGAGATGTAGGGAGAAATAAAGAAAATAGGGAGGGAGAATGAAACTGTTTGAGAAACTCCTGAGTGGCGCAGTGGTCTAAGGCACTGCATCGCAGTGCTAACTGTGCCACTAGAGATCCTGGTTCGAATCCAGGCTCTGTCGCAGCCGGCCGCGACCGGGAGACTCATGGGCGGCGCACAATTGGCCCAGTGTCGTCCAGGGTAGGGGAGGGAATGGCCGGCAGGGATGTAGCTCAGTTGATAGAGCATGGCATTTGCAACGCCAGGGTTGTGGGTTCGATTCCCACGGGGGGCCAGTATAAAAAAAAATATATGTATTCACTAACTGTAAGTCGCTCTGGATAAGAGCGTCTGCTAAATGACTAAAATGTAAAAATGTAAATGTAGAAAGCAAGCAGTTGAAAAGAGTCAACACTTTGAAAAGATTCCATTCCTAATTTATGCCTTTACCCTCTTCCCTTTTATTATGCGTGCAAGGTCGAGAGAGAGAAATCTTGTATCAAATCTCTTTGACATCAAGTGCCTGACATGACTGGCTGAATACAGTATGACATTCTAACAAGGTCGGTGAAAATGCTTTTAATTTGGTTTGTTTGGAATAAGCTCTGAACACAGTAGTAGCTATTCGGACTGTGTGGGGACATTATGGATGATGGCTAGAGCACCTCAAGAGGTTTCTGCCTGAGCCTACATGACGGGTGTCTGCTGCTACAATGTCCAGGACCCAGAGTTACTCAAGTTACAGAGAGACTGATTGGTTCGTCTTGTGTTGTCTCGTCTCAGTGTCTCGCTCGGCTGCACGCGTCCCGGAGAAACAAGACAGTGAGTCTGCTAGACGTCTCCGCTTCTCAGCATTCTGCTCGCAACGTCAGCTCAGCGTTCTGCAGATCTACACAGACACACGCTGGCGCTGACCTCAACCCAACCTCAGACAGTCTGACGGACCTCTGCGCTCATCCCAAACCATCATAAAGCATCGTTGTTATACAAGAGGCCATTGCCATATTCATAATGACATTACATAAGGAATTACACAATACGTTTGATGAAATGACCAATATGAAGATCTATTATACAGTCTATTAAGTCTTCATCAGAATAAGGAGAAGAGATGGTTGTCATAATGACCTCCTTCAGGATTACAACCATCCATTTGTATTGGCGTGCCAGAGAGCTGCAACAGAGGAGCACAATGCACATGGCAAATAGCATGAAATTGGGAGTCATGACGCTGCTAGTGTGTCCCAAATGGCACCCTATTCCTTATATAGTGCACTGCTTATGACCAGAGCCCTATGGGCCCTGGTCAAAAGTAGTGCAAAATATAGGGACTAGGGTGCCATTTGAGACGCATACAATGGCACTGCGTAAAGGACAGTGAGACATGGAGCGTTTTGGGAACAACATAATGCCTTCTGGGAACAACACACCATGTGCCAATCACAGCATGGAATAGTTGCAGAGTACGCCCTCTTTTTCTCTTTAACACCCAGTCTCTTCTCCACACATCCGTTATCTTCCCTCTTCTACTCCCTCCGTCCACCGCTTCCTTCACTACCATCTCATTGTCTCCCTACTGGCCAGGTCTGTTCTGTCCAAACAGCATCCTGTTCAGTGATGGTAGATTCCTTCAAACCATAGATTAATTGATAAAGAAGCATGACTAGGTCATGTTCTCCTTGGATTAAAAAGAACCCATCTGTATATTGCCATATTGAAATGGAATCTGAAACCATTAAAAGTGTTACTGCTGTGTTTGTAGGAGTGTGTGATCACTTCATATGGGCTTCTAAAGGTGTCTGTTCCCTTACCTCAATGTGTGTGGTGGTGCTGCATGTGTGAGAGCTGTTGGTATGGGCTAGTGAGTGAGTGAGTGAGTGAGTGAGTGAGTGAATGAATGAGAGAGATCCGTCAGTATAGCGAGAGTGTGGAGGAGTGGTGTGGTAATCCTTGGCATATATCACTGTGGTGATTCAGTGAGCGAGGGAGGACGGCAGGCAGTGGGAAGAAAAGAGGGAGGGAGAGAACGTAGAGAGATGATGCATTGCTGAAATTAGGTCAGCTCAGTTCTCAGCGCCCCTCTTAACAAGGTGGAGGGTTCATCTTTAAACGGATGGAAAGAAAATAATACAACTAAACTGATGGAAAAGTGTTTTGATAAAAAGGAGGCTTCCATTGCGCTTTCAAAAAGCCAGATGGGAGTGAGATTAGTCATAGCTAGTTATGTTAGCGGGGATATCAGACCATTTTCCCAAAGTGGGCCACAGTGCAAGATTTGGCTGTTGACAACAGTTTCCTGAAAGCTCTGTTATAGAGGAGAAATGGACACGCCTTTCAAAACACATCAGAGAGCTGTTGGCATTGCAGAAGAGGCATGCTTGGTCTAGTGCTACATTAAGGATGTTGAAGATATTTAACATAAAATGGACACGTCGCTCTATTTATGAAAATACAATGGAGTCTGTTCTAGTCACTATCCATCTGTGACTCTAATAATTGCTCTACTGAAAAGATCCTGGTCCACCTTGCAATCCTCCTTTGTTATAAGAGTTCTGCATGGGCAGGGTGTATGTGGCGCGTGCCCTCTCTCTCACCGTGTGAGCTTGGTGCCTATCTGCTGCCTGGACTCCAGCCTCTCCTCGTCAGTCTGCACAGGCAGGATGTTCTTCTCCTCCAGCTCGCTCTTAGATGGACGGTTACTCAGCTTGACGGCCAGAGAATCCTTCCTCAACACTTTCAGACCTAGGGTACCTAGACACAGACACCAAGCATTAATAAAATAAATGACCAGAGCCAGGGAACCTACACACAGACAGTTAAAACACAACATTATCCTACCGTGTGTGTGTGTGTGTGTGTCCACCATGGTGATCTTACTTGTAAAGAGAGAGTCATCATCATCTTCATCATCCTCGTTTTTGTACATGCTGGGCAGGTCCTCATAGTCGGACTCGTTGGGCATGTTCTCTTTGTCGTCCTCGTCGATGACCTCAGAGGGCACCTGGCTTCTGTCCAGCAGACTACACTGACCAGAACGCATTGCATTGCTGCAGGGAGAAGAGAGGCCAGGGGGTAAGTGTTAGTGGTAATGATGGATAGGATAGAATCTTCATAGTAATCTCTCCTATCTACCACTTTTCACTTTCCCAGTGTGAATCTAATGATTGCTATAGAAATGCAACAATGTGCTGTAGAGAGCCACTATGACCATGTCTCTACAAGTGGTTGACTCATTCCCCATCTTCTGTGTAGTCATCTTAGAAAATGGCAGTCTGGCTGGAATTGCCTTGACGCACTCGATGTGCGAGGTCGAGGCTGTGCCATTCCTGTATCATGGTCATTAGCACCAAATTGTCCACCTTGACTTGCAGCCATTGAGTTAGTGAGACAGACACACATATCTGGTTATCCGAGCCATAGGTTCCTAGCAGGGAGTTCAGTCTATGACCGCCACATTAGCCTACATACCATTAGAAAAGGTTGGTGACCACTGATCGGCGTCAAAATCACTTTCGGAGTCAAAAAGCAAATCGAGATCTAGCGCTCAGAATTGTTTCAAAACATGACCCAAAAAAATGTAAGCCTATGCAACATTGCCTAATAAAAAAAAGTTATGTAGGAATGAGATTTGTGCAGTAGGCCTAATACATTATCACAGCATATTGGCTATGCTTAGCCTGCCAATATTGTTCTTCTCAGATCACACTATTATATATCAAAACTCAAGCTTTGATAAGAAAATAGATACGTTGTAGTATCACTTGTGAGGCACAGCTGAGCATAAATTGAAATAAAAGTTTTTTTATTTTACTGAACTGATGGTACCAGCATCTGATGGTCAGTCTCAGCTGAGGGAGAGAGCAGCAGAGGGTCCCTGCACTCTTATTTCCTCCGGTGAGACTGACCAGAGAGAGGGGACACAGTCTTCCACCTGATGGTGAAACTCAAGTCACACCACATTATTTCTGCCTCATGCGCAAATTCATGTTGTTCCTATGATCAGAGAAAGTGAAATATTCCTCAATGTTAAAATAGACATGAAGAGCTAATAATAGTAATAATAATAATAATAATAATACAAATGTAGGTCTATCGCAGGTTTATTGACTACTCATTCATTGCAGATGCAGTGCTGGTTGTAGCGCGAGTGGAAGTAGGGAGAAGCGCATTTTATGTTTTGTAAAAGTGTTTAACATGAACTCACTCAAAAACAGCAGCTCTTTGCTGTATTGTTTGACAGCCTCTCTCTGGTCATAGTTTTAAAAGTTATGAAATCTCACATAGGCAAACTTTGCTGTGGGGTTGTGGAAGCTGTAGGCACAGTGATTTGAGCTATCCGATTGGCCAGCACAGTAGGCGCACTTGATTTAGCTCTCCTGGTCCGCCAGGTAGGCAGAGTCCCTTCAGACAAATGTTTTGGTTCAAAATTGGAACACTTTGCCTACCCGGCACGCTGAGCTTCTGAATGAAGTGCACCTGCCGCAAACAGTACAAAAAAATACGCAAGGCTTTATCGTTGGCTTTTCTACAGAAATGTTTGGTGATAGACTAGGAATGCCTTGAAGATCGCGGTTGGTGATCACAGCATGAGATAGTTGTCCATATCCTTCACATTACAGACCATTCAGGTTCAATGAAACAAAGTGGTCAATCAACTGGGTTGATGAGGGGCTGGTTCCATATTGCAGTCAGATGTAGATAGGGGGGTTTAATATACATACCACACAGCTATTTACATTTTAGTCATTACAGTTAGTGAATGCATACATTTTTGTAATTTTTTAAAATGTATTTATTTATTTCATTTTTTTCATACTGGCCCCCCGTGGGAAAAAAACCCACATCCCTGCCGGCCAAACCCTCCCCTACCTTGGATGACGCTGGACCAATTGTGCGCCGCCCATGGGTCTCCCGGTCGCGGCTGGCTGCGACAGAGCCTGGACTCGAACCAGGATCTCTAGTGGCACAGCTAGCACTGCTATGCAGTGCCTTAGACCACTGCGCCACTCGGGAGTCATGTTTGACTATCACGCTGTGACTAACCACAAGTCCCTGCTGTGTGCGTGCATAAGAGGACCCGCTGCTGTGAGGCGGTATCATACTCATGCATACATAGTGGCGCAGTGGTCTAAGGCACTGTATCGCAGTGTTAGCTGTGCCACTAGAGATCCTGGTTCGAATCCAGGCTCTGTCGTAGCTGGCCGCGACCGGGAGACCCATGGGGCGGCGCACAATTGGCCCAGCGTCGTCCAGGGTAGGGGAGGGAATGGCCGGCAGGGATGTAGCTCAGTTGGTAGAGCATGGCGTTTGCAACGCCAGGGTTGTGGGTTCGATTCCCACGGGGGGCCAGTATGAAAAGAAAAAAAACTAAGTCGCTCTGGATAAGAGCGTCTGCTAAACGACTAAAATGTAAATGTATAATCTACCTGAATGAATAAGAGGTCTGACATTTGGTTGCAGAAATAAGAGATCCCGGTCTATACAAATGATATGATAATACTGGCTGTACCAACTCAATTCAGTTGAAAGATAAGGGAAATGGAGAACAGCTGATAGATTCATTCTGGTTGTGTTTTTTTATCTCAAAATTGGGACAAAAAAACGCAACCAGAATGAATCTGCAACCAAGTGTTACATAAACTACAGAGAAATGACATGTCCAATTCACCAATACAGGGTAGAGGACAGGACAGGCTGTGGCATCAGTTGAGCCAGGCTTGCCTCTGGAGGAGGCCTGTGTGCCATGGTGCCACATACACACAGTCTGCTGTCAAAGTGGGCCACCCTGTACCAGTGGAACAAGGCGAGCTGGGTCAGACCTCTACATCAAAGCCACATGGTGGCAGCCTGACCCCAATATCACCAGGCAAGGGGTGACCTGACCTACAAACCAGCTGGACCTGCTATACAGAACAGATAGTGCGGCTTCAATGCATACAAGTCTTCAATTTTGACTATTTACCTAGGGTGAGTGTTGGAGATAGAAATATATGATACAGAACAGATGTTACACTTCACTCCCATCATAAAGTTTTGCCATCTAAACTGTATTTTCTTTTTTTTTTTTATTACCCCCCTTTTCTCCCCAATTTCTCTCATCGCTGCAACTCCCCAACGGGCTTGGGAGGCGAAGTTCGAGTCATGCGTCCTGTGTAACATGACCCGCCAAACCGCGCTTCTTAACACCAGCCAGCCGCACCAATGTGCCGGAGGAAACTGACGACCGAGGCACGCCCGGCCCGCCACAAGGAGTCGTAAAGCCACCCCCCCCCCCCCGGCCAAACCCTCCCATAACCCAGACGACGCTGGGCCAATTGTGTGCAGCCCTATGGGACTCCCGATCACGGCCGGTAGTGATACAGCCCGGGATCGAACCCGGGTCTGTAGTGACGCCTCTAGCACTGCAATGCAGTGCCTTAGACCACTGAACCACTCGGGAGGACCCGCCATCTAAACTCTTAATGTCTACCTGCAACTTCCTGGACAAAGACTATTCAACCATAGAGATCCATAATGGTTTTATTTAATACTGTGTATACAACAACTCACTTCTCCAGCCTCTGTAGGTTGAAGGCCAGCGTCTTGTTGAGCTCCTCGATGATGCGGCTGGGGGCGTGGCCTTGCATGGAGCCGTACTGCAGCTGGAGCTGATGGCCGTGGTTGTGTGCGTGTCCGTGTCCGTGGTTATGGTGGTTCCCGCCCCCCTGGAGCCCCTGGTGGAGGTTGGCTAGGGCTGTGAGATGCGAGGGCAGCAGAGGGCCATGGTGGGGAGGGTGGCCTTGGAGGTGGCCCTGGGGAGGGGGGCACTTCTGCTGGGAGAAGGTGCTGAGGGGGGAGGGTGAGGGTGAGGAGCAGGAGTTGTCCTTTACCCCTTGAGGCACACAGATCATCCCCTTCTTGGGAGGTAGAGGAGGAGATAGCTTGCCTCCCTGGCCTTGCATACAAGCCAGCTTCATCTGCTGGCAAGAGTCTGGACAGAGAGACAGATGGGTAGAGAAAGAAACAGAAACAGGTAAACATAAATGTAACTTTTTTCTGAATAGCAGTAGCAGAGTGCTTTGACTGAACTAAATATGCTTTGACATGTCCATTCTTCCACGATGTCTTAACTGGTAAGTATAAGTAGGACTGCAGATTAGTGTGTCCTGACCAGGAAAATGTCTTGGCCCAGGGAAAACCCAGGGCTCTAAGCACAATCACCAAGCCATATTGTAAAAGACGGGCGACAGTCGGATAGAGTAGATAAACATGACAGTGTACAGTAGAATGTCCAGATTTGATTGAGCAGGGAGAATTAGATTAGGCCATTGCCACCTCCAGCAGAGACAGACAGGCAGACACAGACAACAGCTGACCTGGCTACACTGGGATTTAATGACGCTAATCTCTCCATCTGCACAGACACAATGTGTGTGCGTGCACGCGTCTACTGACAATAGGTTTACGATTATTCAACTACATAACTGTCTAAAACTTTCACTGTGTCTCTGTCTCAGAGCTTTGTACTGTAAGCCATTTTCCAGTTCAGTAAATCGTTTCAGTGCCAAACATGATTACATTGTATATAAAATTCTTGTCCCAATGTCGTACACCCATGTTTGTCCTTCCTCACCCTCACCCTCAGGGGAGACAACTACAGGAAGAGCCTGACTGATGTCGTCCAATCCACTTTCCCTTTGTTAAAGGAGATCAGCAAATCTTGTTGAGGGTTTGACACATTAACAGTGCCTTTGTTTTAGTCTAACAAGGGGCATCAGTGGCAGGGTCGCTGTAGTTGCTGGTGTGTGTGTGTGCTTACCTGTGCTGTAGTTGGGGATGCTGTGGTTGGGGATCCTGTTGAAAGGTTTGGGTGGGAGCGCAGGGGGCTGTTTGTGGTACATTGGGGTCTTGGCAGCGTTGTCCTGAACATCACCGGGGAAACCAACAGATTTCTTGGAAGGCAGGACCATGGACGACTTCATATTAGAGGGCTCCCGAGTGCAGCCTCCGCCCTCCATCGAGGATCGGAACTCCACGGTTGCTGGAGAAAGACAAACACCAAATATAAACATGTACAGACAACTGGAAATGAAACTGTCTATGAAGGTGAAGACAACAAATTATGTGCTGCATCATTCAAGTGAACATGAATGATATGGTAGTGACACACACAGAGTATACTAAACATTAGGAACACCTTCCTTATATTGGAGTTGCACCTATCCTTTGCCCTCAGAACAAGCTCAATTTGTCAGGGCATGGACTCTACAAGGTGTTGAAAATGTTCCACAGGGATGCTGGCCCATGTTGACTCCAATGCTTCCCACAGTTGTGTCAAGTTGGCTGGATGTCCTTTATGTGGTGGACCATTCTTGATACACACAGGAAACTGTTGAGTGTGAAAAACCCAGCAGCGTTGCAGTTCTTGACACAAACTGGAGCGCCTGGCACCTACTACCATACCCTATTCAAAGGCACTTTAATATTTTGTCGGGCCCATTCACCCTCAATGACACACTACTCTGTTCAATAACTCAAGTCATACTTAATTTCAGGTTCTTCAGCGATGAGTATATAAACTACTTACAACTCTTCCCCACAATCAGAACAAATCATTCTCAGCATAACAAAAAGAGAAAGTGGAGTTTCCCAAAAGAGTTAAATGGTGATATAAACAAACTTATCCAGGATGAGACTGGTTTGGTAAGATGGAGAACTATATAAACAAGCTAGTCCAGTGAAAGCAGATGTATTGTTAATCAAATGGCTATCCCCTTTTGTATTTTTTTGCACTGACTCTTGCAGTGACTATGCACACTCACTGGACTCTACCCACACACTACACTGACACTCCAACACACACACACACACACACACGGCTGTTGTGGTGACTGTATTACAGCCACACCGGTGTTCACGAGTCATGAAGGCAGTCAAATTCCACGTGACCGTTTAGTCACGGTAATTAGGCTTCTCCAAGATCTGATGCTCATTAGTAGCCTACCAAACTTGCTAAGTGCCTGGTACTCAGCACTCTATTGTCCCTCTAATCACTCTGACATCAATTAAAATGTATTCGAAAATCTAATCAAACACTTCATGAGAACATTTTTCTCCATAACAATGCACCTTTATAATAAAAGCATTACATGCATAATTGCATTTGCAGTCACTTTTGATAATGGTGTTTTCCGCTAATGGAACATTTGTGCTTATAGCCTACTACCATGTGCGCATTGCTGTGCTTATAATGTGAAGAAAGTCTGATAGTTTTAGCTTTACATTTTGATAAACTTTCTCATCGGTTGCGTCAGCCACATTGCTTAAAAAATATTTTTGGATGCTAGTGGTTGTATTAATTTAGGATCTATCGCATCCCACAACTGTCCCAGAATATGTTTGGAATATTTATTTCCTCGCACAGAATAGGTCAACCTTTGTACTATGGGGGATAGTAGATTGACATACGCTAGTGCTTTTGCTGTTCGTTAGGCCTACTCATATTGTTGGCTGACGAAAGGTAAAATGTGGACAGTTCTTCCAATTTCTTCAATATGCACAGTGAGCCCCACATTTTGTTTTTGATTTTTTGGGGCTTACCCGTTTTGCATGTTATTTTGGCATTAATACATGTCACATACCAGTTTGCAAACAATATACAGTGGGGAGAACAAGTATTTGATACACTGCCAATTTTGCAGGTTTTCCTACTTACAAAGCATGAAATCCAGAAAATCACATTGTATGTTTTTAAAGTAATTAATTAGCATTTTATTGCATGACATAAGTATTTGATCACCTACCAACTAGTAAGAATTCCGGCTCGCACAGACCTGTTAGTTTTTCTTTAAGTAGCCCTCCTGTTCTCCACTCATTACCTGTATTAACTGCACCTGTTTGAACTCATTACCTGTATAAAAGACACCTGTCCACACACTCAATCAAACAGACTCCAACCTCTCCACAATGGCCAAGACCAGAGAGCTGTGCAAGGACATCAGGGATAAAATTGTAGACCTGCACAAGGCTGGGATGGGCTACAGGACAATAGGCAAGCAGCTTGGTGAGAAGGCAACAACTGTTGGCGCAATTATTAGAAAATTGAAGAAGTTCAAGATGACGGTCAATCACCCTCGGTTGGTCTGGGGCTCCATGCAAGATCTCAACTCGTGGGGCATCAATGATCATGAGGAAGGTGAAGGATCAGCCCAGAACTACACAGCAGGACCTGGTCAATGACCTGAAGAGAGCTGGGACCACAGTCTCAAAGAAAACCATTAGTAACACACTACGCCGTCATGGATTAAAATCCTGCAGCGCACGCAAGGTCCCCCTGCTCACGCCAGCACATGTCCAGGCCCGTCTGAAGTTTGCCAATGACCATCTGGATAATCCAGAGGAGGAATGGGAGAAGGTCATGTGGTCTGATGAGACAAAAATAGAGCTTTTTGGTCTAAACTCCACTCGCCGTGTTTGGAGGAAGAAGAAGGATGAGTACAACCCCAAGAACACCATCCCAACCGTGAAGCATGGAGGTGGAAACATCATTCTTTGGGGATGCTTTTCTGCAAAGGGGACAGGACGACTGCACCGTATTGAGGGGAGGATGGATGGGGCCATGTATCACGAGATCTTGGCCAACAACCTCATTCCCTCAGTAAGAGCATTGAAGATGGGTCGTGGCTGGGTCTTCCAGCATGACAACGACCCAAAACACACAGCCAGGGCAACTAAGGAGTGGCTCCGTAAGAAACATCTCAAGGTCCTGGAGTGGCCTAGCCAGTCTCCAGACCTGAACCCAATAGAAAATCTTTGGAGGGAGCTGAAAGTCCGTATTGCCCAGTGACAGCCCCGAAACCTGAAGGATCTGGAGAAGGTCTGTATGGAGGAGTGGGCCAAAATCCCTGCTGCAGTGTGTGCAAACCTGGTCAAGACCTACAGGAAACATATTATCTCTGTAATTGCAAACAAAGGTTTCTGTACCAAATATTAAGTTCTGCTTTTCTGATGTATCAAATACTTATGTCATGCAATAAAATGCAAATTATTACTTAAAAATCATACAATGTGATTTTCTGGATTTTTGTTTTAGATTCCGTCTCTCACAGTTGAAGTGTACCTATGATAAAAATTACAGACCTCTACATGCTTTGTAAGTAGGAAAACCTGCAGTGTATCAAATACTTGTTCTCCCCACTGTATATATTTTTTAAATCATTGAGTTAATAAAGCCGCATACAAACATGGTATCTTTTTTGCTTTCTTGAGCAAGGCAGCTCCAAAATGCAGGTGTTTCAGCCTAGCTCAGTGCTTTCTGTGGTGGTGGGGCAGCCATCTGAAAATACGGAGCATAGGTGTTGGTACTGTTCTATAGTTGCGCCATAATTAGCTCAGTGTTCTGTCACTCGTGGGGACAGTACGTCACCACCAAGTCTAAGGGTAGACCTAAAAAAGTCAAGCCCCTTGGGTGCTGCCATAGAGTTACATTAGAAGTGCCCATCCAAGAAGGCTCAAGGTCATTGGCCACAGATAAAATGACGTCAAATCACGTTATATCTACAGTAGCTTTGATTGGACTGATCATGTCAACATCATACTTTCAAAATCTTAGCTAGCAGTCATCATCATGAATCAAGTCGACAATCTACTGGCAAATCCTTTTTAATCCTTGTCATATGAAGAGAAATAATGAAGATAAATTATAGATAAAACATATCGGTGCGCATCGGCCATAAACATTACAACAAGTTGGAAATCGCAAATTCAACAATGAGTGGTTTGGAAGGAATCAGTGGCTAACTGCAAGCATTGCAAAGCAATCACTAGCCTGCTATTCAGTGGAGTGGCTGTGTGGTCCCAAGTCTGGGATTAAGGGTCTCTTTTCCAAGCTTAAAATTATTCAAACATTCAACATTGGCCATGGTGTCAATGAAGCATGATTTGTGCCGCGCTCAAAACCACTGTTAACTCTGAACTGCGAAAACTTGACTTCAGTGAGTTCAAGACAACTGTGAAGTCAGGAAAAAACGAGCTCCGACTGGGAAATACGTTTTGAACGGTCATCCAACTCTGAATTTTAAGTCAGGAACTCGGGCCTCTTTCTAGAGCTACGACCTGAAGATCAATGACATCATCATGATTCAACCTTGTTTTTTTCCAGAGATCTCAGTTATCTTGAAAGCACCATAAATCCAGAGAATGCCAGACTTTGATGACACAATTTGCCCGCCGCGCCACCTTCCTATTCAAGTGAGCACAGCACAACAAGGTGAGTCCAAAAATGTATTGTATGTTGCTGCATAACTGTTGTAATATGCCATGGAGATATGTATAATGTAGCTAAGAAAGTAATACTAGCCCATGTGCCTCACCCTAATAATTTGGTCTATTTACCCCTCTTAATTTTGCCTATTGTTCTGACTTGGTGGTGCACATGTAGCCTATAACCTGTTTTAGAGAAATGTAATAATCACATTTTGTAAAGAGTTGTCTGCTTATATGCCCCCTTTATTTATCCTACGGATCTGACTTGATGTACAGGGAGAACACTAAGAACGGCCCATGTTCTGAATTCTGTCGCTGTACATTTCAAAAGTGCTAAACAAAGTTAGATTGCCTCTTATCTGCTTGTCGTCCCCTTAGGTCATAGTTTGTACATCTCAAATGTTATTAGAAACCACATTTGTTTAAGCAAGTCAGCCAAATCAGCTATGTTTTTTTTTTAAGGAAGTAAATGATGCTGAATGAACTGTTTCGCTGCCAGACAAGGCTCCGCTGATAGCCAGGTGTAGCAGTGGTAAGATGTTGGGACAGCTTTATGTAGGCCCTAACAGTTTGTGGGCACCATTTGTCACCGTTATAGTGCAATTAATGTATTTTTTAGTGGCTTTGCTGGCATGCATCCCACTTTTTTGCCCCACCAAGATTTACAAGCTAATATCGCCACTGAATATGCACCTCAGAAATTGGATAAGGACAAGCGCATTTGAGTCCCCGATGGGTCGGTCTT
This sequence comes from Coregonus lavaretus, assembly GCF_964263955.1. Classification (NCBI taxonomy): domain Eukaryota; kingdom Metazoa; phylum Chordata; class Actinopteri; order Salmoniformes; family Salmonidae; genus Coregonus; species Coregonus lavaretus. The sequence goes on from NC_140010.1 coordinate 16,763,560, forward strand.
CACTTGTAGCCTGTGAGAAAGACCCAATCACGTGATGGAGTGCGCAGCACTCAGGGAGAAGCTCACAACGGCCACTCGCCACAAAAGGCATGGATTTTTTTAGGGTGCATTACAGCCACACAAAGGGGATGCCACCGTGAAATTCTAGGCATTATCAAATGCTTGTCAAATTGTGAATGATGTGTGTACAGCCTGTGCAAAAAACTAAGCAGAGCTCATGCCTATGAAGCGACTTTTTTCAAATCATCATTCAAGTCGCATCATGCAGCGTTACAATGTATTAAAAATCAAAACATATAGCCCAACGTCTGTAGAACAACTAAAGTTACATTCATATCTTGAAAATCAAGCATATAGAAATACCTATTTCTTTGTTAACAGCTCAACACAGAATAGCCGCATGTGTGCACTCCCTCAAATCATTTGGAGAAAATATCCTTTCCATTTTATTCAGCTTTGTTCAATTGTATTCTTCATACTATAAAATAATGCCACGGAATTCTAAGCAAATCTTGTCTGCTAAATGAACTAGTGTAGCCCACATCCATTTGGCATAGCCAGATCAGGACCTAACATAAGGACAACTCAGAGTATGCTATTCTGGTCTTCTGAAATAGACTACATTTTCTTCATATCATGCTTCTTTAGACTAAAATAAATAAATAAATAAATAAATAAATAATAGATTTATTGTGAAGGTGTAGGCTATATTACATGGATTTATTAGACTTTTTAAAATGTAGATGTTCCAAAAGGTCTGCATCAGTGGCTTGTAGGCTGTGTGGAAGCCAGGAGATGCTAAATGTGTTTGTTAATTAACGGGCAATTACCGTGAGACCGACAGTTATTTGCTTGACAGTCACCGGCTGACGAAATTTCATGACCTCCACAGCCCTACACACACCCCACACAAAACTGTATACTATCCAACCTGATTGCCTAGTCACTTTTACCCCTTCCTACAGATTACCTCAATCACCTCAACTACCTCGTACCCCCAGCACATTGACTCGGTACTCCTTGTATATAGCCTCGTTTGCTAATTCTTACTTTTTAACTCTGCATTGTTGGGAAAGGGCTCGTAAGTAAGCATTTCACAGTAAAGTCTACACCTGTTGTATTCGGCACAAATAAAATGTGATATTGACTGTAGCCTACTAGTATGTACCAGTAGTATAGTAATGGTTTAGGAAACTGGTTTATGTTCAGACCAGTTGTCCACAGAGAGGGAGGCAGAATGATTACATCACCCATCAGCTCAACTAAACACAGCATCTCTTAAACCCTGATGGACTTTCTCCTTCATCAGAAGGAGATATCCTGACTGACCGGGGGAGAACCTCTGTCAGATCCAAACATGTTTAGATAAAAAATATATATCTCACACACAAAATATATACACATAAGAAGTCTCAATCTGCTAGATTTCCTATATTTTGAGTATGAACCCTTTTGACAGGATAAGATAGATCTGCTCAAAATGAATGGATCATGAATGAATGACTTTCTGAAAGTGATGGAGCAGAACACACAATAGTCACACATCTCATTCACTGTAGGCTCAACAAAACGATGAGAGATGACCAAAACCAAACATTGACATGTCCTTTTTTTTTTAGGGGCACAGGATGAAGTGAATGAGGAAACATCTCACCTTTCTCAAAGATCTCCTTCAGCACGCCTCTCTTGATCAGCTCTTCTCTGCTTTGCCTTACCGACATCTTCCTCTCCAACGCTGAGGGGGAAACATGATTGTTAAATCATATAAACATAAATCAAATCAAGGGTGCAGAGGTGTGTGTGCAGGAGCATTCGTATATGGAAAAACAGGAGTATTATCTTCAATATCAAACCTACAGTAAATCCTTTAACAGGTTGTAGTAGAGCCAAATCAGAAGATGAGGAAAACAAGGATGCGGATTATGTTAGGATCAGCATCACCCAAGTAATCAATAAATTAAATATTGACAATTTTTCCCTGGTGATTTCCATAAATGTGTTCACTTAGCTCCCAACACTGTGATCGGCACACTTGGGACTGAACACTAACGTCATTGGAACTCTGGGGGCACTGATCACACTATGGGGACATGAGGGACGGGTGCAAAAATGTACATTCGTTTTCACTAAACCTTCACTTAGTCTAAAATATTATGAACTGGTGACCAACTGCCCATCAAAATCATTAGTAGATAAGTAAAATGGGCAGTGAAATGACATAAAATGGTGAGGCCTCTAAATAGTCAAAACGAACATCTAATCCAGTTGTAAAGCACTATGTTAAACCAAGGAAGCTCTTCAAAAAGGCATGAAGGAGGATTCTAACCTCATTTGTAAGAATGATCAGACAATAAAAAGGCAAAAGGTAATGCAACATCACCTCCCATAGTAATGCATTATGTATGAGCAGGCATGTCCCAAAGTTAATGCTTCTATATTTAGCTCTCAGCAGTTGAGGGACTTAACCATTTTCTATCGCTGGGCTGAACAGAGGCAGTTTACCATCATGTTAGCAATAAGAAAATCTACCCCAGCAAAGGAACCAATTACGAACGTGAAATGAGGATCAGCAAAAACACTTGAGCAGCACACTGCGCAACAATCCCCCTGCAGGCCAATATAGAGAAATAAGGAGCCACAGCTCTATCGACAGTAGGGGCCAGGGCCAATACACCTTTACCAAAATGAATAGAACCCAAACAGTATGGGCCCTCAATCCCCTCCACCCTCAGCTTCAACTCAAAAGGGAAGGCACAAAGGCGCACATGCAAATCATTCAAATGTCAGAAACTGTTGTGTGAGCCTCTAGTGCAGGCAGTCAGAGTGAGCCTCACTCAGTGTTGTAAAATGTCACATCGCATAAAGTTATTATTATCTCAATATTGAGTCATTATGAGCTCCTCCAGGACATCCAGATTTTTTATACACCAAAACTTCAAAGACTAGCCAGAGAAGCTCGTTGGGGATGGGCTGGAAGTCATGTGTTGGCTGCTGCTGTGATGGTTTGGGCAAGTAGACAGGATCAAAACATCCCTTCACTGTCCAGAAAGAGTCACTTCTACTCTGTCTTCTGGAGCCTCGGGAGAAGTGGAATTTGGGCAGTGTGCTATTTTGAAGAACTGGACTGCTATACCAAAATATAAATGCCATGAGCAGGATATCCACCTACATACTAGTACAGCAGACAGGCAGAGGAGTAGGAAAGCACTGATTATAAAAATAAATAATAAAATAAATAAAAACTCCTCCCACCAGGGTTGTGCTCAATTCAGAATTGAAGTAGTAAACAGGATACAGAATTGCAATTAAAATTTGAATTAAAAGGAAATAATTGAATTAAGTTAAATTCAAATGCCTCATCTATATTAGGTGTAGTCTATACAATATATATATTGTACACAAAAACAAACATATCGTTATATACATGCATATAAAATATTGGATGAAACAATTGATCTTCAGGACAAACTCTTGGAATGATCAAGGAAAACAAAACCTGTATGTAAAGATTGTAAGTTATTATATTTCATTATGACCTACATTTTGTTCAATATGGGGATAATATGTCCCAGAATGCATTAGTTTAACTCTCAAATTGACCCTAACGCCTTAAAAAAGAAGCCAAACAAATGTAATGGTTGGTGGAAATACACTGCTCAAAAAAATAAAGGGAACACTAAAATAACACATCCTAGATCTGAATTAATGAAATAATCTTATTAAATACTTTTTTCTTTACATAGTTGAATGTGCTGACAACAAAATCACAAAAATTATCAATGGAAATAAAATGTATCAACCCATGGAGGTCTGGATTTGGAGTCACCCTCAAAATTAAAAGTGGAAAACCACACTACAGGCTGATCCAACTTTGATGTAATGTCCTTAAAACAAGTCAAAATGAGGCTCAGTAGTGTGTGTGTGGCCTCCACGTGCCTGTATGACCTCCCTACAATGCCTGGGCATGCTCCTGATGAGGTGGCGGATGGTCTCCTGAGGAATCTCCTCCCAGACCTGGACTAAAGCATCCACCAACTCCTGGACAGTCTGTGGTGCAACGTGGCGTTGGTGGATGGAGCGAGACATGATGTCCCAGATGTGCTCAATTGGATTCAGGTCTGGGGAACGGGCGGGCCAGTCCATAGCATCAATGCCTTCCTCTTGCAGGAACTGCTGACACACTCCAGCCACATGAGGTCTAGCATTGTCTTGCATTAGGAGGAACCCAGGGCCAACCGCACCAGCATATGGTCTCACAAGGGGTCTGAGGATCTCATCTCGGTACCTAATGGCAGTCAGGCTACCTCTGGCGAGCACATGGAGGGCTGTGCGGCCCCCCAAAGAAATGCCACCCCACACCATGACTGACCCACCGCCAAACCGGTCATGCTGGAGGATGTTGCAGGCAGCAGAACGTTCTCCACGGCGTCTCCAGACTCTGTCACGTCTGTCACATGTGTTCAGTGTGAACCTGCTTTCATCTGTGAAGAGCACAGGGCACCAGTGGCGAATTTGCCAATCTTGGTGTTCTCTGGCAAATGCCAAACGTCCTGCACGGTGTTGGGCTGTAAGCACAACCCCCACCTGTGGACGTCGGCCCCTCATGGAGTCTGTTTCTGACCGTTTGAGCAGACACATGCACATTTGTGGCCTGCTGGAGGTCATTTTGCAGGGCTCTGGCAGTGCTCCTCCTGCTCCTCCTTGCACAAAGGCGGAGGTAGCGTTCCTGTTGCTGGGTTGTTGCCCTCCTACGGACTCCTCCACGTCTCCTGATGTACTGGCCTGTCTCCTGGTAGCGCCTCCATGCTCTGGACACTACGCTGACAGACACAGCAAACCTTCTTGCCACAGCTCGCATTGATGTGCCATCCTGGATGAGCTGCACTACCTGAGCCACTTGTGTGGGTTGTAGACTCCGTCTCATGCTACCACTAGAGTGAAAGCACCGCCAGCATTCAAAAGTGACCAAAACATCAGCCAGGAAGCATAGGAACTGAGAAGTGGTCTGTGGTCACCACCTGCAAAACCAGTCCTTTATTGGGGGTGTCTTGCTAATTGCCTATAATTTCCACCTGTTGTCTATACCATTTGCACAACAGCATGTGAAATGTATTGTCAATCAGTGTTGCTTCCTAAGTGGACAGTTTGATTTCGAGCAGTGTATAAAATGGCTATTCTAAGCACTAAGGTTAAGAGTATTTATAGATTGTTTCGAGAGAAAAAAGTGATACATTCTAAATTCTACTTCTTGTGACTGAAATTCTACATCCTGTGGGGTGTGGCCAATTCAATTTAAATTTCCACTCATGAGTTGAATGGGAGTCAATTCGAAAATTCTGAATTGAGCACAACCCTGCCTCCCACCCTATACTGTGTGTGTGTGTGTGTGTGTGTGTGTGTGTGTGTGTGTGTGTGTGTGTGTGTGTGTGTGTGTCCTCATTTGATAAATGGCCTCATTATGTTGCCTCATAAAACATTTGATATCAAATGCAAAATGCTGGAGTATAGACCTTTTTATGAGCTTTTTGAGGAGGAGCGGAAGTGAACCCTGGAACCCCAAAGAATTTACGGTGTGTTTGTAAACAGCTGTAAACAGCTAGCTAGCTAACTTAGTCTAGTTGTTTTCTCAAGGCCAAAATTAGCATTCAACCATAGTATTCACGGGTGGGATAGTCCATATCAAATGTTATTTCCCACATGCGCTGAATACAACAGGTGTAGACATTAGTGACATATTTACTTACAAGCCCTTAATAAACAATGCAGTTAAGAAAATAAAAAGTGTTAAGTAAAAAAAGGAAATGCAACAAATTAAAGTGCAGCAGTAAAATAAAATAACAGTAGGGAGGCTGTATACAGGGGGTACCGGTACAGAGTCAATGTGTGGGGGCATCAGTTAGTCGAGGTAATACAGTTGAAGTCGGAAGTTTACATACACCTTAGCCAAATACATTTAAACTCATTTTTTCACAATTCCTGACATTTAATCCTAGTACAAATTCCCTGTCTTAGGTCAGTTAGGATCACCACTATTTTAAGAATGTGAAATGTCAGAATATTAGTAGAGAGAATGATTTATTTCAGCTTTTATTTCTTTCATCACATTCCCAGTGGGTCAGAAGTTCACATACACTCAATTAGTATTTGGTAGCATTGCCTTTAAATTGTTTAACATGGGTCAAACATTTTGGGTAGCCTTCCACAAGCCTACCACTGTTGTGTCTTCAGCAAACTTGATGGTGTTGGAGTCGTGCCTGGCCATGCAGTCATGGGTGAACAGGGAGTACAGGAGGGGACTGAGCACACACCCCTGAGGGGCCCCCGTGTTGAAGATCAGCGTGGCAGATGTGTTGTTACCTACCCTTACCACCTGGGGGCGGCCCATCAGGAAGTCCAGGATCCAGTTGCAGAGGGAGGTGTTTAGTCCCATGGTCCTTAGCTTAGTGATGAGCTTTGAGGGCACTATGGTGTTGAACGCTGAGCTGCAGTCAATGAATAGCATTCTCACGTAGTTGTTCCTCTTGTCCAGGTGGGAAAGGGCAGTGTGGTGTGCAATGGTGATTGCACCATCTGTGGATCTGTTGGGGTGGTATGCAAATTGGAGTGGGTATAGGGTTTCTGGGATAATGGTGTTGACGTGAGCCATGACCAGCCTTTCAAAGCATTTCATGGCTACAGATGTGAGTGCTACGGGTCGGTAGTCATTTAGGCAGGTTCTTAGTGTTCTTGGGCACAGGGACTATGGTGGTCTGCTTGAAACATGTTTGTATTACAGACTCAGTCAGGGACTTGTTGAAAATGTCAGTGAAGACACTTGCCAGTTGGTCAGCGCATGCTCGGAGTACACGTCCTGGTAATCCGTCTGGCCCTGCGACCTTGTGAATGTTGACCTGCTTAAAATTCTTACTCACATCGGCTACAGAGAGCGTGATCACATAGTCATCCGGAACAGCTGATGCTCTCATGAAGGCTTCAGTGTTGCTTGCCTCGAAGCGAGCATAGAAGTGATTTAGCTCATCTGGTAGGCTTGTGTCAGTGGGCAGCTCGTGGCTGTGCTTCCCTTTATAGTCTGTAATAGTTTTCAAGCCCTGCCACATCCGACGAGCGTCAGAGCCGGTGTAGTACAATTCAATCTTAGTCCTGTATTGACTCTAGCGGGATTTATTGTAAGTGTCCGGGTTAGAGTCCCGCTCCTTGAAAGCGGCAGCTCTACCCTTTAGCTCAGTTGCCTGTAATCCATGGCTTCTGGTTGGGGTATGTACGTACGGTCACTGTGGGGACGACGTCAACCATGCACTTATTGATGAAGCCAGTGACTTGTGGTATACTGCTCAATGTTATCGTAAGAATTCCGGAACATATTCCAGTCTGTGCTAGCAAAACAGTCCTGTAGCTTAGCATCTACGTCATCTGACCACCTCCTTATTAACCTAGTCACAGGTGCTTCCTGCTTTAGTTTTTGCTTATAAGCAGGAATCAGGAGGAGAGAGAGTTCTGGTCAGATTTGCCAAATGGAGGGAGAGGGAGAGCTTTGTACGCATCTCTGTGTGTGGAGCAGTCCCGTGTAGCTCAGTTGGTAGAGCATGGCGCTTGCAACGCCAGGGTTGTGGGTTCGATTCCCACGGGGGACCAGTATGAAAATGTATGCACTCACTAACTGTAAGTCGCTCTGGATAAGAGCGTCTGCTAAATGACTAAAATGTAAATGTAAAATGAGTAAAGGTGGTCTAGAGTTTTTTTTCCTTTGGTTGCACATTTAACATGCTGGTAGAAATTAGGTAGAATGGATTTAAGTTTCCCTGCATTAAAGTCCCCGGCCACTAGGAGCCTAGCTGCCTCTGGATGAGCGTTTTCCTGTTTACTTATGGCCTTATACAGCTCATTGAGTGCAATCTTATTGCCAGCATCGGTTTGTGGTGGTAAATAGCTACGAAAAAGATATAGATGGAAACGCTCTTGGTAAATAGTGTGGTCTACAGATTATCATGAGATACTCTACCTCAGGCGAGCAAAACCTTGAGACTTCCTTAGTATTAGATTTTATGCACCAGCTGTTGTTTACAAATATACACAGACCGCAACAATGCATAGACCTAGAACATGCATTGCCAACCTTGCACCTAGAGATCTAGCTACTCGGGTGCAGGTATCAGTTCCAGGACAGCCCTGACATTCTGCTTATTATTTGTATTAGACACTATTCATTTAACTATTCAATCTCTTGTTAGGAGTCAGATTAATGTCTAAACCCACTAACCATTTACATAGGCGTTATTTGAATGATATTAAAGTGTTGATTCTTTGATTTAAGTAATATGAGTATTTTTTGGGTCATTGAACATTCCCTGTTTGTTTTATTTGGTTGTCACTCACTCTCATTTTCTCTGATGATATTACACAGATTTACAGCTGCAGTGGATGTCCTTGATTTATTAGTGGGTGTAACAAGCCCTGTATGGCTGACCTAGGATGTAACCCCTGTCCACAACAGCCACAAAGCAGCATCCATTATCTTACCAAAAACCATGATCTTGGTTGGGCTAGGATAACAGTACGTTAGGTCTCAGGGCGGGTGACATCAACACACGATGGCTACAAGGGCTTTGTCTCACTTGGTCTTTCCTTGATTACTCGCATCCCATCTCCTCACCTTTATTGGATGATAAAGTACAAGGTCCCTCCCCTCTGACCTTCTCCAATGGGTTTTTAGAAGGAGGCGAGGAATCGAGGAAGGATGAATTGAGAAAGAACCTAGCACTCACGTGCTACACTCACTGACTTCCTTCTCCGCATTAACCGCAGCAGGCATCAGCGCAGACAACTGAGTCCATCTAGCACCCACAGACTACATTGTGGGTATTTAATTCTGCTACATTGACTCAGATCACACAGTCAGTGACGTAGGAGGTGAAAGGGGTGTGACTGTAGCAGAGGTGAGTTCTAGTAGCCACTGTGATGTCATCCCCCTCATACTTTAAGTAGTAGTCTGTCTATCATGAATGCATCTAGATTTTAATATCATAAGCATCTCAGCTGCAGGAGGATCAGCTTTTGTCAGAATTGACTTCTTCCTAGCAGGTTTCGGAGAACTTACGCAACAGGTTAGGATAATTAAATGTGGCAGGTTAGGAGAATTAGGTTAAGGTTATGAAAGGGGTTAGCTAAAATGCAAAAAGTATCAACTTGATGTAAATTGGACAAAAGCTGGATCCCATCTAGACATTGCCCCTTCAATGCCCCTACAGTTCAGCCATTAGCATGGCCCCTGACGCTCTCATATGAACTACAATCCCGATGCTGTGTTAACGTTTAGAAACGTCAATAATCACTTGCGATACGGCTTTCGAAACATATGGCCCTCATCTTTCATCAGCAGTTTTGCAAAGATCCATACAGCTATGGGTGCCTCCATCCGACGGTCCTTATGCTTCCAAAACTGTACCGTAAGCGATGCATGTTAATGTTCAGACCAAGCATTGGGGGATTTTAACAAAACTCCACCCTACACAAGACGCCTTCGTCCAATGACTCTTGTGTAATGTAATGTAACAGAGTCACCATTCCAACACAGACAAGCTGCTTTTTAACATAATTGACATTTTTTTTCGTAAGGAAAACTAATTATTTCACTCATATTTTAAGTAATTATAGGTCATATTTCATAGAAATCTGGAAACACTAAAAAGGTTATTTAAAGCCTTATATAAAACGTTCTCTCTCAAACGGCTACATTATTTAACCCAACAGAGACACTGTTACTCTGATTAGCATGACTTTATAAATCAGAACAGACTAGCTTCACAAAATATTTCGGAAGATTCCAAGCAGTTAAATATTGAGGTTAAATTGGGTCAGAGGGTTGTTGTGTGTCTGAGAATGCGTAATGTGTTCTGTGGTTACATTTCAATTTGATCAAAATGAAAAAAGTAAAGTAATTACCAAAAGATTTGACATAACTCTGCTTGCATTGCCATGATGGGATATACGCAGTTACGCAATGATTCCTGATTCACAACATGCCTCAGCCAGCTAGGTCTTCAGGTTTGTCACAAACATGCCGTTCTAAAAAATGGGGACAAAGGACATTACTGTACACTTAGGAAGAAGCTGTTCAGTGTTCACAGAAAACATCAAACTACAAAATGGTGTAAATCACCACTTGTCGCTCGGTTCCAGAATTGTATTGAAAACTGAAATTCAACAGTAGGCTAGGCTACATTACGTTTCCACTAGTGTGAGTTGGTTCAGACCCAGAGCTTGAACAAGTGACAATGTGAAGTCAGAGTTATTATTTTCACAGTCCATTCAAAGTACACCTTGGCAATCATGGCAAGCTAGCTACTCATGATCTGCTCCAAGATGAGAGGGGATAATTAATTCATTGGAGAGACGCTTTTAAGAGCATATTAAATGAATCTGGCATCACTGAATACACTCCAACAGCATCGACTTGCAAATGCTACGCTTAGCTTTATAGAGACATCCATTCTGCTGTGAATTGACCCAGATAGAGAGGAGACAGAGCGTTCGCTACAGTACCAAGCCCCGGGACGAAGTGAGGCTTTTAGCGAGGAAATTCACTCACCCGTCAGCCTCACAAAACCGCAGTAAAACTTTCATGCCATCTTGTGTCACAGATGTTGTGGCTCTCACATCTGGAGTCTAGTTAAGGCAAGCATCTGTGTTGAGGAAGATCTGGACAAAGTTTTTACGCTAGTGACAACAAAGGAGTGTGTGGCTGTTATGGCATCTCTCTGGTGCCATTACCTTTAGTTGCCCTTTTCTTGAACAGTGCCTTCAGAAAGTATTCATACCCCTTGACTTATTCCACATTTTGTTGCGTTACATACGGAATTCAAAAGGGAATGGATTTTGTCTCACCAAATCTACACACCAGTGGAGGCTCCTCAGAGGAGGAAGGGGAGGACCATCCTCAGTGAATTTCATAAAAATAAAAATGGTAAAACATTGAAAGTGTTATATTTTTAGATAAAACTATACTAAATATATTCACGTCACCAAATAGTTGATTAAAACACACCGTTTTGCAATGAAGGTCTACAGTATCCTCAACAGCACACTGTAGGGTAGCACCATGGTGTAGCCAGAGGACAGTTAGTTTCCGTCCCTCTGGGTACATTGACTTCAATACAAAACCTAGAAGGCTCATGGTTCTCACCCCCTTCCATAGACTTACAGTAATTATGACAACTTCCAGAGGATGTCCTCAAACCTAACAGAGCTCTTGCAGCATGTACTAACATGATGTCCACCCAATCAAAAGGATCAGAAAATGAATCTAGTACTGAAAGCATAAGCTACAGCTAGCTAGCACTGCAGTGCATAAAATGTGGTGAGTCATTGACGCAGAGAGAAAGACAATATATTAACAAAGATCTTCAGAAATGGAGAAGCAAGAGTGAGCGAGCTAGCTATATTTCATAGTATTTTTTTCACTTTCTTTGCTAGTGAATGCAGCTAGCTAGTTTAACCTACTCAAAACACCCAGCTCCAAAACAGAGAGGGATGCTATGTTAGCTAGTTGGCTATGCCTAGCCAACACTGGAACTCTTCCTATTCAAGGTAAAGTTTTATGAATTTATTGCCACCGGGGACTGCCGGTGTAACTGCTAAACTGTAGCGGGATTACTAAAGCGTTATTTCTAATAGCTATATTGACTATGACGTTAACTAATATAGTGACAGCGATTTAGGCTATGTGTAGCGGTTATGATATGAAGGTTTGGCAAGGTTTTCACCTGGTCACAGCTGATGTGTGGTGCACTGAAGTCCACATGTGAAGGGAAAAGGTGAGAGGAGCGAGTGTAGATGCAAGGAGGAAGTATACAACGATCAAAGGGATCATGCTGTTTGTATGTGGCTGCCTGAAAGTGAACTGTGTTGCGTGTAATTAGGGGTGTATTCATTCCACCGATTCTGTTGAAAAACTTTTCTTAAAACGGAAGCAAACGGAACGAAAACGGGGATGAAAATACCTGAATTTGTCCAATAAAAACTATTGTTTGCAACTGTTGGACTAATGATTACACCCTAGATCAGCTAGATGTAGGCAAGAGTGTGCAAGGCAGTATTGAATGCGTCAATGTCGGTCACCTTGATTACTCAAATTTATTTCGACCTGTGCACCTACATTGTAAACCTTCATTCACCGGCTAGGTGAAAATTTTAGTATCATGTAGTAGCATAAACCTTTCAATGTTACATTGAGCTGGGTGAATGGAATATGAATGACAGTCATCCAATATGCTGTAATAGAAATAAGGCCATGCTCATAAAATCTTTATCATCCTCAATCATCTTAAATGGCACCGACCGCCACCCCCCTAATAATGACAAAGTGAAAACATGTTTTTAGAAATTTTAGCAAATGTATTGCAAATGAAATGTAATTTACATAAGTATTCACACCCCTGAGTCAATACTTTGTAGAAGCACCTTTGGCAGGGATTACAGCTGTGAGTCATTCTGGTTAAATCTCCAAGAGCTTTCCACACCTGGATTGTGCAACACTTATACATGATTCTTTTCAGAATTCTTCAAGCTCTGTCATTTTTCAGGTCTTGCCATAGATTTTCAAGTACATTTAAGTCAAAACTGAAACTCTTTGGAACATTCACAGTCTTCTTGGTAAGCAACTCCAGTGTAGATTGTGTTTTAGGTTATTGTCCTGCTGAATGGTGAATTCATCATCTCCCAGTGTCTGGTGGAAAGCAGACGGAACCAGGTTCTGTGCTTAAAAACTCCCCAGTCCTTAACGATTACAAGAATACCCATAACATGATGCAGCCACCACTATGCTTGAAAATATGGAGCGTGGTACACAGTAACATGTTGCATTGGATTTGCCCCAAACATAACACTTTGTATTCAGAACATAAAGTTAATTGCTTTGCCACATTTTTTGCAGTATTACTTTAGTGCCTTGTTGCAAACAGGATGCATGTTTTGGAATATTTTTATTCTGTACAGACTTCCTTCTTCTCGCTCTGTCATTTAGGTTAGTATTGTGGAGTAACTACCATGTTGTTGATCCATCCTCAGTTCTATCACAGCCATTGAACTATAACTGTTTTTAAGTCACCATTGGCCTCATGGTGAAATCCCTGAGCGGTTTCCTTCATCTCTGGCAACTGAGATAGGAAGAACGCCTGTATCTTTGTAGTGTCTGGGTGTATTGATACACCATCCAAAGTGTAATTAATAACTATTTTTTTTACCCATCTACCAATAGGTGCCCTTCTTTGCGAGGCATTGGAAAACCTCCCTGGTCTTTGTGGTTGAATCTGTGTTTGAAATTCACTGCGCGACTAAGGGACCTTACAGTGTGGGGTACAGAGATGAGGTAGACATTTAGGAAATAATGTTAAACACTATTACTGCACACAGTGTGAGTCCATGCAACTTATTATGTGACATGTTAAGCACATTTTTACTCCTGAATTTATGTAGGCTTGCCATAAAAAAAGGTGTTGAATACTTATTGACTCAAAACAAATACAGCCTGAGGACCACTGCACATCCTGAACATAAGCCCACCAATTATCATGGTGCATAAAGCATTTTTAAATAAGGTCTACATAGCATTAAAAACAAAAGGAATCCAAAATAATCTGTTTTTAATGCCACTGAAAATACAGTATAAATATGCAAAGACATTCTCAATAGGCTACATTATGAACAACAAACCCAGGAGTGGACAGATTAGTGCCCCACACTCCCAGGGAATAAAGCTTGATCCTCTAGTTTCAATTGCATTCTGTTACCATAAGAACACTGTGACCTGACTAACAGAAGGGACAGGAGGCACAGCTTTCAGTACTCTCAGGACTATGAGCACCGTGGCTAGCTCACTACTGGAGTTATACGAGTATAGCCCCCCAGAGCTGGCCTTCATCTGCCTGACTAGGATACATAATCCACATTCTCCAATTAACTGGCTGGAACATCTGCATGCCCAGCAGCTGGTCTGCTTCCTGCCTGCTGTCACAGTCCCAATGATCATGAACATCATAAACAAGAACAACCACAAGAGAACAAACTGGGGGTAATAGCTGAACTAATCCAATAAGATAATTTATTTTAGTTTTCTGTTGCAAAACGTTTTGCTACGGTGTAACCTACTGAACACCACCCGCTGAGGACTTCCAACCGTCCGTCAGTGACGGCCTTGAACAACTTTGACTGATGGAGTAAACCTAAGCCTGGTGCACTACTTCAGTTTAACCTCTGCTCAATCAATGTCAGGGCAACAGAGGCCACTGCTGTAAGTCATGATGATGAGCTCAGCAGTCTCCATATAGCCTTCCCTGGTTCCAACTTCCAACTCCTCAGACAGAGATCCATCCTAACATTAATTAATTAATTTGCAACAAAGAAACTATATGTATCCAAACAACCAACTACAATGTCCTCTGCAGTGTTTGGAACAATATTCATCCTCAGTGTAGAAAGGGACTGAAGTGAAAAGCTCTTACAGAAGCCAGTCCAATGGGAAAAGCTAGGTGGTCACAATATGCCATTATGCTGCCATTAGTGTAACCAGTAGGAAAAATAAAGGCGACTACATTATACAGACTAAACAAAATAATACTTCTACACAGAGAGATAGTCATATCCATTGGGCTTTACTCTTGATTTCACAACAAAAAACTCCCTTTGTTAAATTATGCTGCTCCATTTCGCTCAGGAGAGAGGGAAGAGAAAACAGATAGAAGGAAAAATATGGGCTCAAATAGTCAGTCAACACCATGCATACAAAGTATGTGTGAGAAAAAAAAAATGGTAGCCAGCAGAAAGAGAGTGTGATGAGTCGTTCTAAAGTCGAGGTGTCAGCGTTCACTCAGAGTCCCCAGGGATAGAAGGCAAGGCTGAGGTCCCAAGGCTAGAGTAAAGGGTTGGGACAGCAATACAAACCAGACCCAAAGCTAAGAGCATTGGAGGGGAAGGCAACAGTCACAGTTTAGCAGCCCGCAAAACCTTAAAGCTGGAATCCTTAAATGGTAAAAACTGCCATTTCCATTTTGAATATTACAACAACAAAGTTACTGCAAACGACACACACCATTTTTCCCCCCTCAGACATAATTGCATGCGTGATAGAACAGCAGAGTATGTACTGCAATTTGTTTTACCACGCTGCTCACCTCAGTTTGGACGCTGCATTTAGTCAACAAAACAATAACGAAGGTGCTGGGGCGAACATTGAACTAACTATTTAAAAACAGACAATTCACAAAACATCAAAAGGTGCAGATCACGTCACTGCCAATCTCAATAAATCACTGACTGATCAATTTTCAATTGCATTCATAGGAAATCTGACCACTAAAGAAAGCACCATCAAATCCAGTTCTACCCAGCACAGCTTCAGAGAAGAAAACTCTTGGGAACAGAGAAGCGGGATAACATCAAAACCATCACCAGAGCCTGAAGGAGCAGGAACCCAAATATAGACAGGAATTCAGCTGTGCACCTGACTGACCCAATATAAAGGCTGAGTGATGGAGCCGATTGAGAACACAAGACATCTTTCCAATCTTTTCATGTCAAGTGGATAGTCAGGCGAGGGCAGTAGATTGTCAGGGGAAGAGGTCAGATTGTCAGGAGAGTTCACACCAAGGCTAGTAGTAAATAAATGCCATAGATAACCAGGCAAGCGTGCAGTAGACTGTGTGCCCTTCACATGCCCCTGACTGTTACAGACTGCCGGATCAGAGGAAGTGTAAAGATGTCTCATGCCGTCAAACTACTGCACTTTCGCGCAATCAATTTACCACTAGTTCAATCACCTTGCAGCAAATCTTCCACCTTCACTCTGGACTGGCAAGCACGGAACTAGAAAATATATTTTCCTGATGCATTTAGAAAAACTATAGCAGCCAATCATTTCAGAGCAGCACATCACTCGATCTTTACTGCATGATGAAATATTCAGACAGTTTTAGGTAGAGGATATAGGATTAAAGACTGGAGAGATGTGTCGGTGTAGGCCGTCATTGTAAATAAGAATTTGTTCTTAACTGACTTGCCTAATTAAATAAAGGTTACCTAAATAAATAAATAATAAAAAAAGATACCTAGGAGGCTGTAAAGAGGGGAGCGGTACTTTGAGGGACAGTAGGCGGTGTGTGTTATGTTGCGTTTGTGTGTCCCTTACCTGTAGAGGTCTGCTTGAACTTTTCACTCTTCTTCTTCCTCCACTTCCAGGGTTTCAAGAGACGGCCCAGAGTGGCAAACTTGCTCCGGCGGCGGATAGGCGGGGTGTGTGTGCCAGAGACCAGGGACTCGGAACGCATCGCGGCCCTCCTTTCAACCTCCTCCGCTGTAGGGACACAAAATGGAGAGAGAGGGGCTATATTCAGGGACCACAGATGGAAATAGATAGCTACATCTGGTGTCATATTTGTTGTGCTTGGTTTCTGACAAACAAATCAACTGAAAATGAAATTTCAACAGCAGTAAAGCCACTGAAGAGTCTCTGATAAGACTCCAGCGTAAGAGTAAAGATGTGCCAACTGGCCTTCCACAAATCATAAAGAGGATGAAATCTGTCATGGGTAAATAGACCTGTGTGTTATCAGATAGCATGAAAAAGGGGTAAAAGTACCATACACACACTACCAGTCAAAAGTTTGGACACACCTACTCATTCAAGGGGTTTTCTTTATTTTTACATTGTAGAATAACTGTGAAGACATCAAAATGATGAAATAGCACATATGGAATCATGTAGTAACCAAAAACGTGTTAAACAAATCACAATATATTTTATATTTGAGATTCTTCAAATTGCTAACCTCTGCCTTGATGACAGCTTTGCACACTCTTGGCATTCTCTCAACCAGCTTCATGAGGTAGTCACCTGGAATGCATTTCAATTAACAGGTGTGCCTTCTTAAAAGTTAATTTGTGGAATGTATTATTTATTTCCTTCTTAATGCGTTTGAGTCAATCAGTTGTGTTGTGACAAGGTGGGGGGGGGGGGGGGGAGAAGATACCCCTATTTGGTAAAAGACCAAGTCCATATTATGGCAAGAACAGCTCAAATAAGCAAAGAGAAACGACAGTCCATCATTACTTTAAGACATGAAGGTCAGTCAATACAGAACATTAAGAACTTTGAAAGTTTCTTCAAGTGCAGTCGCAAAAAACATAAAGCGCTATGATGAAAATGGCTCTCATGAGGACCGCCACAGGAACAGAAGACCCAGAGTTCATTAGAGTTACCAGCCTCAGAAATTGCAGCCCAAATAAATGCTCCACAGAGTTCAAGTAACAGACACATCTCAACATCAACTGTTCAGAGGGTACTGTGTGAATCAGGCCTTCATGGTCGAATTGCTGCAAAGAAACCACTACTAAAGGTCACCAATAAGAAGAGACCTGAGCAATGGACATTAGACCGGTGGAAATGTTTACCTTTGGTCAGGAGTCCAAATTGGAGATTTTTGGTTCCAACCGCTGTGTCTTTGTGAGACGCGGTGTGGGCGAACGGATGATCTCTGCATGTGTATTTCCCACCGTAAAGCATGGAGGAGGTGTTATGGTGTGGGGGTGCTTTGCTGGTGACACTGATTTATTTAGAATTCAAGGCACGCTTAACCTGCATGGCTACCACAGCAATCTGCAGCGATACGCCATCCCATCTGGTTTGGGCTTAGTGGGACTATAATTTGTTTTTCAACAGGACAATGACCCAACACACCTCCAGGCTGTGTAAGGGCTATTTTACCAAGAAGGAGAGTGATGGAGTGCTGCATCAGATGACCTGGCCTCCACAATCTCCCGACCTCAACCCAATTGAGATGGTTTGGGATGAGTCAGACCGCAGAGTGAAGGAAAAGCAGCCAACAAGTGCTCAGCATATGTGGGAATTCTTTCAAGACTGTTGCAAAAGCATTCCAGGTGAAGCTGGTTGAGAGAATGCCAAGAGTGTGCAAAGCGGTCATCAAGGCAAAGGGTGGCTATTTGAAGAATCTCAAATATAAAATAAATGTTGATTTGTTTAACACATTTGTGTTTACTACAAGATTCCATATGTGTCATTACATAGTTGATGTCTTCATTATTATTCTTAATGTAAAAAAAATAGTAAAAATAAAGAAAAACCCTTGAATGAGTAAGTGTGTACAAACTTTTGACTTGTAGTGTCAAATACAGTGGGGAGAACAAGTATTTGATACACTGCCGATTTTGCAGGTTTTCCTACTTACAAAGCATGTAGAGGTCTGTAATTTTTATCATAGGTACACTTCAACTGTGAGAGACGGAATCTAAAACAAAAATCCAGAAAATCACATTGTATGATTTTTAAGTAATTAATTTGCATTTTATTGCATGACATAAGTATTTGATACATCAGAAAAACAGAACTTAATATTTGGTACAGAAACCTTTGTTTGCAATTACAGAGATCATATGTTTCCTGTAGGTCTTGACCAGGTTTGCACACACTGTAGCAGGGATTTTGGCCCACTCCTCCATACAGACCTTCTCCAGATCCTTCAGGTTTCAGGGCTGTCGCTGGGCAATACGGACTTTCAGCTCCCTCCAAAGATTTTCTATTGGGTTCAGGTCTGGAGACTGGCTAAGCCACTCCAGGACCTTGAGATGCTTCTTACGGAGCCACTCCTTAGTTGCCCTGGCTGTGTGTTTCGGGTCGTTGTCATGCTGGAAGACCCAGCCACGACCCATCTTCAATGCTCTTACTGAGGGAAGGAGGTTGTTGGCCAAGATCTCGCGATACATGGCCCCTTCCATCCTCCCCTCAATACAGTGCAGTCGTCCTGTCCCCTTTGCAGAAAAGCATCCCCAAAGAATGATTTTTCCACCTCCATGCTTCACGGTTGGGATGGTGTTCTTGGGGTTGTACTCATCCTTCTTCCTCCAAACACGGCGAGTGGAGTTTAGACCAAAATGCTCTATTTTTGTCTCATCAGATCACATGACCTTCTCCCATTCCTCCTCTGGATCATCCAGATGGTCATTGGCAAACTTCAGACGGGCCTGGACATGCGCTGGCTTGAGCAGGGGGACCTTGCGTGCCTGCAGGATTTTAATCCATGACGGCGTGGTGTGTTACTAATGGTTTTCTTTGAGACTGTGGTCCCAGCTCTCTTCAGGTTATTGACCAGGTCCTGCCGTGTAGTTCTGGGCTGATCCCTCACCTTCCTCATGATCATTGATGCCCCACGAGGTGAGATCTTACATGGAGCCCCAGACCGAGGGTGATTGACCGTCATCTTGAACTTCTTCCATTTTCTAATAATTGCGCCAACAGTTGTTGCCTTCTTACCAAGCTGCTTGCCTATTGTCCTGTAGCCCATCCCAGCCTTGTGCAGGTCTACAAATTTAACCCTGATGTCCTTACACAGCGCTCTGGTCTTGGCCATGGTGGAGAGGTTGGAGTCTGTTTGATTGAGTGTGTGGACAGGTGTATTTTATACAGGTAACGAGTTCAAACAGGTGCAGTTAATACAGGTAATGAGTGGAGAACAGGAGGGCTTCTTAAAGAAAAACTAACAGGTCTGTGAGAGCCGGAATTCTTACTGGTTGGTAGGTGATCAAATACTTATGTCATGCAATAAAATGCAAATTAATTACTTAAAAATCATACAATGTGATTTTCTGGATTTTTGTTTTAGATTCCGTCTCTCACAGTTGAAGTGTACCTATGATAAAAATTACAGACCACTACATGCTTTGTAAGTAGGAAAACCTGCAAAATCGGCAGTGTATCAAATACTTGTTCTCCCCACTGTATATATATATATATTATAAGTATCAACTCTACACTGAGCAGGATTAGTCTAGCTTTCGAGGGTCCATACTTACGAACTTGTACTTAAACCTTAGGTTTAAACTTCCTTAAAAATGCTATTTGTTAGCTTATTCCCATGAGATAATGTAGCTACTATGTAGCACTATGCTAACATGACCAGCAAGATTATTTCCTATAACAAATTCCACATCAGCCAAGCAAAGATCTTAGACAGTATAACAAGTCACAAGCATTCCCCATGTCAAACCAGTACATCTTCAATAGCAGAGAGACAAACAATTAAACACAAACAACCCGTGGGAAAAAGGGCTATACACGCACACGTCCACTCTGAGAAGAAGAACCAACACATGACAAACACCAAGTAAGTACTCGCAAACAAATGCACAAACTGAAAGAAAATACTTGACTCCAGTTACACAGAAACCTGGGCACTTGCTGGCAATTAGGTAAGAGTCATGATTAGAGTTTATACAAATGTTAAAATCTGTAGCAAAGTCAAGAAATGTGATCATTTAGAGCAGGGATGGGCAAATTTGATGGGGCCACAAAACAAATCTGAACTCATCATGAGGGGCCACAGTGCCTCGCAGGTCTGCGTACCCACATCCATACCCACACATGCAGTCAGATCCAGCCCTAGGCTTTTGGACCCCCAAAATAGTTAATTTCCTGCAATTCTACATATTTTGCCATGGGGCGTAGCAAAAATAATGCAGTTTTAAGAGAAGTTTGCTACAATTCTACACATTTGCCATGGGGCAGAGAGAACATTTAGCAATTGTATAACTATACTGAACAAAAATATAAATGCAACATGTAAAGTATTGGTCCCATGTTTCATGAGCTGAAATAAAAGACTCCAGAAATCTTCCATACGCACAAAGCTTATTTCGTTCAAATTTAGTGCACTAATTTCTTTACACCCCTGTTAGTGAGAATTTATCCTTTGCCAAGATAATCCATCCACCTGACAGGTGTGGCATATCAAGAAGCTGATTAAACAGAATGATCATTACGCAGGTGAACCTTGTGCAGTTGTCACACAACGCCACAGATGTCTCAAGTTTCAAAGGAGCATGCAATTGGCATGCTGACTGCAGGAATGTCCACCACAGCTGTTGCCAGAGAATTGACTGTTCATTTCTCTACCATAAGCCGCCTCCAACGTTGTTTTAGAGAATTTTGCAGTACGTCCAAACCGTCCTCACAACCGCAGACCACGACAGCCAGGGACCTCCACATCCGGCTTCTTCACATGAGGGATCGTCTGAGACCAGCCACCCGGACAGCTGATGAAACTGAAGAGTATTTGTCTGTAATATAGCCTGGGCCTGGCTCCCCAGTGGGTGTGCCTATGCCCTCCCAGGCCCACTTATGGCTGTGCCCCTGCCCAGTCATGCGAAATCCATAGGTTAGGGCCTAATTAATTCATTTCAATTGACTGATTTCCTTATATGAACTGTAACTCAGTAAAATAGTTGAAATTGTTGTATGTTCCGTTTATATTTTTGTTCAGTATAATTTCATGCAATTTTACAAATTTTGCCATGGGGCGGAGTGAAATTAACCGTTTTTAATATGATATCTGATGATCAATGGGGGCCCCCCGGTCGGTAATTCGACCATGATTACTACAAGTTTAGATCGCTGGCCGCTAGACTAATTTACCAATCCCCCAAAAAATAAAAATATTTTTAATTGCACCTTGTGTATTCTACTAGTAACAGTAAGTTGAGACCCCGACAGTTGCTAAAAAGTATTATTATTTTTGGGCGGGGGAATTGGGGATGCCAATTGCCCATGCCTGATTTAGAGCGCACAAGGGAGCACAGGGCTTGAATATGAGCGTGAATGTCAGTTGGGCGTGGCAGAAAGAGTTGGGGTGATTTTTAATTGCCTGCAGGGTAAATAAACTCACAATATGTGAATAAATCTAAGTCTATCAAACGGCAGATAAAAAATACAAACAAGTAGAAGACAAAACCTGATCATGTGACCACTCTTCAGAAGTGGGCCATGTTCTCCCCTGCCTCTCAATCTGCCGGTTTAAAAAAAGATGAAGCAACACAGTCTTTCAAGAAGCATGCTTAATCCATGTCAACACAACAGGGGGGCAAGGTTGCCTAAACAGATCCCAGCCTCCACTGTTGTAGCCTACTGTACGCTACAATACACAAACACACAAACTCTGTTGATGATGGCTGACCCTGGCCGTGACCCCACTCTCAGAGGATATCTCAGGGGGAGTTGGGATATGCAAAAAACATTTCCAATTCACACATGCGTATAATACACACTAATACAGTCTTCGGCCTATAACAGTTCCATAGTGATAATGATATACTTTAGTGAAGATATAGGTAAGGTCTGCCCTGATGAGAGCCATGCAATCTGCCACCTCAGTTATCACTTGGCTACTCTCTCACAGCTCAGCTCTAAAAGTGATAACTGATTGCTACATGGGGCTGTAGTTCAGATGTATGAGATGACCTCTAGCTCAGGGACAGGAGACAGTGAGTCAGTCAATACAGTGTCACACCACCCCTGCTGTGACCACAGCGTTCATAATTAAATTACATGACCGCATTTACCATCATGATGGCTGACAAGTGACAACATGGACACGTCACTCTGCAGGCAGGTAGCCGTTCCACTGGGGATAAGGATATATGGTATAGCACAGTGTTTCCCAAACTCTGTCCTGGGGACCTCGAGGGGTGCACAACTAGTTTTTTTCCCCTAGCACTCCACAGCGGATTCAAATATTCAAAGACTGATGATGAGTTGATTATTTGAGTCAGCTGTGTAGTGCTAGCGCAAAAATCAAAACGCGCACCCCTTGGGGGTCACCAGGACTGAGTTTGGGAAACACTGGTCTAGCCACAGCTCTCAGCTCTGTCTATTAATAGATCAGATTCAATGCTAATTGAATCCAGTGATGTTTCAAATGACTTCATCAAATGAAGTCCAAAATGAAAAACAGATCATTCACAAAACATTGTTTGTCAACTCTGCATTTGCGACAACAACAGCCAGCCACACACTTCCTAGTTTTGTTGACAGGGATGCAAATTTAAAGTGACAATTTGTTTTTCCGGCTGTGTTTGGTTAAAGATACTCCCATAGCTGCCCGTTAACGCGCCAAACATCCTCGAGACATCCTTCAGAACTCACCATGTTGCGTGAGCAGCAGCCAAATAAATAAAAAGCAATTTGCAGCAAAGTCAAAGTTACTCTTCTTCCAACTCGACAAAAACTCCCAAGAGAAAGCTACAAAGGCTGTGTAAGAATAAGAAAAAAGGCTTTAAACTGTAGGCTACTACATAACTAGTGTTTCTTTACCAGCATGTATTCCCTGATACACACATCTATACTCCTCTGGCCAGTTACCCAGAACCAGAGTGCCAGATTAAGCCTAGTCCTTGAACAAATATTAATCTGGGTCCGGGAAACTGGACCCTCATGTTTTTTTTGTACATCCACATAATCCTATTGGCTGAGTGACATTTCTTCATGCAGGGTTAGGGTGGGGTAGAGTAGAAAAGCACAGCAGGGGACTGAGAATGACCACTTCAGGTGCTACTCAGTAGGAGGAGAGGGTTTTGGGTAGTGGAGTCAGGCATGGAGGGGGGAGCAGGATCTTGGCCAATTCCACACCACACCAGGAACCTGCTCCAAAAATACTTGTCGAACACACATTGTAGCTGCCTGTTTTTCCGTGATACATTTGTTTGACCCACTACACATACTGCAAAACTAGGTGATGTTGTTACAAATTGTTACATTGTGAAAATGTTTCCCTAATGCAACAGAATGAGTTAAGTGAGTAAGTCGTTTAAGCGCGTTAACCCAGGCGAGGGCCTAGGCGGCATCCCAAGCCGCATCCTCAGAGCATGTGCAGACCAGCTGGCTGGAGTATTTACAGACATATTCAATCTCGCCTTATCCCAGTCTGTTGTCCCTACTTGCTTCAAGATGTCCACCATTTTTCCTGTACCCAAGAAAGCAAAGGTAACTGAACTAAATGACTATCGCCCCGTAGCACTCACTACTGTCATCATGAAGTGCTTTGAGAGGCTAGTTAAGGACCATATCACCTCCACCTTACCCGCCACCCTAGACCCATCACAATTTGTATATCGCCCCAACAGATCCACGAACGACGCAATCGCCATTGCACTGCCCTATCCCACCTGGACAAGAAAAATACCTACGTAAGAATGCTGTTCATCGACTACAGCTCAGCCTTCAACACCATAGTGCCATCTAAGCTCATCACTAAGCTCAGGGCCCTGGGTCTGAGGGCCTACCCCAAGTGGTGAAGGTAGGCAACAACTCCTCTGCCACGCTGATCCTCATCACCAGGGCCACACTGCCTGCCCTCCAGGTCATCAACAGTACCCGGTGACACAGGAAGGCCAAGAAGATCAACAAGGACCTCAGCCACCCGAGCCACAGCCTGTTCACCCTACTACCATCTAGAAGGCTGAGACAGTACAGGTGAATCAAAGCTGGGACTAAGAGACTGAGAAACAGCTTCCATCTTCAGGCCATCAAACCCTTAAACAGTCACCACTAGCCGGCCTCCGCCCAGTACCCTGCCCTGAACCTTAGAGACTGCTGGCCTATAGTCATTGAACACTGGCCACTTTAACAATGTTTACATGCCGTTTCACCCACTTTATGTATAGAATGTAGTCATGGCTCATCCTATATAAGGCATAAGCATTTTTTTGTGTAGGCTTTACTGCACTGTTGGAGCTACAAACGCAAACATTTCGCAGCATCTGCGATAACAGCTTCAAATCCGTGTATGTAACCAATAAACTTTGATTTACTAAGGAAGGCAATGTAAATAATATGGTAAAAAAGGTAGCCTAGAGAGCATAGCCTCCTCGATTACACAGAACAATGAGGTCAAGCCTCGACTGGAATTGTTGCACGCCTGTAATTGACGTTACCAGGATTAAATACATCAAGCCATTTTCACCTAGGACTAGGATATATAATCGCGGAATGGACAAACAAGAACGCATGTTTTCCCCCCTATTGAGCATGTTCAATGAAACCAGCGTTTGTTTGATGCCCAGCAGAGATGAAGCGAGACGATGTGGCACAATCAATGACTGTATATATGGGCACAATGCATCCATATCAATCCATATGCCGCTAGGCTACTCACCGTCATGGGTATCGTTCCCGCGACTGCAGTTGCTGCAAATGTGCTTGATCTCTTTTCCGATGTGACAGTGGATCATGAAGGGCATATTGTTATTCTGGTGATACTGGTGGTTGGTTTGCTGATGCTTGGTTTGGTGCCCTTTCTTATTGTTGTTGAGAGACATCATTCTGACCAGGTAAAATGCCTTCTTCTTCGGTTTCTCCACCGCCACGGGCGTATTGTTTTCCATGTAGCCCGTGTTGTTGAACCAACTCCCATGAATGGTGGTGGGCACAGGATCCGCCGCCATGGGGTAGTTGGCGGATTTGAACATGGAGGCACGAAAATGAATTTGCGACTAAACGCAAGGCATATGGGGACGGGGTTTTAAACGAACAGCTCCCGGATTCCTACCTGACGTCAACCAATCGCGAGGCTTTCGATCTTGCGTGCTTCCTGAAACCCCTTCTCTTTTATCAACGACGTCAGATATAATATTGTAAATTCCAAACCTGGATCTGAGATTCCGATCTCGCTCACTCACATCCGGCTGCCTCCGCAATGCCAAGGGCAGAAGTCAAAACCACGGATACTATTATACTATGATGTAGACCATTGCTGCAATAGGCTACTTTACAGCTTGTCCCAAAAGAAGGACTGATAGTGAAATAGAGTGAGTGAATTGCAGTGCCTCTGTCTCTCCCTCCGTCCCCATCCTCGTCTGCAAAACTAATCTGCAAGTGAGCATATGATTGGCTACCTACCCAGTGCGCACTCCTGCAGTAATATAGTCTACAGACAGAAAGAAAGTAACGGTTTTGAATCAAATCCCAAGACTTGATAATGACATTAATGATTATAGGGTCCAACTATAGGCCTACATGATAGTTTGGATAGAGAGCGTGTTCGTACTTGATTAGAAAGGCAAGTATACACCAATTGAACACAATTCACACTGAAAAAGTCAAGTGCAATGCACTTTATTACACTTCAGATGCAATTCACTGCAGCGCTTGTTATGATAGTGTTAAATATTCATCCTAAGAGACAGTATGATAAAATGTGCCTTTACAGCTAAACACACACACACACACACACACACACACACTGTTGGAGAGGAGATATATACATTTTTTGTACATGAAGCAAAATTATATTGTCATTTTAGAGGAATATTAATCAGTAGCCTGCTTACTTTAATTAATGTATCTAACTATCTACCATTGTGCCAACTATCCTTCTAATATGCATAGAGAGATAGTCGTTATCCCTAATGTTCCTGGCAAGAATATTCAATAGACCTATAGCTCATCCTCTTTAGCAATAAACTAGTCACCAGCTACTGTCTCTTCATGGGTTTGGGCTACATCACACATGTCCTTAAATTAACATATATTCAGTGGTGTAAAGTATTTAAGTAAAAAATAATTTAAAGTACTGCTTAAGTCGTTTTTTGGGGTATCTGTACTTTACTTTACTATTTATATTTTTGACAACTTTTACTTTTACTTCACTACATTCCTAAAGAAAATAATACTCAATACATTTTCCTTGACACCCAAAAGTACTCATTACTTCTTGACCTTCTTGATCCTAACCAGTCAGGTTTCAAGACTGGTCATTCAACTGAGACTGCTCTTCTCTGTGTCACGGAGGCTTTCCGCACTGCCAAAGCTAACTCTCTCTCCTCTGCTCTTATCCTTCTAGACCTATCTGCTGCCTTTGATACTGTGAACCATCAGATCCTCCTCTCCGCACCACGTGCTCTCACCACTGGTGTCCCCCAGGGCTCAGTTCTAGGCCCTCTCTATACCACTTGGCTCTGTCATATCCTCACATGGTCTCTCCTATCATTGCTACGCAGACAACACACAATTCATTTTCTCCTTTCCCCCTTCTGATAACCAGGTGGCAAATCGCATCTCTGCATGTCTGGCAGACATATCAGTGTGGATGTCGGATCACCACCTCAAGCTGAACCTCTGCAAGATGGAGCTGCTCTTCCTCCCGGGGAAGGACTGCCCACTCCATGATCTCGCCATCACGGTTGACAACTCCATTGTGTCCTCCTCCCAGAGTGCAAAGAACCTTGGTGTGACCCTGGACAACACCCTGTCGTTCTCTGCTAACATCAAAGCGGTGATCCGATCCTGCAGGTTCATGCTCTACAACATTCACAGAGTACGACCCTACCTTACACAGAAAGCGGCACAGGTCCTAATCCAGGCACTTGTCATCTCCCGTCTGGATTACTGCAACAAGATGGCGTAGCAGTGCGGTCGCTTTTATTTCATCGTCCTGTGTAAATATCCCGTTTCTTGTTTTTTTTGTCTATTTTGTATATATCTCTCAATTTTTACTTTTCATTCTTTAACTAAATATACTTTCCTGCAACCCGCCTCACCCAACGTGGAAAGGATTCTATTATTTCTTTATAACTTTCATCAAGAACCGTAAGCTGATACTAGTGTAGCCGCAACTAAATGGCTACCTGTTATTAGTCACCGTTAGCGTCTTCCCCACTGTCCGTGGCCTACACTATCCACCAGCCAGCTCTAGCTCTAGCCTGGACAATTTGTCGGCCAGTCTGCACAGCGTGCTATCGACCCAGAGCTTATTGGACTTTCTGCCGGAATCACTGGACCCTAGCGCCGGATCATCACAACCAGCTAGCTAGCTGCAACCTGTTGTGGCTGATTTACCATTGCCCTATAGCAAGCACCAGTTAGCCCTGAGCTAGCCTCAGGCCCATCTCCCGGCTATCTACCTCTCTGTCAACCGGACGGGACCTCCTAGTGTTGACACTGAGCCCCGCCGATCCAACACGACTGGTTTGCCGACGAAATAGTCTGATGTGGTTTCATCAGGCTTCCAGTTGCGACGACCACGAAGATCCATCTGCCAGCCCCGGCCCGCTAGCACACGCAAACTACAACTGTGCTCCCTGCTAGCTGTGCTGAAGCACCAATTTGAACTGCTCTCGGACTCACATATTGCTGTTCACTGGACCTTATGATCACTCAGCTGCACAGCTGATGCCTGCTGGACTGTTCCTTTACACGGTACCCTGTCCTGTTTATTCTGTTTAGTCTTAGCCCAAACGTTATCGCTATTTCCAGTTGTTGTCTTAGCTCTCTCTAATAACACCTGTGACTGCTTTATGCCTCTCTCCCATGTCAATTATGCCTTGCCTATTGCTGTTTGGGTTAGTTCTTATTATACAATTTCACTGTAGAACCCCTAGTCCCTCTCAAACTGCCTCATATAGTTCCTTTGCTCCACCCCCCATACACGCCGAGACCGGCTCAAGCAGTGCCTCCAATGACGCTATCTCTTTCATTGTTACCCAACGCTTAGGGTTACCTGAACTGTACTCATATCCTTCCATATCCTTTTCTGTACATAATGCCCTGAATCTTTTCTACAACGCCCGGAGAACTGCCCCCTTTATTCTATGTACCCAACGCACTACATTTACATTTACATTTTAGTCATTTAGCAGACGCTCTTATCCAGAGCGACTTACAGTTAGTGAATACAATTATTTTTTTTATTTTTATTTTTTTTTATACTGGCCCCCCGTGGGAATCGAACCCACAACCCTGGCGTTGCAAACGCCATGCTCTATCAACTGAGCTACATCCCTGCCGGCCATTCCCTCCCCTACCCTGGACGACGCTGGGCCAATTGTGCGCCGCCCATGAGTCTCCCGGTCGCGGCCGGCTGCGACAGAGCCTGGATTCGAACCAGGATCTCTAGTGGCACAGTTAGCACTGCGATGCAGTGCCTTAGACCACTGCGCCACTCAGGAGAAGCAGAAGACTAGAAGACCAGTTCTTAAAGCCTTTAGTCGTATCCTTATTCTAGTCCTCCTCTGTTCCTCTGGTGATGTAGAGGCTAACCCAGGCCCTGCAGCCCCCAGTATCACTCCTACTCCCCAGGAGCTATCATTTGTTGACTTCTGTAACCATAAAAGTCTTGGTTTTCTGCACATAAATATCAGAAGCCTCCTTCCTAAGTTTGAGTTATTCATTGCGTTAGCACACTCCGCCAACCCTGATGTTCTAGCAGTGTCTGAATCCTGGCTTAGGAAGGCCACCAAAAATTCTGAAATTTCCATCCCCAACTATAACATTTTCCGTCTAGATAGAACTGCCAAAGGGGGTGGAGTTGCAATCTACTGTAGAGATAGCCTGCAGAGCTCTATCATACTATCCAGGTCTGTGCCCAAACAGTTTGAGCTTCTACTTCTAAAAATCCACCTTTCCAGAAATAAATCTCTCACTGTTGCCGCTTGCTACAGACCCCCCTCAGCCCCCAGCTGTGCCCTGGACACCATATGTGAATTGATTGCCCCCCATCTATCCTCAGAGTTCGTACTGCTTGGTGACCTACATTGGGATATGCTTAACACCCCGGCCATCCTACAATCTAAACTAGATGCCCTCAATCTCACACAAATTATCAACGAACCTACCAGGTACAACCCTAAATCCGTAAACATGGGTACCCTCATAGATATCATCCTGACTAACTTACCCTCTAAATACACCTCCGCTGTCTTCAACCAGGATCTCAGCGATCACTGCCTTATTGCCTGCGTCCGTAACGGGTCCGCGGTCAAACGACCACCCCTCATCACTGTCAAACGCTCCCAAAAACACTTCAGCGAGCAGGCCTTCCTAATTGACCTGGCCCAGGTATCCTGGATGGATATAGATCTCATTCCGTCAGTAGAGGATGCCTGGTTGTTCTTTAAAAGTAATTTCCTCTCAATCTTAAATAGACATGCCCCATTCAAAAAATACAGAACTAAGAACAGATATAGCCCCTGGTTCTCCTCAGACTTGACTGCCCTTGACCAGCACAAAAACATCCTGTGGCGTACTGCATTAGCATCAAATAGCCCCCGCGATATGCAACTTTTCAGGGAAGTTAGGAACCAATATACACAAGCAGTTAGGAAAGCAAAGGCTAACTTTTTCAAACAGAAATTTGCATCCTGTAGCACTAACTCCAAAAAGTTTTGGGACACTGTAAAGTCCATGGAAAATAAGAGCACTTCCTCCCAGCTGCCCACTGCACTGAGGCTAGGAAACACTATCACCACCGATAAATCTACAATAATCGAGAATTTCAACAAGCATTTTGCTACGGCTGGCCATGCTTTCCACCTGGCTACCACTACCCCGGCCACCAGCTCTGCACCCTCCGCTGCAACTTGCCCATGCCCCCCCCGCTTCTCCTTCACACAAATCCAGACAGCTGATGTTCTAAAAGAGCTGCAAAATCTGGACCCCTACAAATCATCTGGGCTAGACAATCTGGACCCTTTCTTTCTAAAACTAGCCGCCGAAATTGTCGCAACCCCTATTACTAGCCTGTTCAACCTCTCTTTCGTAACGTCTGAGATCCCCAGAGATTGGAAAGCTGCCGCGGTCATCCCCCTCTTCAAAGGGGGTGACACTCTAGATCCAAACTGTTACAGACCCATATCCATCCTGCCCTGCCTTTCAAAAGTTTTTGAAAGCCAAGTCAACAAACAGATCACCGACCATTTCGAATCCCACCGTACCTTCTCCGCTATGCAATCCGGTTTCCGAGCTGGTCATGGGTGCACTTCAGCCACGCTCAAGGTCCTAAACGATATTATAACCGCGATCGATAATAGACAGTACTGTGCAGCCGTTTTCATTGACCTGGCCAAGGCTTTCGACTCTGTCAACCACCGTATTCTTATTGGCAGACTAAATAGCCTTGGTTTCTCAAATGACTGCCTCGCCTGGTTCACCAACTACTTCTCAGATAGAGTTCAGTGTGTCAAATCGGAGGGCCTGTTGTCTGGACCTATGGCAGTCTCTATGGGGGTGCCACAGAGTTCAATTCTTGGGCCGACTCTTTTCTCTGTGTATATCAATGACGTCGCTCTTGCTGCTGGTGACTCTCAGATCCACCTCTACGCAGACGACACCATTTTGTATACATCTGGCCCTTCATTGGACACTGTGTTAACAAACCTCCAAACGAGCTTCAATTCCATACAACACTCCTTCAGTAGCCTCCAACTGCTCTTAAACACTAGTAAAACTAAATGCATGCTCTTCAACCGAACGCTGCTTGCACCCGCCCACCCGACTAGAATCACTACACTCGACGGGTCTGACCTAGAGTATGTGGACAACTACAAATATCTAGGTGTCTGGTTAGACTGTAAACTCTCCTTCCAGACTCACATTAAGAATCTCCAATCCAAAGTTAAATCTAGAATCGGTTTCCTATTTCGCAACAAAGCCTCCTTCACTCATGCTGCCAAACATGCCCTCGTAAAACGGACTATCCTACCGATCCTTGACTTCAGCAAATTGGATGTAGTCTATCACAGTGCCATCCGTTTTGTCTCCAAAGCCCCATATAATACCCACCACTGTGACCTGTACGCTCTTGTTGGCTGGTCCTCACTACATATTCGTCGCCAAACCCACTGGCTCCAGGCCATCTATAAATCACTGCTAGGCAAATCCCCGCCTTATCTTAGCTCATTGGTCACCATAGCAACACCCACCCGTAGTCTGCGCTCCAGCGGGTATATCTCACTGGTCATCCCCAAAGCCAACACCTCCTTTGGCCGCAATTCCTTCCAGTTCTCTGCTGCCAATGACTGGAACAAATTGCAAAAATCTCTGAAGCTGGAGACACTTATCTCCCTCACTAACTTTAAGCATCAGTTGTCAGAGCACCTTACCGATCACTGCACCTGTACACAGCCCATCTGAAATTAGCCCGCCCAAATACCTCATCCCTATATTGTTATTTATTTTGCTCATTTGTACTCCAGTATCTCTATTTGCACATCATCTCTTGCACATCTATCATTCCAGTGTTAATACTAATTGTAATTATTTTGCACTATAGCCTATTTTATTGCCTTACCTCCATAACTTGCTAAATTTGCACACACTGTATATATATGTATTTCTGTTGTATTTTTTTGACTTTGTTTTGTTTTACCCCATATGTAACTCTGTGTTGTTGTTTTTATCGCACTGCTTTGCTTTATCTTGGCCAGGTCGCAGTTGTAAATGAGAACTTGTTCTCAACTGGTTTACCTGGTTAAATAAAGGTGAAATAAATAAATAAATAAAAATAAACTCGCTGTTGGCTGGGCTCCCTGCCTGTGCCATTAAACCCCTGCAACTTATCCTGAACGCTGCAGCCCGTCTGGTGTTCAACCTTCCCAAGTTCTCTCACGTCACCCCGCTCCTCCGCACACTCCACTGGCTTCCAGTTGAAGCTTGCATCTACTACAAAACCATGGTGCTTGCCTACGGAGCCGTGAGGGGAACGGCACCTCCTTACCTTCAGGCTCTGATCAGACCCTACACCCAAACGAGGGCACCACGTTCATCCACCTCTGGCCTGCTAGCCCCCCTACCTCTACAGAAGCACAGTTCCCGCTCATCCCAGTCAAAGCTATTCGCTGCTCTGGCACCCCAATGGTGGAACAAGCTCCCCCATGACGCCAGGACAGCGGAGTCACTGACCACCTTCCGGAGACACTTGAAACCCTACCTCTTTAAGGAATACCTGGAATAGTATAATATAAATCCTTCTACCCCCCCTTTACTACCACTGTCTTTTGTCTAAACTAACACCTGACTTATTTCACCTGCTATTTCACCTGCTAGCACTGAACCTCTGCAAGATGGAGCTGCTCTTCCTCCCGGGGAATGTACTTATTGTGATCGAGATGTAGTTGTCCCTGATTGCACTGACTTTGCTCACAGCTGCTTGTTTGAAGAAGTGTACTTACTGTGATCAAAATGTGGTTGTCCCACTGGCTATCCTATGTTGAATGCACCAATTTGTAAGTCGCTCTAGATAAGAGCGTCTGCTAAATTACTTAAATGTAAAATGTAAATGAATGCTTAGCAGGACAGTGAAATGGTCCAATTCACGCAAATATCCGACGGTATTCCAGGGCGCATTCTCAGAGCATGCGCAGAACAGCTGGCAGGCATATTCACAGTCATTTTCAACCTCTCCTTGTCCCAGTCTGTAATCCCCACATGTTTTAAGATGACCACCATCATTCCTGTCCCCATATTTTAAGATGACCACCATCATTCCTGTCCCCAAGAACTCTAAGTCTTCATGCCACAATGACTACCGTCCAGTAGCACTCACTTCTGTAATAATGAAGTGCTTTGAGAGGGTGGTTATGGCACACATTAATTCCACCATCCCAGACACCCTAGACCCACTCCAATTTGCATACTGCCCCAACAGATCCATAGATGATGCAATCTCAATTGCGCTCCACACTGCCCTCACCCACCTAGATAAGAGGAATACCTATGTGAGAATGCTGTTCATTGACTACAGCTCAGCGTTCAACACCATTGTCTCCTCCAAGCTCATCACCAAGCTTAGGACTCTGGGTCTGAACACCTCCCTCTGCAACTGGATCCTGGGCTTCCTGATGGGCCGGCCCCAGGTGGTGAGGGTAGGCAACATCACCTCCGCCACTGTGACCCTCAACACAGGGGCCCCACAGGGGTATGTGCTTAGTCCCCTCCTGTACTCCCTGTTCACCCACGACTGCGTGGTCACGCACGACTCCAACACCATCATCAAGTTTGCTGACAACACGATGGCGGTAGGCCTGATCACCAGCGACGATGAGTCAGCCTACAGGGAGGAGGTCAGTGACCTGGCAGTGTGGTGCCGGAGCAACAACCTCTCTCTCAACGTCAGTAAGACCAAGGAACTGATCATGGACTACAGGAAACGGGGGGGCAAGCACGCCCCGATCCACTTCGACGGGCCGCACTGAAGCAGGTCGAGAGTTTCAAGTTCCTCGGTGTCCAAATCCCTGAACACATGCGCACAGTCGTGAAGAAGGCGGGACAGCGCCTCCTCACCCTCAGAAGGTTGAAAAAGTTTGGCATGGGCCCTCAAACCCTCAAAAAGTTCTACAGCTGTACCATTGAGAGCATTTTGACTGGCTGCATCGCTGCCTGGTATGTCAATAGCACCGCCCTCGATCGCATGGCGCGACAGAGGGTGGTGCGGACAGCCCAGTACCTCACTGGGTCCGAGCTCCCTGCCATCCAGGACATCTATATCAGGCGGTGTGGTAGGAAGGCCCGGAAAATCGTTAAAGACTCCAACCACCCAAGCCATAGACTATTCTCTCTGCTTCCGCATGGCAAGCGGTACCTATGCATCAAATCTGGCACCAACAGGCTCTTGAACAGCTCCAACCCCCAAGCAATAAGACTGATAAATAGCTAACAAAACTTCTGAGTTAACTATCTGAGTTAACCTTGTACCTTTATTTACCTTTTATTTGTATTTTTGCACTGTCTCTATGCACACTCACAGGGCCCTACACACGCACACACACTCACTCCATCATCTGCTCACTCACACATAATATGCACATACATTTATACTGACTCTACACACACGCACACCCACTCACATACAAGCTGCTGCTACTCTGTTGACCTTCTATCCTGTTGCCTAGTCACCTTACCCCTATACATATCTACCTTCATCACTCCAATATCCCTGCACATTGTAAATATTGTATTGAAACTGACCCTGTATATAGTATGCTTACTTACTTACTTACTTATTGTGTTCTTCATATTTCTCTCTTCTTCTAGTATTAAATTGTTATTGATTATTGCATTGTTGGGTTTTGAATTTGCAAGAACAGCCTTTCATTATACTTGTGCATGTGACATTAAAAACGTGAAACTTGAACCTTGAAGCAGCACAGTTTTTAAAGCTACATGACCCTATCAGTATGTCTCTCTGTGCAGCTCCAGCATTAGCTGTTGACCCACATGATGCATGACAGCGTTCTAATGTAACTACAGGCTGTGGATAGCGCCCAACCACATAACTTGGGCTCATTCATGGTAAAAAACAAACCAAGGATGTTTTATATTCATTTTTGTCTCAGAGCAAGGTCGTTTTTTTTTAGCTACTAGTAGCGTTTCTTTAAGGAAAAAAAATACTTTTAGGCAGAGATTTTGCTTTATACTTTAGATGTAAAAGGCTGTAGACAAGGGCCATACCTCTGTTTCTTTCACCTGAGTGGAAATGCATTTGGTCACATTTTCCTTCTACAGCAGGCCAGGCACTACACTGCTACAGCCTTAAATAACCTACACCAGCATTCAAACCTATGTTCATCAAGTACAGTATTTTGATTAGTAGATAGTATTTAAATTATTTAGCTTGTTTGATCGATTTTTGCATTTACAACATAAGTAGAGTATGACACTGTGATTGCTCTTTTAGTTTATTTTGCACATTGTGTGTGTATTTTAGTTTCTGACTGGACTGGATATTGTTTGTGTTTTATACAGCACTACTGCTACCATGTCTCACCTCATCAATCGGTTATTTTCTTTGATGTAATAATGTCAATGAGTCTAACCAGCCTCTCCAGTTTCCCTAAACTGATTATGTTTCTGTCCGCAGCACACAACCCTCCAAAAAACCCTGTATTAGAAAACATACTGTTCTGTACAGTCAGTTTGTCCCAGTAAATTGGAATAGTCACTCATCCAGACAGAGAAGTACATGAACCGATCAGGAGGAAGAGTTTACTTCTTACTGTTAGAGCTAATACCTAGGCTGAGACAGTACACTGTACACGCTCTAGAGTCCTGCTGCTGTGTTATGAGTGAGGGCATGGCTAGGGCATGAGTCTTGCTCTGACACAAACAACCACCATGTTGGAATTCTCCCTCCACCTCACCTCAGTTTCTCCTCTGCCATTTCCTTATCCTCCGATCCCCCTTCTCTCTCTCTCTCTCTCTCTCTCTCTCTCTCTCTCTCTCTCTCTCTCTCTCTCTCTCTCTCTCTCTCTCTCCCTTTCTTTCACTCTTCACTCTCTCTCTTTCTATCTCCCCCTCTTCCTCCCCTTCTATCTCTCCCTCCCTCTCCCTCCCTCCCTCCCCCTCCCTCCCTCCCTCTCTCTCTCTCTCTCTCTCTCTCTCTCTCTCTCTCTCTCTCTCTCTCTCTCTCTCTCTCTCTCTCTCTCTCTCTTTCTCACACACACAAACACACTCACACAGGTCATGCACATCTGCTGGCTTCCCTCCCTTTTAAACTTGAAAGGAAACTTTCAGTCTCCCCTTGGCGTGTTGAATTGTTATGCAATTATAATTTGGGAGGAACCTAATTTTCCTCCATTTAGTTACACAGTTCTTGTCTCCACCCTGAAAACTAAGCTCAATCTAACGTAATCGCTTATGTAAAGTCTGACTGAGAACGCTATAAAAGAAAAGATAAATGAGGCCCCTTGAGTCTCTGGCTTCAGCTCCCCCTGTTTCTTATACATCTGTGTGTACACACATCACATAAGTGCTCTCTCTCACACACACACAAACACACACACACACACACACACACACACACACACACACACACACACACACACATACACCATATTTTCTGAGGTGGTGATTCAATTAGCACAGAGACTGTGTATAGGGGAGGACTGAGAGACCATCACCACAGAGGTATTAGACTATATCACTTGCTATGTAATCAAACTAAACATATGACACTGTAGGGGAGCACTTTGACTACATTGCAGCTATGGTAACATAAATAATAATAATAATAATATGCCATTTAGCAGACGCTTTTATCCAAAGCGACTTACAGTCATGCGTGCATACATTTTTGTGTATGGGTGGTCCCGGGGATCGAACCCACTACCCTGGCGTTACAAGCGCCGTGCTCTACCAGCTGAGCTACAGAGGACCACAAATACCATCCCAAGAGAGAAACATGAAATAATTGATAGCCAACAGAGACACAAGTTCATGCTCCAGGACAGCGCACTGCCACGCTCACATACAGTTAACTGCTATGTCTGAAATATATGTTATCATAAAATCCAGCTGGTGTAAACTTTCATTTAAATGATACAGTATGAACATTGACAAGGTGGAAAGTGTTCCACCTTGTGTCCATTATATGAAAATGCTAAAGTGGATTGGTATTTGTGGCTTTATAATGCTGCCATCTAATGGTTACTCAATTCACATCAGGCCTACTTGTTTCACACACCTCATTCGGGTCAGAGGTATAATAAAATACAATATAATGTATCTCATACATTTACATTATTTCTAGGACACCACATACTGTATGGTGTCCCTGGGACATATACTCATATGTTGTCCCATGGACATCAAACATTCCTTTGTTTTTTTTACAATAGGCCTACTCTGTACCTTAAGTGTCAGAAAAGGGTAGAGCTGAGTAGTGACATACTGAACCTGTTTTGCTCTAAGACGCCCACAAGCCTCACAAGACTCGTCTGAAGGTAGCCCGGTACCAGTTTAAAAAATGAATGGAAGTATACACCGAGTGTACAAAACATTTCCTAATATTGAGTTGCACCCCTTTTGCCCTCAGAACAGCCTCAATTTTTCGGGGCATGGAGTCTAACAAGTGTCGAAAGTGTTCCACAGGGATGCTGGCCCTTGTTGACTCCAATGCGTCCCACAGTTGGGTAAAGTTGTCTGGATGTCCTTTGAGTGTTGGACCATTCTCGATACACACGGAAAACTGTTGAATGTGAAAAACACAGCAGCGTTGCAGTTCTTGAGACATTTACACCAGCCGCCTGGCACCTACTACCATACCCCGTTCAAAGGCACTTAACTTTTTTGTCTTGCCCATTCACCCTCTGAATGCCACACATACACAATCCATGTCTCAATTGTCTCAAGGCTTAACAATCCTTCTTAAACCTTTCTCCTCTCCTTCATCTACACTGGTTGAAGTGGATTTTACAACAGACATCAATAAGGGATCATAGCTTTCACCTGGATTCAGCTGGTCAGTTTATGTCATGGAAAGAGCACCCTAATGTTTTGTACACTCAGTGGAAGTAGTTTAGTGCCCCTAAGAAATTGGTTAAATATGGGTCCTGATCTTTCTTATTTCTCTCAGATATAGGACAGACACTATAAAACTTGCTTTTTATTCATTTTTTGACTGTTTTTCCATGTATGAATCTGTTATTCAATGTGTTTCTATGGGCTACTAGCAGTAAGGCCAAATTAAATGTTTCACCAAATAATTGTTTTATCAAAAAACAATTATACCTAAACGAGTTGTAAAAATCAAAATCAAATTGCTAAATTATCCTTGGTATGACCATCTTAAAACCTGAAGTATCCCCCCCGCCACTATTTCGATGTAATTTCCTGTCCTGAGATTAAATGCACGTTTAGGTTCTACCTCTGAAGAATGACCAAGGCAATTCACAAATTGAGTGTGGGAATTTCCATGTGGAGTTGATAAACATCAACTGATAGGGCACTATCTAGCTAGCATGCTAACCTTATCTATGTACTGTATATATACTGAACAAAAATATAAACGCAACATGCAACAATTTCAACGATTGTACTGAGTTACAGTTCATAAAAGGAAATCAGTCAATTTAAATAAATTCATTAGGCACTAATCTATGGATGTCACATGAATGGGCAGGGGCGCAGCCATGGGTGGGCCTGGGAGGGCATAGGCCCCACTTGGGGGTCAGCCCCACCCACTGGGGAGCCAGGCCCAGCCAGTCAGAATTAGTTTTTCCCCACAAAATGGCTTTATTACAGACAGAAATACTCCTCAGTTTCATCAGCTGTCCGGGTCGCAGGTCTCAGACGATCCCGCATGTGTAGAAGCCGGATGTGGAGGTCCTGGGTTGGTGTGGTTACACGTGGTCTGTGGTTGTGAGGCCGGTTGGACGTACTGCCAAATTCTTTAAAACAATGTTGGAGGCGGCTTATGGTAGAGAAATTACCATTCAATTATCTGGCAACAGCTCTGGTGGACATTCCTGCAGTCAGCATGCCAATTGCACGCTCCATCAAAACTTGAGACATCTGTGGCATTGTGCTGTGTGACAAAACTTACAGTGGCCTTATATTGTCCCCAGCACAAGGTGCACCTGTGTAATGATCATGCTGTTTAATCAGCTTCTTGATATGCCACCCCTGTCAAGTAGATGGATTATCTTGGCAAAGGAGAAATGCTCATTTACAGGGATGTAAACAAATTTGTGCCCAAAATTTGAGAGAAATAAGCTTTTTGTGTGTATCAAACATTTCTGGGATCTTTTTATTTCAGCTCATGAAACATGGAACCAACACTTTACATGTTGCGTTTATATTTTTGTTCAGTATAGCTAGCTAGCTATCTTGCTAACCTCATCTAGCTAGCTAATGTTATCTGTTGTTGATGGTTTTTTTTAACTACACCGTATTCAAAAGATTAGCCAGTTGGCTCTATGGCTGATTCTGGAGCTGGATTTGTCATAAGCATTGATTTAGGGAAAACTTCACCACAGATGGAAACCACTCTCCTTTGACTTCACCATCTATTGTTATCTCCAAAGTTTTGGCATCTTTCATAGAAATAGTTAGAAAGAATAAGATGAAGCTCTGGTAATATGGATAACTATTGAAAGATAGCTGATATGCGTTTTTCTACATTGTAATGGACACGGTGCAACCTTTGCTAGGCTGCTGGCAGGCTTCGGCTGCGATACAGCAAAGCCAAGTCAGCCAATGCTCATGGTTCTCACAGGGGAAGTGAAATGATAGGCTACAATGACTTTGCTCATGATCATTCACGCCACAAATTACATGTAACTATAAGTTCCTTGAATTTTCTTTCACGGGGGGCCTTTTCATTATCTGGATAAACACTTGTGTAGTGAAGAAAGACTTTAGTGGTCAAAATCATTCATCTTGTGGTGAGTGGGTTTGCAAAACGCTATCATATCACACAATTACACCATTTATAAAATTGTCATATATATTTATTTTTTAATACAGACTAGCTAAAAAATAAGTGAAAATGTACAAATGATCCAATGGATTATGATACTTTTCTGGTAAAAAAATAGTGGCGTTGCAAAAACATAAGTTTGCACCCCCTATTTTATTTGCTCCAAGGTTGAGGTGGCCAAGTGGACACAAGGCTGTTTGTCTCATCTCAGTCACAAAGAGGAATAACTTTGCAGCTGTTTCTGATTAATAAACATCGGTAGGTTCAAACATCAACAAAGCAGACACCCTGCCACAGATTTGGCAAACAGATGAGGGATGGGGCTGGAGAAATGCAACCACTCTCAAATTCATAGACAGAGCTTATCCTCTTGAGCAAACATTCCATAACTGCAGGGGGCAGTAAATCACCAACCTTGGCTTTATACCTGTTCCAACAACACACTCCAGGTGGCAGTATGCACTATTTCAGTTTGTTTACCAACTCATAGAAGTAGTAGAAGAAGAAAATGGACCACTTCAAATTAGAGATGGCCTCAATGGCGCTTCCAGAGATACAGTGTATGGATATAATGACGTTACATTTAAATTTTAGTCATTTATCAGACGCTCTTATCCAGAGCGACTTACAGTTAGTGAATACCTTTTTTTTTTTTTTTTTTTTATTCTTTCTTATTTTTTGTTTTATTTGTTAATCTTTTTTTTTTTTTTTTTTTTTTTTTTTTATACTGGCCCCCCGTGGGAATCGAACCCACAACCCTGGCGTTGCAAACGCCATGCTCTATCAACTGAGCTACATCCCTGCCGGCCATTCCCTCCCCTACCCTGGATGAGATACTTATGTATCCACTCTGACAATGGGATTCGTTGTCCACAGAGCGGAATGGCGGGCTGTCATGTTCCCACCTATTCCTCTCTTTGGATTGGCGGATAATCTCGTTAATCTATATATATTCGATGAGGGGTGTTGATGTCAACCACCTGTATTCAATGGAAAGTGTGATGATATGCTAGCCTCATGAATATGCATATACCGTCTCGAATTTCAACAGGGACAACTCCGATATAAAGTGTATTTTTTTCTCAAAGTTGCCGGGATGTCACGTGCATCACACTTATATCAGTACACTCGTAACAACCTAAGCATTACAAAACTTCTATTAGATCAAATAAGCCTCACGTATCAAAATAACAATTCAAGTTTATCTTGACTAAATTTGTCACTCTCTCTTTGCCCCCATACAAAAACTCCTCACCTGCATAATAATTATGTATCTGCTTAACGTGGACAGATTTTGGGCAGAGAATGAGGCATTTGTAAGTTATATTCTTAAAGAATCAATGGCTATATATAATTGATTTAGAAGTCAAAAAATGTATGTTTCAATCGCAGAATGCCCCTTTAAATATTAATTGCCATTGTGACCCTTTTCTTGGGGTTAGGGCCCCATGTAGCTCAGTTGGTAGAGCATGGCATTTGCAACGCCAGGGTTGTGGGTTCAATTCCCACGGGGGGCCAGTATGAAAAAATTTATGCACTCACTAACTGTAAGTCGCTCTGGATAAGAACGTCTGCTAAATGACTAAAATGTACAAATGTTTGGTGAAAAGCAGTCCAGTAACTGCATGTAATAACCCAGAGGCGCATGTGTTTTCACTGCAATTGCAGTAGCATTATAGTCCACCAGAGAGCAGCAGTGATACACTATGTGCTACAACTGGACCAGCCTCTTTTGATCAAATGAGGGAATACTGTGCTCGAGTTCCTGCCTGACTACATTGCCGACGCATACCAGATCTTACAACGCATGGAGAGGTATTTAACATATCAGCTAACCACATCATATGATATAGCAATCTAATGCCCGACTGTACAGTCGATGACGTGGGACGCAACCATGGATGATGCAATACAACGCCTGCCCATCTGGTCTGGCAGGAACTCGACCGGTTTCTTCTATGATGGGAGTGAACAGCTCCAAGTCTCTCAGGAACTGCAGGGTGTCAAATAGTCTGGTCCCAGATCTGTCTGTGCTGTCTTACTTTGGTTGCAGT
The DNA here is from genome assembly GCF_964263955.1 of Coregonus lavaretus. NCBI lineage: Eukaryota > Metazoa > Chordata > Actinopteri > Salmoniformes > Salmonidae > Coregonus > Coregonus lavaretus. The sequence continues at coordinate 16,805,414 of NC_140010.1, forward strand.
GACCATAGGAGTTAGTTGGCAAGGCAGCAGAAACAGGTCTGGGATGAGGCTAGGTGGCAGAGGCTGCAGGTGTAGTTTTCCACCTCCCAGCCACTGAAGCATCTTCTGACCAGTGTGTGTCTGATGATTTAACACCAATCCGGCCTCCTCCTCCAGTATGTTCAGTTGCTCTTGGCCCTGAAACCTTACTGGAGATGTGGAATGTAAGAAGCATTAATATTTCACACAGGCACTGAAAAGCTAAAGTGTATGATCTTAATTTGATCACCCTGTTGCAGGAGAACATTCCTGCAATGCAAACTTATAGTGTATTTGAGGTTTAAAAAGGCTTCTGAAGTTTGTAATTTCCACTATTAAATTTCAGACTTACGAAAAATGTATCAACCCCTACAAAAATGTCCATTAATTATGATCCTCATAATAATTCACATTTCCTGTTGCTGCAGGATAATTTTTCTGCTGTAGCAAACTGTCTCAAATTAAGATCCTACAGCTGTACACTGACATGATGATACATCTAGGTAGAGCTATTGAGGGAGGGGAAAACAAACAATAATAATGGCAAAAAAAGAATTACTCAATCTAAAATTCAATAGTCCAATGGTTTTTGTTACTGGTGAAAATTTATATTCACCCAAGCAAAAATGCTCATGTTGATAGTTGTGACCATAATTGTACAAACAATTACCATCTTATTGAGATTAGATTTTGCTTTTGGGAATGAATACAGTTCATACTATTTTGGGCATCTAAGTGCAGTCTGACTGAGTTCCTTGGATAAAATGTATTATAAACTCTTATCATACTGACCAGAGCAATTTCTTCCCCATCCCATCCCATCCCATCCCAACAACAAAATCATTTGGAACACAATGGTCTTTACACTGAACACTTGGACATATAGACTTTCCCTCTTGTCCTTGGAATGACCAAGTGAAAGAGTGTTGAACACACTGATATGCAAATGAGAATGATAGTGCAAAAAAAAAAGACTCATAAGTATTTAAAAACCAAAGCCTATCATTGGGCGCTTCTCTAAACTGTTTGGAGATATAACACACTGCCCTCGAATTACATCGTCTTTATGATGCTGTTAAACCAATGCCCTTCAGTGCTTATGGAGAGTCTATGAGAGTACAGCACAGCAGTCCCCGGTGGAGACACTAGTCAAACTCAGTTGCTTTGTTTGCACAGCCAGGAACAATATAGTTCACATTGGTCTTTCATAAAGGGACTCTTTAGAAAACGAATAATGGAATGACCCAAGTAACTGTAAGTGCCATACAAACTTCCCAAGGGAGTTTACTCTTCTACATATTTAATCCCACTGGTTGCTGCAATACACATAGCTACTACATTTCAGTGGAGGCTCCTCAGAGGAGGAAGGGGAGGACCATCCTCAGTGAATTTCATAAAAATAAAAATGGTAAAACATTGATAAAGTTATATTTTTAGATAAAACTATACTAAATATGTTCACGTCTCCAAATTGTTGATTAAAATACACTGTTTTGCAATGAAGGTCTACAGTAGCCTCAACAGCACTCTGTAGGGTAGCACCATGGTGTAGCCGGAGGACAGCTAGCTTCCGCCCTCCTCTTGGTACATTGACTTCATTACAAAACCTAGGAGGCTCTTGGTTCTCACCCCCTTCCATAGACTTACACAGTAATTATGACAACTTCCGGAGGACGTCCTCCAACCTATCAGAGCTCTTGCAGCATGAACTGACATGTTGTCCACCCAATCAAAGGATCAGAGAATGACTCTAGTACTGAAAGCATAAGCTACAGCTAGCTAGCACTGCAGTGCATAAAATGTGGTGAGTAGTTGACTCAGAGAGAGAAAGACAATAGTTGAACAGTTTTCAACAAATTAATTTATTCAAAAATGAAGGAGAAGCAAGAGAGAGAGAGAGAGAGATTTCATCTTTTTTTTTTCACTTTCAGTTTCACTTACTTAGCTAGTAAATGCAGCTGGCTAGTTTAGTTACTCAACAACCAGGTTCAAACAGGGGGATGCTATGTTAGCTAGCTGGCTATGACTATTCAACACAACACTGGAACCCTTCAAGTCAAGGTAAGCTTTTAGTTTTATTAATTTATTGCCACCGGGGCCCGCAGGTGTAACTGCTTACGGACTATACACTGTAACGTTACTGCATGATTGTAGCGGGTTTACTAACTCATTAGTTCTATTAGCTATGTTGACTAGGAAGTTACTTTAGCTAATATGGGGACAACGATATAGGCTGTGTGTAGCGGTTATGACATGGTTGGGCTTGGAAAGGTTTTTCGCCTGGTCACATACAGCTGATGTGTTGTTCATTGAAGTCTACAAACAAAGGGAAAAGGTGAGAGGAGGAGAGTGCATAGAGGCGAGAAGGAATACAAATGGCTGCTATGAAAGTGAACTGTGTTTATGCGTGATCAGGGGTGTATTCATTCCGCCGATTCTGTTGAAAAACGTTTCTTAAATGGAAGCAAATGAAACAGGGATACAAATACCAGAATATGTCCAATAGAAACTCTCGTTTGCAACTGTTGGACTAATGATTACACCCTAGATAAGCTAGATGCAGTCAAGAGTGTGCAAGGCTGTATTGAATGTGTCACTGTCTGTCATCTCACATTTTTCTCTTGACCTGTGTGCACCTACGTTGTAAACTTTCATTCATAGGCTAGGTTGTAGCAACCTCATGATTGGTATAGGGAAAATTCGAGTATCATGTAGTAGCCTAAACCTATCGATGTTACGTTGAACTGGGTTTATGGAATATGAATGACAGTCATCCAACATGCTGTAATAGAAATAAGGCCATGCGCATGAAAAAAATAATGGTCCTCCCTCATCATAAACGGCACTGACCGCCACTGATATGAATACAGTGTAGTAGTATATTCTACCTATCTCCTCCCCGTCCCTTTATTTGTCTGCCTATAGAGTAGGCTGCTGCTGCAGCAGAGTCAGCGCTGAAACCCTCTGTTTACCATTTTTCCATCAGTGTGATAATGGTGAAACAGCGCTGCACACAGCAGCTTTTGGAGAAAACGAACATGGGTTTAATAACTGAGGAGCAAGGGGGCGTGTGTGTGGATACAGACAGGGGTGGGTGTGTGGATACAGACAGGGGTGGGTGTGTGTGTGTGAGGGGCGTGTGTGTGGATACAGACAGGGGTGTGTGTGTGTGTGTGAGGGGCGTGTGTGTGGATACAGACAGGGGTGGGTGTGTGGATACAGACAGGGGTGGGTGTGTGGATACAGACAGGGGTGGGTGTGTGTGTGTGAGGGGCGTGTGTGTGGATACAGACAGGGGTGGGTGTGTGAGTGTGAGGGGCGTGTGTGTGGATACAGACAGGGGTGGGTGTGTGTGTGTGAGGGGCGTGTGTGTGGATACAGACAGGGGTGGGTGTGTGTGTGTGAGGGGCGTGTGTGTGGATACAGACAGGGGTGTGTGTGTGTGTGTGAGTACATAGCTACTGTAGAGTAAGGAAGCAAGGTCATACAGGGGAGAGGGAAATGTTTTAATCCTAATTCAGGTGTGATGAAGTGTAAACCCTACAGTCAGGTCTCAGTGAGGAGATGTAGGATCTATGCAGCTCTTTGAAGTAACAACAATGTATTTTTCTCAGTCCAATACAAGCGTTGTTGTCATACGATATGCAGTGAATGATAGTTAGAATTCAAAACCTGTACTTGTGAGTTTGATATTCTTCTAGATAGACTGTGCTTCAGCGGAAGCTGGTGGGAGGAGCTATAGGACGGGCTCATTGGAATGGCTGGAATGGCATTAATGGAACGGAGTCACACGTGGTTTCCATATGTTGTATTTGTTTGATACCGTTCCATTAATTCCATTCCTTCCTGCATCTGTTCTCAGTGTACCGTTGCTATGGGCACTGAGACGAGAGAGCAAACACACCACTGAGCTGAGCACAGCAACAACACTCACAGGTAAGCTGGCAGCCTGGCAGCAGCTTGGCACATGATGGCCTGCCGGGAGGTGTATAAGAGGTAGCAAGGCCTCTCTCTTTCCCTCTTTCTCTCTCTCTCGCTCTCTCTCTCTCACACACACACACACTCACTCTGTGTATCTATACATCTGTAATTTGTAAATCTCTACTACTCCCTCTGTTGTCAACACTAAGCTGTGTTCGAATACTCATACTAACAGCATTAACCATACTATTTGTGACATGAATTGATTATATAGTATGCTTATTGGTCATAGTATTGTAATGACCTGGCTAGATCATAAATGAGCAATTGTCCAGACAGAGGTTTGAGTTTACGAATTCCCGGTTTATTAACCAAACTCAACACAGGCTACTGTTTGGCCGTAGCCCACGCCAAATAAATCAAGGATACCCATATAAAACAACCACGACCACCTCATAAAACAACCATGACCACCTCTTGTTAAGATCAGATGAAAGAGAGAGAACAATGGCTAAGCATGGTCTTAAACTTGCGATGCTCCACCCCCCTGCCATGAAGGCAGGGACATGGGGGACAAGGATAAGGGAACAGGGAATAGAGTCCGTGGCTCCGGGGAACCACGCGGTGACACAGGGAGGAGACTGGGTGAGTGGGCTGTCTGGAGCCTTGTCTGCGGCGCCTGGGGGTGGGTGCTTGGGGAATGTCATTGCCAGAGAGGGGAATTGTGTGGGTCCCTGGGGTTTGAGGAGAAGAGGCCCCTCTGTATGGGGCTAACCTGTCCCGGTGCAGTGCCCCTGGGAGAAAGCTGCACCCGGTACACAACCTCCCCTACCCTCTCCAGGACGCTGCAGGGCCTCACCCAGTGGCTGTCCAACTTGGGGCATCTGCCTATCTTTCTCAGGGTGCTTGCTGTCCAAGCGGTTTGTTGAAGCGCTCCACAAGGCCATCACATTGAGGATGGAGAGGAGTAGTGGGGGTCTTGTGCATACCCAGCCTCTCATACATGGTGGCGAACAAACGGGACTCAAAGTTTCTGCCTTGGTCGCTGTGGATGGACTCCGCAGCTCCAAACCTGCTGAACATCCCTGCTGACAGGGCGTTGACGATGGTCTATGCCTCCTGTTCAGGAAGAGCATAGGCCTCGGGCCATTTTGTGAAATAGTCCATGGCCGTGAGCACCCAGCGGTTTCCACTGTCTGTGGTGGGGAACGGCCCAACTACATCCACTCCCACCCTCTCCATGGGAGCCCCAACTGGGAACTGTTGGAGCTGATCATGAGAACAGCCTGGAGGGCCCTTTCTCGCTCTGCAGTTGTCACAGCGGTGGCAAAAGTCCTCCACATCCCTCTTGTGCTGCCCCCAGTGAAAGCCCTGACGGAGGCGGCAGAGGGTTTTTGTGACCCCAAAGTGTCCAGTCCCCACCCCCCATGAGTGCTCTGGAGCACAGCCTCCCACAGTGCTTTTGGGACCACCACCTGCCACCTATCCTCTCCCGTAGCTGGCTCCTTCCATGCCCACTGTAGCACGCCATCAGCCAGCCGCAGTCTCTCAAACTTTGACCACAACCCTTTGGTCGCGAGTGAGAGCGCTGCCACCTCTTCCCACGGTGGCCTCAGCTGCGCCTCTACCCACTGTAGCAATGGCTGTAGGTCTGTGTCCCGTCCCTGCTGCTGCTACCATTCAGCCACGTCGACAGTCTGCAGCTCACAGCAGACAGGCCCCCCCGCCCGACACACTATGGCACAGGCCCCCTCCTCCGCACACAGCTCTCTCTCACGTGCCCCTGCCCTGTGCACCACTGTGAAGTCGTACGGCTGAAGCTCCTCGCACTCCACTGTCCAAGTGAAGTCCTTCAGCAGCAGGCGGTTCAGGGGACCAGCGATGCTTGAGAAGCCCCGTACAAACCTCCTGTAGTACGAGGCCAGGCCCAGGAAGCTCTTCAGCCGATGCTGGTCGGTGGGGGTGGGCCAGTCTAGGACAGCCTCCACTTTGTCCTCCATGGTGCTGATACCCTCCTCCCCCACTTGGTGGCCCAAGAAGGACACCTCTCTTCTCATGAAGTGACACTTCTCAGGATGGAGCTTCAGGCCTGCGGCAGCCACCCTCTCCAGCACATGCCGTAGTGCCCCCAGGGCTGACTGGAAGGAGCTGCCATGGGCCAGGATGTCGTCGAGGTATACCAGACACTCCTGTCGGGGGATTCCATCCAGCACCCTGTCCATCAAACGCTCAAAAGTAGCTGGAGCGTTGCACAGGCCGAAGCACAGGACCTTGAACTGCCAGTGTCCTCTGTTAGTGGAGAACACAGTTTTGGCTCTGGCCTCTGGGGAGAGGGGCACCTGCCAGTAGTGAGGAGAACCAGGAGGACCCCCTAACCAGCTCCAGCGACTCATCGATGTGTGGTATGGGGTATGAGTCCTTCCTGGTTACCTCATTCAGCTGCCTGTAGTCCGCACAGAACCTCAGCTTGCCTCTCTTCTTAGGAACCATGATGACTGGTGCCGCCCAGGGGCTGTCTGAGGGCTCAATGAAGTCTGCCCGCTGCATCCTGGCGTGCCAGCGGGATACAGCGGGGACGCATCTTGATGGGCCGAGCATCACCTGTGTCGATCTCATGCTGCACCAGATGAGTCTGACCCACCTCTTCCTCACTCTCTGAATTCAAACAGCAACTGCTGCTCGGGGTCAAGACCAACACAGTTCCTCTCCCATATCTCCCTCACTGCAGACAGCGTCCTCTCCTCTCCCATCTGGGGTAGCTGGGCCGGGCTCACGGAGGGATGTGTCGTGGAGGTAGCTGGGGGAATGTAACACACAGCCGTAGGTGACAGAGGGGCTGGGGAAAAGTCACACAAAGATGTGGGGGAGGGGGGGCAGCCATGAGTCTCTGCTGCTTTAGCTGTTGGAGTAAGGGGGTTGTTGGGTTGTGTGAATGTGACATGGGGGGGGGCATGGTGACAGCTCAGTGTGCCCCCATTTAGGTCTAACTGCCTGTGCTCCTAAGAAAGTCCAACCCCAGGATACAAGGGTCCTGCACAGCCACCACCCACACAGGATGACGCACAGTCCTGCCCTCTACTGTCAGAGTCATTATTCCCTTCCCTTTCATGGGTGCCAGCTCATCTGTGACTGTGCGGAGCTGCACGTTGTGGGCTCAAACTGAGTCCAACCTGGCACAATATCCGGCCTCACCAGGGTTACTGTGGACCCAGTGTCCACCAGGGCAGAGCAGGGCACCCCCTCCACAGTGACAGGGACATGACAAAAGTCCCCAACACAGGTCCGACCCACCACAACAACAGGCTCCACCCGCTTGCACTCGTCTGCTTCTGGGGGGCGTGGAGCCTTGCTCCCCGTCCGTGCCGGTGGGCTCCTCCTGGCGATGGGGGTGGTTGGGAAAGAGAGCCAGGGGTCCGCACTGCCCCATCTATGAGGACCCTGAGCCGTTTCCCTGAGCTCTGAGGGACATGGGGCAATCCCGGCGTAGATTGCCTGGCTGGCCACAGCCCCAGCAGACCATGGGACTAGGGCGTGTGTTGCGTGCCACCTGTAGCGACACAGCGAATGTACGAATACACACGAAATCGTAAAATGTCTAGCTAGTCATTTGTTATGCTAACAAGCTAGCAAGAGGTTGCATAGCAACAGCATCAACTTCCCGTAGACAGGCGGTTCGTTTACAGTATACTAAAATGAACTAATAGTATGTAGTATATACTCATGAAGTATGTAGTATACAGTATGTTAGTATGGGTATTCGAACACAGCTTCTGTCTTTCTCTCTCTCTCCATCTCCCTCTTCCCATATCCCCTTTCTATCGCTCTCCCTCCGGTGTATCTATAAATCTTTCATTTGTAACACTAGCTACCGCTGGTTGTCTGTTGTATACTCCCCCCCTCTCTCTCTTTCTTTATTTTCCTCTGTCGCTCCCTCTCTTTTTGTGAATGGATCGCTGGTTCTCATCAGAGCTCAGTCATTCCCTCTGGCTTGTGATGACTCAATAGAAGATTATACACTATACATGCAGCTCTGCTCTGGATCTCATGGGCGGGTGGCATTGCTTTATGTAGCTCAGTTGATAGAGCATGGCGTTTGCAACGCCAGGGTTGTGGGTTCGATTCCCACGGGGGGCCAGTATAAAAAATAAATAAAAAATATTCAATAACTGTAAGTCACTCTGGATAAGAGCGTCTGCTAAATGACTAAAATGTAAATGTAAATGTAAGTGCTTACACCCAGGAGTTCACTGGCGACAGAGCACGCCACCAAGTCCCAACCACATTAATGCTAATGACACAGCACTCCGGTCCCCAAGGGTCCCAGGGAGAACAGGGAAACGGGAGCGGGGGGAGACTCGGAGGGGGTAAGGGAGAAGGGAGGGGCGAGGCAGACGGTTGTAACCACTCCCAGTTTAATGCTGACACAGCTTTAGCAACACAATGTAATGCATGGAGCAATTTAACCATGCATCGTGGAAGTGAAGTAGTTGTGTACGTGTGTGGAATTCCAGATCAGTATACTACCTCCCCTGATTCATGCATTGCTCCAGGAAGAGCATCATATGCAAAAATGAATATAATATTAGGCACTTAATCCAACCTCTCTTTCCTCTTACTACACCCACCCTTTTCCTCCTTCCATAGCCTACTGGCTAGGCTTAATGTAGACTTACATAACTGTCTGTCTGAATAGTGGGTACATTATTTCCCGTAATGATCTGTCTGGATGGGTGAGCTGCACAAACCACCATGTCAAATTTGGCCCGTTCTCATTGGCTGCTCTAATTCTGCCCCAATGAAAACACATCTGGAATCTACTTTTTGTGGGAAATTAGTTGTACTAAATGTGAGACTTGTACCAGTGTCATGGTTCAGACAAGACAGGGTCTGGATTCAATGAAATTATGCCTGCCCTGGCAATACCTTATAATCTATCTTATTATTCATGCACACATGTCTTATTCTAAAATGTGGAAGCATCTACCTGTGAGAGTACTGTACCTGTAGAAAATAATTAAGCAATTTGACAATGGTAAAAACAATGTATCCATATGTATACTGTGTAAATAAATACTGCAGTGTATCTTTGACTTAATGGAGCCCAAGGTTACTACTGTACACTAGCATTGCATTTTGAGAGCTCTGTCTGAGAGCTCTCCACTGCCAGTCAGCAGAAATGTCATAAAGAACTACTGCTGGTGGTGTGCAGTGGGAACTGTAGTGCGATACTACCAACAAGCTCTTATGCCATCCCCTCTGCATTGTTTCACAACAATGCTGCCTGCCTGTCACCAACTCAAACAGATATAAATTAACTGCGCTTCACCTGGCTTTCTGCAGATTGGATAAAATAAAACAAGCTGTGTAGGAAAAGAGACACTGCACTGTACCACGGTAAACATCCTCCACCTCCCTCCTCCAGGCAGCATATTGGCTTTTGGCAGTGGTGGAGCTGTCATTTGGATTCAGTGCCTCAACCGCTCCTATCCCCCCACCCCTCTTCCCCTATCCCCTTTCCAACGTTCTGCCACACTGACTATAAATATGATCAATAACCGCATCATCACGCAACTTTCCCTAGCTTGGAGAGCTTTTGCAGAAAGCATTTTTTCACAAGGGGGGGCACATGGAAAGCACATTACAGCTAGAGCCATTGCCAGACTTCAGGAGAGAGAGGAGGGCGAGAGAGACAGAGAGATAGAGAGACAGACAGAGAGAAGAGCAATCTTGCAATCTCTCCAGGCCTTTCATGGTTGACACCTGCCTGTCTCCTTCTTCCATCTGAAGTGGAGCATGATGGGAGATTTCCTGATAGGATGGTTGGTTCTGAGGGTTGAAAGGAATCGCAGCACCATTAGTTGCCACGGTGCAGCACAGCTATACAGCTATTTTCAATATGATACTCATGTTTTATTCAGAGAGTGATGGTACAGTAGGGTACAACCTGTGCTGGTCAATGTGAATCACTGTGAGAATAAATAAGTGTGTTGCTTGAGATCTTTGTGAAATGCAACTCCGTAGGCTCACGTGTCATGCTTTAAGTTTAAAGGACAAGTTCTCTTTTATGAACCAAATCTCTGTTTTTTATGTAAATGACATGTTATAAAAGAGATTTCTCATTCCCATTGTGGTGACATGAGAAACGAGAAAGCACAAGCTTGCTCGCACACGAAAAAGTATCTCTCGAGTCCAACAAAATGAAATATAACTGTAAGGGATCGGGGGTTGGCTGGGTCTAGACAGAGTCTGACACTTCCCCGATCTACAGAGAGGGGGAGTCATCAGACTCGATCTGGTTCACCTGAGTTCTGAGCACACCTGTCCGTAATTAGGGTAGGATATAAAGTGTGCTCAGAGGTTCAGTCGGTGCGAGGTATTGTTCCTTTGTGACTTGCTAAGCGTTTTGTTCCGAGAGAGAGAGAGAGAGAGTTTGTTGTTTTGATTAACCGTGTATCCGACCTGTGCCTTGTTTGACTCCCCGAATTGCTTAATCCTCTGCTTGTCTACCCCAGTGATTACCGTGCTCTGATCCTGTGCCTGTGCCCTCGACTACGACTAAGCCCGCTCCTTTGGTACCTCTGCCTGTCTATGCCTTGCCCGGTTTTGACCACAGCCCGCCCGACCACGATTAAGCTATACCCTTGTCTGTACTCTAATAAAGCATCACTATTCTGCGATTGGATCTTACCACTCTGTCCGAGTATTCATTACAATAACATTGAGGATAAAGTTTGTAAAGACAAAAAATCTTAAGACCTGCATCAATATACTGAGAGCGTTGCCGTTTCTAAAAAGAAGGTATTTGGGTGTTTTTGGAGCCATTGTTCATTGTATTTTGTATTTATTATGGATCCCCATTAGCTGCTGCCTCTTCCTGGGGTCCGGCAAAATTAAGGCAGTTATACAATTTTAAAAACATTACAATACAGTCATAACAGATTTTCACAACACACTAAGTGTTTTATCCGAGCCTGAGGACGTCTATCAGAACATGCCATTTACATCAAAAATAGAGAATTTGGTTAACAAAAGCAAACTTATCCTTTAAGGTCAATGTGTAGTAACTGTACGTCTCTTTAAAATGGTAAAGGTCTATGTATGTTTGCAAGTGTGTGCATGTGTTTATATGTCTCTTGAGGGTGTAATCTCTTTCCACTTTGTTCCACATGCTTGATAACAGCTGTGTATTGTTGCCAAACAGCTAAGAACACACTGCAGGTTCAGTAGAGTCCATCCTGGCACCACACCAAAGCAATCGATCTCAGATGCACTGCATCTTAACTGGAACAGAATCGACTCGTTAGGACTGACGGCCAACTGACAATCTTGACCTTGCAAACACCTCCAGAATATATCATTGAATTCATACTGGGGCTGAAAAAAGAAGGTGGATAATCTTATCCGGCTGTGGTAGGAGTCTTAATTTGGCTTTGTAACTGAATTAAATAGTAATTAAACTCCTTAATCCTTGGTGGTATACTCAAACTGTCATCTCTGTTAAGGAGTAGATGCCCATATCAGGGATGCAGGCACAGTGTATGAAGTAGAGAAGATACAGTAGATCCGCCTGGGCCAGACCACAGACGGACTCAAATAGAGATCAAATACAGGCTGTATTAAGCTGGGAGTGGGTCTGGTCTGGTCTGGTCTGGCCGGTGGCTGTGTGAGGTGCTTCCTTTGACACACTGTCATTTCCCCCAGAAAGGCCCAGGCGAGACAGGCAAATAGAGCCCTGCGGCTACAGAGTGGCATTGGATGGGCTCTGCCCCGCCGCCACCACCATCTATCTGGCCATATTGATTGTACTCTCTGGGACAGGAGTGATTACAGAGAGCAGGAGGGAGAGGGAGGGAAATATGGAGAACTCAGTACCTCAACTGCACTAGGAATCAGGCGGCTGGGGATGGGAAAAATGTTCCCGTAACATTGGAAAGAGGTTGTCAGAATGTTTGGTGCTGAGAAGTGGAGTGTGTTGATTAGTATACTGGAGGGGGTATTGTTGTGTCACAGCATGTGTGTGCATGTGTTTGTGAGTGAGTGTGTACTGTACGTGTGAGTCAGTGGAGGCTGGTGAGCTCATAGTAATGGCTGGAATGGAGTTGATAGAATTGATAGAAACACGTTTCCCTCACCAGACTCCACTGGTGTGTCTTTGTATGCATCGCATGCAGGCATGTGCGTGCATGCGTAAGTGAGTAAGTGAGTGCGTGTTTGTGCGTGTTATGTACTTGCATCCATAGGACTATATGTGCATTAAACTGGCTCCAACTCCATGTGGGTGTCAGTTACTCTTCTGGAGCACAGCCAGGGGGAGCACCAAATACACCCTTCATCCCCTGCAATGCAGTCCAGCCCAGTCCAGCCCAGTCCAGTCCAGGCTCCAGCCCATACAGGCTATTTATGTTCAGCCCATGTCCTGTATTGGTGATCTAGCCATCAGCATCCCCTGTCCCACGACTCAGTCTGCACACACAGCATTCAGCTGCCCAGGACAGGATAACTAACTACTGCACAGTATGTAGCCCACCCCTGTAAAATGCACAGTGTATCACAGACTAATACATTACATTACAGGATAATGCAGATACTGTGTAAAACAGATCAACAATGAGTGTAGCGATCTTCAAGGCAGTGTACAAAAAATGTGATTACATTTAAACCAAAAACAGATAAAATGTAATCACACACAGATCAAAGGCTCCAGTGTCAGATTATATATTTTTTTACAATACTATTATTGTATATATATATATATAGACGCTTTGAGGGGTCAAGGGTCAAAGCTATACCAAATCTGTGTTTATATGTCTCCCTCACACATGCATGCATACGCACGCACACACACACACACACGCACACACACACACAGACAGACAGACAGACAGACAGACAGACAGACAGACAGACAGACAGACAGACAGACAGACAGACAGACAGACAGACAGACAGACAGACAGACAGACAGACAGACAGACAGACAGACAGACAGACAGACAGACAGACAGACAGACAGACAGACAGACAGACAGACAGACAGACAGAGAAAGGATAAATCTCTTTCCATCTGACCTCAACTTTAGAGAACCAAAGAGCACCATTCACAAAGGGATTGAAGTGTAGATAAGGTTCATGCCTTCCACAAAACACTGCGACAGCCATTTGAAGGGAGCACTGTCAACCATTAGGCCTACATCTGAAATGAAAACACACTGTGTGACTGTGTGTGAGACAGAGAGGCAGAGGAGGGCTTCAGTAAGTGAAAATGTGTGAGACAAGAGGATAGTATACTAGAGTGACAGAGAATGAACGAGGAGAAATAGAGGGGAGTGTGTATAGGGAAGGGAAGTGTGTGTGTGTGTGTGTGTGTGTCTGTGTGTGAGAGGGAGATAGCAGATGTGACTGTTGTTGTGTTGTGCTTGAATGATGAGCAAACAAAAACAAACAAATACATCTAATGAGAGAGCTGCTGTATCAGCAGACAGTCGAGCAAGCAGGCAACACACACACACCGTCGCGCACGCACGCACACACGTACACACACACACAGACAGACAGACAGACAGACAGACAGACAGACAGACAGACAGACAGACAGACAGACAGACAGACAGACAGACAGACAGACAGACAGACAGACAGACAGACAGACAGACAGACAGACAGAGAAAGGATAAATCTCTTTCCATCTGACCTCAACTTTAGAGAACCAAAGAGCACCATTCACAAAGGGATTGAAGTGTAGATAAGGTTCATGCCTTCCACAAAACACTGCGACAGCCATTTGAAGGGAGCACTGTCAACCATTAGGCCTACATCTGAAATGAAAACACACTGTGTGACTGTGTGTGAGACAGAGAGGCAGAGGAGGGCTTCAGTAAGTGAAAATGTGTGAGACAAGAGGATAGTATACTAGAGTGACAGAGAATGAACGAGGAGAAATAGAGGGGAGTGTGTATAGGGAAGGGAAGTGTGTGTGTGTGTGTGTGTGTGTCTGTGTGTGAGAGGGAGATAGCAGATGTGACTGTTGTTGTGTTGTGCTTGAATGATGAGCAAACAAAAACAAACAAATACATCTAATGAGAGAGCTGCTGTATCAGCAGACAGTCGAGCAAGCAGGCAACACACACACACCGTCGCGCACGCACGCACACACGTACACACACACACACACACACACACACACACCATTGCACACACATGACTGCAGGCAAGTACACCACATGTGCACGCAGGCACGCACGCACATACACATGCAGACACACACACACATACACACACACAGCTTTCACTCAAACATTCACTGAATGATTTTGACTCCTGTCTACCATACACAATCTAATCCTTGATTTGCCTGTACAGATGGGACTGGATTCTATTCATCCTGTGTTTGTCTGCACAGTGTACTGTATTATGGAAGTGTCAACCAGCTTCTTTGGTTAGTAGTCATTTCCTGTTGGGGTTGTTGATAGAAATCCTGACTGCACTAGTGCCTAGAGTGAACAAGTCTGCCAGATGTAGTTCCAATAGCTCAAAGCAGAGCCATATAAAGATTAGTGATGGATACATACAAACACACACACGCAAACCCCCCCCCACACACACACATAGGCACACATGCATTCTTGCAAACACATACATCCTTTGGACTGGTCCCCCAGCTGCTCTGAGAAAACCTCCAAGAGGGTGGCATTGTGGGATTGTACAGTATCACTGGGTGCTCACTGGGTGCTTCATAACATGAGGTGAGAGACGACAGCTAAGGCTTATTTTAACTGCTGTTTCCAACAACAACAAACACCTCGATTAAGGATGAACAGCCAGCGGTATGACGCAGCTCAGGTTAATCTAATCAAAGAGACTAATCAAAATAGCCACACGGTACTAAACAGGCCAATTCAATATACCTACATCTTGTCATTCTCACCCGTTACTGTACTCACCTCTGATTCCATTATGGGGATTCCTATCATACAGTCATTGGATGCTATGGTACTATCTACAAGCTCTCACAGTCTCACGTCAGAATTAGTCGTTCATCCAGGTTTCTCAAACATCCCATTTCGAAGTTGTTCCAAACGTAACAATTCGAAGTGTCTAAGATTAAGTTTAGGCATTAACTCCAAATTCTTAAGATTAGGCATTAACTCCGAATGGTTAAGGTTAGGCTTTAACTCCGAATAGTTAAGGTAAGGGTTAAGGTTTGGGATTGGCAAACAAAAAACAAAAAAATACTTGTAGGTAACAACGCTCACAGTTGCCCCTAGTGGCCGGTTTCCACGTCATCTCCTGACGTCCTCAGACATGGATGGACGTCAAATACTGACTTGTATCATGGGTGACCTGGCTGGGTACTATAGGCTTGCAGGGCTGAGCTAGCCCCGCAGCAGAGACTGTATCCCCAAATTCTATTGGTCGTGTACACATATCTTGCAGATGTGAAATGCTTATGTTTCCAACAGTGCAGTAATACCTAACAATACAAAACAATACACACAAATTCCAAAAATTTTAAGAAAGGAATTAAGAAATATCAGAACGAGCAATGTCAGAGTCCGGAAAATGAATATATATGTATATGATGGTGTGTATATACAGTATGGACATTATATGAATAGAAAAGGTGTGTACAGCAGTAGTTAAAGTATATACAGTTGAAGTCGGAAGTTTACATACACCTTAGCCAAATACATTTAAACTCAGTTTTTCACAATTCCTGACATTTAATCCTAGTAAAAATTCCCTGTTTTAGGTCAGTTAGGATCACCACTTTATTTTAAGAATGTGAAATGTCAGAATAATAGTAGAGAGAATGATTTATTTAAGCTTTTATTTATTTAATCACATTCCCAGTGGGTCAGAAGTTTACATACACAGTATTTGGTAGCATTGCCTTTAAATTGTTTAACTAGGGTCAAACGTTTCGGTAAGCCTTCCACAAGCTTCCCACAATAAGTTGGGTGAATTTTGGCCCATTCCTCCTGACAGAGCTGGTGTAACTGAGTCAGGTTTGTAGGCCTTCTTGCTCGCACACACTTTTTCAGTTCTGCCCACACATTTTCTATAGGATTGAGGTCAGAGCTTTGTGATGGCCACTCCAATACATTGACTTTGTTGTCCTTAAGCCAATTTGCCACAACTTTGGAAGTATGCTTGGGGTCATTGTCCATTTGGAAGACCCATTTGCGACCAAGCTTTAACTTCCTGACTGATGTCTTGAGATGTTGCTTCAATATATCCACATAATGTTCCTTCCTCATGATGCCATCTATTTTGTGAAGTGCACCAGTCCCTCCTGCAGCAAAGCACCCCCACAGCATGATGCTGCCACCCCCGTGCTTCACGATTGGGATGGTGTTCTTCGGCTTGCAAGCAACCCCCTTTTTCCTCCAAACATAACGATAGTCATTATGGCCAAACAGTTCTATTTTTGTTTCATCAGACCAGAGGACATTTCTCCTAAAAGTACGATCTTTGTCCCTATGTGCAGTTGCAAACCGTAGTCTGGCGGTTTTGGAGCAGTGGCTTCTTCCTTGCTGAGCAGCCTTTCAGGTTATGTCGATATAGGACTAGTTTTACTATGGATATAGATACTTTTGTACCTGTTTCCTCCAGCATCTTCACAAGGTCCTTTGCTGTTGTTCTGGGATTGATTTGCACTTTTCGGACCAAAGTACGTTCAACTCTAGGAGACAGAACGCATCTCCTTCCTGAGCGGGTGCATGGTCCCATGGTATTTATACTTGCATACTATTGTTTGTACAGATGAACGTGGTACCTTCAGGCATTTGGAAATTGCTCCCAAGGATGAACCAGACTTGTGGAGGTCTACAATTTCTTTCTGAGGTCTTGGCTGATTTCTTTTGATTTTCCCATGATGTCAAGCAAAGAGGCACTGAGTTTGAAGGTAGGCCTTGAAATACATCCACAGGTACACCTCCAATTGACTCAAATGATGTCAATTAGCCTATCAGAACCTTCTAACGCCATGACATAATTTTCTGGAATTTCCCAAGCTGTTTAAAGTCACAGTCAACTTAGTGTATGTAAACTTCTGACCCACAGTGAATTATAAGTGAAATAATCTGTCTGTAAACAATTGTTGGATAAATTACTTGTGTCATGCACAAAGTAGATGTCCTAACCGACTTGGCAAAAGTATAGTTTGTGTAATGATGTCATTTCATAGTGTTGTGTGACCCAGGGGAGAGTTGGTAGATACGTGGCTTGGTGCCACAGAGTCTGCATTCCTTATGTCAAAGGAGATTACTGATGTTGATATTAGAATGATTGATGGACAGGATATATGACTTGGGGGTAAAGAGTAATAACATCAAAGAAGGGAATGCCCATTGAGGGTTAGCAGATGTTCGTGAAGAAACTTGTAAACAGAGGGTATATAAGGGAGAGTGGCTCTTTGTTCAAATCAGTTCGGAAGATGGCAGAGGCAGGGCTATGTCCTTCTTCTGTTATAACGAACCATGGTAACTTATTAAATATCTTATATGAACTCCCCATCAAAAGTGTCTAAGTATATTATTACATTATTAAGTACTTGATACCCTAGAAACTCATCATAACAGATTGGCGTCTAAACGAACAGGATGCCGTTCACAGCCAAACTAACAGGTAAGCAGACTTTCATTTTTTTGATTATGTCAAATTCTGCTTATCTGTGGTAAGGCTTAGCTGTAACGGACTTTTAAAATTATATATTTTAAAAGGGGGACGATGAGTGGTATTGAGTTATGTAAGGATAATTATCAAATTAGACAATAAAATGGTGCTATGATCCTTAGAAGGGTTTGGTCAGAGTAATGACAAAAAAAAACAGAGAAGGAGAATGGGTGTAACAAGATTAGGAGTAGGGTCTTTTAATGTGTAGTACGATAACATAGGTCAGAGGTTCGAGTCCTCAACATGACGAGATTATGGAGTGTACGACATTATAAAATAGAATCAGAGGTTCAAGTCCTTGGTAGTAGGTTCGAGGCCTATGGTTGAAGGTTAAAAATCCTTGGTAGAAGGTTATAAAGGCCCTATAAGGTATTTTGGTGTAGGTTCGAGGCCTACGGTTGAGGCCTACAGTCCTTAGTAGAAAGACGATACTAAAAAGGTGAACAGTTGTGAGTTTCGAGTCCCCAACAGAGTAGGAATAAAGGTTTGAGTCCTTTATTGTGATGTTTAACTTTTGATGTGTACAAATTAAGGAGGTTCAATCCTCTGAGAGATTAGTCTTTTGTGAATTACTCAAAACGGCCAGGAGATGTATCCAATGCACTGTAACATATTGAATCATAGCACCAAAATGACAAATAGGAACACAATTTTAACACAGATCAGGATGGGGATTTTATTTAAGTGTTCAATTACTAATATTGCATGAACTAATAGTAGTAATGAATGGCCCGCTTAGTAGACCGATATCTGGAAAAACAGTCACCATTAAGAGTAAAGCAGAGCTTCATTTAACTCGAAGAGAGAGACAGGAAATGATGAAATTATTACAGACAAATCCGCATTTAGAATATTTGAATCTGAAGGGTGCATAATAAGCTCTAAAAATGGGTATAATCATTTGATATAAGTTTGGATAAGAAGTTACAATATATAACATAATTAATTCATAGAATATCAAGGAGTGGTATGGAGATTGTGAGGTTATTTTAGAGAGTAGTGGAAAGGTCTGTATTTTCTGGACAGGCAGGGCAGTGTCCTGAAATTACAGTCTATTTTTTGGTCTGCTGGGGAAATGTTTGAAGAGATTTGTGTGTATTGAGAATTGGTTAAAAACACCACGAAGGGATTATTTGATGTGAGTACCTAGAAGTTTATAACGTTATATATGTATTAATTTGCTCACCCATACGTAGACGTACGTTATGGGGGGAGAAATAATGAATAAGTGTTTTCTAAGTTTGTACTGTTGTGGGATCATGTGATAGAGATAAGGTTTAAGGAATAAACTGACCATAAGTAATGTGGTTATAGACGTAATGTATAATATAGTACAAAGCCAATATAGGGTTTCCATTGAACTAATTATCAGGGTAGAGCTAAAGTGGTGAAGTGGTGGAACTTCATTTTGTATCAGCGGGTAAGATGACAAACCATTGTAATTGCGCTATTTGTGGGATTTATTTGTCATTTCAATGGCATAGAGTAAAATCTGTATTTATGAGTGTAATTCAACTGATGGTATGTGTTGCTTGAACGGATACTACAAAGTATTTGGTTTGGTGATGTTGAATGGAAGATTTGAAGCATGCGTGGTTGTAATGGTAAGACTCACTTATTTAACAGGATGGGAGACGATTTCGTGCTAGTCATTTTTTTTGAGTTGACTAAGGGTTTGCTAAATTAAATGATTGAGAATGGTGGCGTAATGTCTATAAATAAATTGAATATTGATACTCTGGATATAAATTCAATTTATGCTGGTAAACTACAGCAAGTGTTTGGTGTTACTTGTAGCCTACTTAGAAAGGACATTTACCTAGATCTGATGTATTCTAATAATGGCGGATTGGTGATAAACTGAACCAAACATGACGTTTCTACAGCAATTTAGAATGGTTAATGTTGTTACGTTAGTTTTTAAACCCTACGATAGAGGTAAATGCAGAACGCTGTTTGAGAATGTGTTATTTTGTCTACTAGTAAAAAAATTGAAGAGTTTCCATGTTTTTGTCTGCGGGTGTTAACCATCGGGGCTCGCTGAAATGTGTGATCGCTGTGAGGGACATTATGGCTTACGTTAGGTGTACAAGGATCAATGGTTGCTGAGGAGAAGGAAGTTATAGGGGGTTGAATGTTTGGTGTGAAAGGGCTAGCTAGTTAGTGGTGAGAACTAGTGACGTTTAGAGTGGTGACGTAACTTGCTATGCAACATGGAAGTAGTTGTTTACCTTGCTTTGCAAGGATCGTGGATTTTGTGGAGTGACGGGTAATGGTGTTTCGATTGTGAATGTTGTCGATGTATGTAGAAGGTTCCTGGTTCAAGCCCAGGTAGGGACAGAAAGCAAAACTTTTACATTGATGCTATTGACCTAGATTACTGGTTTAATTGATAACATTATAGGAAAGAGATTGTCTTACCAACCCATAGTGGATAGTATAACATAGTAATTAAAGTTGCATCGCTGTGAATAGAGGTTTTGTTAGTTTTGACCATAAATTAAAAATAATTTGTAATATGTTGATGTACCGTTAGATGGAAAGTCAGCGGTAGAGTATGATAGATATTGTAGAGGGTTTTCTGTGTTAGAAGGTTAATTGGGTGATGAGAAATGTTGACTTGGATTGTTTGAAGAAAGTTAAGTAGGATCATTGAGAGATGTGAAATGTTGAATTTGATTATTTGAAGAAAGTTAAGTAGGATCATTGAAAGATGTAAAATGTAGAATTTAATTGTTTGAAGAAGGTTAAGTAGGTTTATTGGGAGATGTGAAAGGTTGACTTGGATTGTTTAATAGACTGGTATTAAAATAATTATTTATATTTGTTATTAGGTAGTATTGCTTTGTGGAGACAATTTACTAATGACATGATTTCGTAAGAGGGTGAAAGGAAGTAGTGATAGTTGGGCTATTTTGACATATGTAGGATGCATTGGGATAATGTGAAGCACATATCTAGATAGTTGAATATGGAACGTTCTTTGACAATTTTTATTATTATTATTAAATTCTATAGTTTGTTTAAACAACAAGGAGTTATGCAGACAGTTCATTAATTCTAAAAATGATAATCTGTTTATGGTATGTTGAACAATGGGAGATAGTTGTTAGTATTAGGCTGATGGTTTAAGTAAACATTTTTTGTAAATTATGAAGTTATTAAACAATAGGTTTATATTTTAAAACATCTATGCAACAGGTTGCGATGATTAAATTATTAGAAAAGGTTTATAGGTTTATATTAGAAGGTGTAGTGAACTTAATGAAGTGTGGTATTATCTAGTGTCTTCTGAGTGGGAGTTTTTTCCAGGATTGATGGAAGTCTCCTACAGTATATGTTAAGGGAAAGTAGGAGACAACGTATCAAACAATTTTTTAAATAGATGCCTGGGATAAAATATCACGTCTTACTTACGCGGAGTAAGTGATTGTATTGACAAATGAATGAAATATGACATTTAAAGGTGAATCAGATTTTCCTATGTTGTTGATAAAGTAAACAATAATGGATAGTTTGATATGGGATCACAGGGAGCAGATTTAGGGGTTCAATAATCATTGTGAGATTTAAAGAGGATATGGTCTGAAAGGTAATCAATTAAAAATACTCATTATCAACTCAAAGAACTTTGAGTGGTTTTCATCTTTTGAGAGATTTTATATGAGGAATTAGATTGATACAAACGATTATTGATGAGATAGGACTGTGTATATCTGTATCATGTTTTATGTGTACTTACTATCTTTGGATTATTGATTGTAATTTAATGTTAATGAAATGTATAATTTCTCTTCCAGGAGCAAGGGGATTTCCTTATCGCATTGGAATGTTGCCCAGGGCTAGGGGGAGCAGTTTAGTAAATTTAGGCAGTCTTAGGTCGTAAAAGGGAGCTAACAAATTAAGTAAGGCCTGGCTATTTTTGTTTGTTGTTTTCAATTGTTTTTTTTCCAAATAAACACACAACACACCTAGTATGATGTTTATAAAGGGTTGTTATTTTGATTTTAGGGGTTTTTTAACAGGTCAAAGGTGATACGTCTTAAAGGAGCACACACAGTGAATTTTATGAAGTTTTTTCTTTTCTTTTTGAGTGAGGTTTGGGTATACACATGATTTCTTATGAGAATAAATGTCATGAGGACTTAATGTACACTTGGGATACACAACATTTATGAAATGTTTTGAATGTTGGGAATGATTAGTTTGACCTCTGCACTCTGTCCTGACTTTCTAGTGTGAATTGATCACCCACACTAGAAATGCCAGAGGCATGGGATGAGGAATTTAAGGTAATTTATTATACCAAATTGGGGGTTAGTTATAATAAGGATAATTGTGAAGAAGTTTATAATTTGGTAATAATATATATGATTCGAACCATAAAATAACAAAAGAGAGAGAGAGCTTTTGTCACGCCCTGGCTCGGGGGACTCTTAAATGTTGAGCCAGGGTGTGGAATTTCTGTTACATTTTCTATGTTTTCGTTCTAGATCGTTTAGATCTATGTTGGCCAGGGTGGTTCCCAATCAGAGGCAGCTGTAGCTCGTTGTCTCTGATTGGGGATCATACTTAGGCAGCCTGTTTTCACTAGTTTATTGTGGGATCTTGTTCCGTAGGGTTTTGTGTATAACCTAGGACTTCACGTATCGTTTGGTTTATTGTTTTGGTTCATGTGTTTACACTGAATAAAGAATGTACGCTTATCACGCTGCGCCTTGGTCCGTGTCTTCTAATAACGGTTGTGACAGAAGATCCCACCTCAACTGGATCAAGCTGCGTGACGAGGAGAGAGGATGGACTTGGGAGGAGAGGAGAGAGAGTCTGGCGAGAGGGATGGAGGCTATGATCACGGGGGAGAGACAAGCCCAATAATTTTTTAGGGGGGGGCTCACGCCGTGGACGATTAGCAGAGGAGGCCGCCAGATTAAGGGGGTCATTGGTGCAGAGGGAGCAGAAGGAGAGTGTAGAGGCACGGCGAGAGGAACTGGTTAGGCAGCAGAGGGAGCGGAGGTTTAGAAGGAAACCCAGTCCCGCTCCTCGCACCAAGCAAGTGGTGTGTGTCACCAGTCCGGTCCGGCCCATTCCTGATTCCCGCACAAGGCCAGTGGTGTGTGTTCCCAGTACGGTCCGGCCCGTTCCAGCTCCCCGCACCAAGCCAGTGGTACGCGTCGTCAGCCCAGTCCGGCCCGTTCCTGCTCCCCGCACCAAGCCAGTGGTGCGCGTCGTCAGCCCAGTCCGGCCCGTTCCTGCTCCCCGCACCAGGCCAGTGGTCCGGCACCGGTCAGCTGCTCCACACCGGAGCCAGAGCAATCCGCTCCACCGGTGTCCAGTCCAGCTCCGGCCAGCGGGACCAGACCAGGGGCGCTACGGAGGGGTAGACAGAGAGTGGTGGTCACGCCCGGAGCCGGATCCGCCTCCGAGGCGGAATGCCCACCCGGCCCCTACCCCGTTGTGTTGGTGAGGCACGGTCGCTGTCCGCGCCTTTGGGGGGGGTGTACTGTCACGCCCTGGCTCGGGGGACTCTTAAATGTTGAGCCAGGGTGTGGAATTTCTGTTACATTTTCTATGTTTTCGTTCTAGATCGTTTAGATCTATGTTGGCCAGGGTGGTTCCCAATCAGAGGCAGCTGTAGCTCGTTGTCTCTGATTGGGGATCATACTTAGGCAGCCTGTTTTCACTAGTTTATTGTGGGATCTTGTTCCGTAGGGTTTTGTGTATAACCTAGGACTTCACGTATCGTTTGGTTTATTGTTTTGGTTCATGTGTGTACACTGAATAAAGAATGTACGCTTATCACGCTGCGCCTTGGTCTGTGTCTTCTAATAACGGTCGTGACAGCTTTCCCTGAATGAGGGATAACTGTTGATAGTCAATTTTACTAATCTTGAATTACTTTACGGGATAGAAGTAAGTTAAGGTATTATCAAATGTTGTCATTTTAATTTAATTTATAATTTTGGTTTAATAGGCAATGTTGGTGTTTTGTTTTTGAAAGCATGAATCACGTTGTGACTCATGTGTTCAGAAAAGGGGGTAGTACTGATGTTATTAGGATTTATTGGTACATTTTCATATTGTAGTAAGAATATGAGCAGTAGTAATTAATGTGTTATGGGTTAGATTACATGTTTTAGGTGAAAAAGTATTTGTGGTATAAGGTAGAATGTAGAGGAGGCATGTTAGATGGAAAGAATGGACTATAACAAGCTGCAAGATTGTGCACTTCCTAATCGAGGCTTTTCCTGACTGATAAGAAGACAGTGTAAAGTAGCATATTGTGTATCAACTAACAATGTTTTGAAGATTTTCTTTCAAAAGGGTAAGGATGCTCTGCCAGAACTAAGAGGAGAATCTGGGCATTTTCTGGGCATAGGAGACTGTGTGTCAGTAAAGGATTACAGAAGTAAGAGCTGGAAAGAATCTAGGTGGAGAGGTTAGTACTAGGTGTTGCTGGCTACCTCAATGGAGGTGACAGTAGCAGAGAGAGATACCTGCATCTATTTGTCCCACTGTAAGAGGTAATAAAAAATAATAGGAGGAAGATGGAACTGCCACTGGGGAGAAATGTCTGTGTGTCGTTGCAGCAGTGAATCTTGAATTCCATATTGGTGCGATGCAAGAAGGACACACTACACAGAGCGATGTGAACAGAAATTGGGATGTATATTAGAAATTGGTATTAAGTTAATAATTGTTAAAACATAATAATTTGTCATATAGTCAATGATTGTATGGATTTATTGGATTAGAAATGAAATCAATTAAAATGTTCTAGTGAGGTAAATACAGATGGTGTCTTGATGCATAGCAGGGATAATTTGGCCTAGAATGGTGTGAACCTAAATAAAAGTTACAACCTATGAACCGGCTGAAGATGAATATCGGAGGCGTTGAAGATATTTTGTAAAGCACTACTTCTACATGCAACTGGTGTACAACAGCCAATCGAAGCTATCAACGGATTTTCTCATGTTTTTATCTCGAAGGAGTGGGAAAGGAGTCCACCATTAAGTGAGAATGGAGAGATATATGTTCAGATACAACATATCTAATGTTGTGGGCAAATGGTTGGCAAATGGACAAGACAATGAGGTTGTGGAGTTGGTGGTGACTCGGATGAGACATTGTAGTTGTGACATTGTCATGGGCAAAAAATTTGAACTATGAAGCTGTCTGAAGAACATAATAAAGAGACGCCAGAAGATTTAAGTGCCGGGAGAAAAAGGGGTTGCTTAGAAGTATTGATAATAAAATTGGGTTGATCTAAATTAGCTAATTTGGGTAGTAGGTACAGTGGGGAAAAAAGTATTTAGTCAGCCACCAATTGTGCAAGTTCTCCCACTTAAAAAGATGAGAGAGGCCTGTAATTTTCATCATAGGTACACGTCAACTATAACAGACAAATTGAGCATTTTTTTTCCAGAAAATCACATTTTAGGATTTTTTATGAATTTATTTGCAAATTATGGTGGAAAATAAGTATTTGGTCACCTACAAACAAGCAAGATTTCTGGCTCTCACAGACCTGTAACTTCTTCTTTAAGAGGCTCCTCTGTCCTCCACTCGTTACCTGTATTAATGGCACCTGTTTGAACTTGTTATCAGTATAAAAGACACCTGTCCACAACTTCAAACAGTCACACTCCAAACTCTACTATGGCCAAGACCAAAGAGCTGTCAAAGGACACCAGAAACAAAATTGTAGACCTGCACCAGGCTGGGAAGACTGAATCTGCAATAGGTAAGCAGCTTGGTTTGAAGAAATCAACTGTGGGAGCAATTATTAGGAAATGGAAGACATACAAGACCACTGATAATCTCCCTCTATCTGGGGCTCCACGCAAGATCTCACCCCGTGGGATCAAAATGATCACAAGAACGGTGAGCAAAAATCCCAGAACCACATGGGGGGACCTAGTCAATGACCTGCAGAGAGCTGGGACCAAAGTAACAAAGCCTACAATCAGTAACACACTACGCCGCCAGGGACTCAAATCCTGCAGTGCCAGACGTGTCCCCCTGCTTAAGCCAGTACATGTCCAGGCCCGTCTGAAGTTTGCTAGAGTGCATTTGGATGATCCAGAAGAGGATTGGGAGAATGTCATATGGTCAGATGAAACCAAAATAGAACTTTTGGTAAAAACTCAACTCGTCGTGTTTGGAGGACAAAGAATGCTGAGTTGCATCCAAAGAACACCATACCTACTGTGAAGCATGGGGGTGGAAACATCATGCTTTGGGGCTGTTTTTCTGCAAAGGGACCAGGACGACTGATCCGTGTAAAGGAAAGAATGAATGGGGCCATGTATCGTGAGATTTTGAGTGAAAACCTCCTTCCATCAGCAAGGGCATTGAAGATGAAACGTGGCTGGGTCTTTCAGCATGACAATGATCCCAAACACACCGCCCGGGCAACGAAGGAGTGGCTTCGTAAGAAGCATTTCAAGGTCCTGGAGTGGCCTAGCCAGTCTCCAGATCTCAACCCCATAGAAAATCTTTGGAGGGAGTTGAAAGTCTGTGTTGCCCAGCGACAGCCCCAAAACATCACTGCTCTAGAGGAGATCTGCATGGAGGAATGGGCCAAAATACCAGCAACAGTGTGTGAAAACCTTAGACTTACAGAAAACGTTTGACCTGTGTCATTGCCAACAAAGGGTATATAACAAAGTATTGAGAAACTTTTGTTATTGACCAAATACTTATTTTCCACCATAATTTGCAAATAAATTCATAAAAAATTCTACAATGTGATTTTCTGGATTTTCTTCCCTCATTTTGTCTGTCATAGTTGACGTGTACCTATGATGAAAATTACAGGCCTCTCTCATCTTTTTAAGTGGGAGAACTTGCACAATTGGTGGCTGACTAAATACTTTTTTTCCCCACTGTATATGATTTATTTTGAGTAGACATTGTTGAATCATAATGTTTTGAAACATGGAAGTTAATGTGAGGATTCTGAATGAAATTATGAATATGTTGATTAATTGGGTTAACGTATTAACATATTAGTCATTATATATATTTGAAGTATTGGGTGATATTGATATGGATGTTTAGAGTGGTACATATCTATGTTGATAGGTAAGTACTTAATTGGTTCCTATCATGGGGTTATGCTATTTTCATATGATCTGATTGTGGTTGAATTTCTCAATCATCAATAGTTCAGGGATGTACTGATTTAACAGGGAGTGAAAATAGAGTGTTATAATGTGTATCTATCTCAGGAATAATAGGAGAACAAAGTCGGAGTTGAACATTGTATCTTTTAACAATCATGGGTTGTCACTCCCTGGCTCTGGGGACTCTTAATTGTTGAGCCAGGGTGTGGATTTTCTATGTTTAGTTTTCTGTGTTTTTTGTTCTAGATCGTTTATTTCTATGTTGGCCAGGGTGGTTCCCAATCAGAGGCAGCTGTAGCTCGTTGTCTCTGATTGGGGACCATACTTTGGCAGCCTGTTTTCACTAGTCATTTGTGGGATCTTGTTCCGAAAGGTTTGTGTTGTAACCTAGGACTTCACGTATCGTTTGTTTATTGTTTTGGTTCGTGTGGTGTACTACAGATAAAGAATGTACGCTTATCACGCTGCGCCTTGGTCCGCTTCATCTGTCAACGATCGTGACAGAAGATCCCACCAAAAGAGGACCAAGCAGCGTGTCCAGGAACAGACAGCCTGGACCTGGGAGGAGATCCTGGACGGGAAGGGATCCTGGACTTGGGAGGAGATTCAGGCCGGAATGGATCGCCGTCCTTGGGAGGAGACTGTGGAGGCGCGCTATAGAGAGGAGCAGCGGCAACGCAGAGGGTACCGGCCGAGGAGGAAGGCCGAGAGACAGCCCCAATACATTTTTTGGGGGGGCTAAAAGGGGGGTTGGCGGAGCCTAGGGTTAGAACAGAGCCAACTCCCCGTACTCAGGCTAGGAAGCGTGTGACTGGGCAGGCTCCGTGTTATGCGGAGCCACGTACTGTGACGCGAGTGTTCCGGCACAGTCCTGTACGTCCTGTGCTAGCACCACGCACGTGTCGTGCAAAGATGGGCATTCAGCCAGGACGGGGTGTGCCGGCTCAACGCTTGTGGTCTCCAGTACGCCTCCTCGTCCCGTATATCCTGCGCCAGTACCACGTGCTGTAGCGCCAGTACGAGTGCACAGCCCCGTACGTCCTGTGCTGATGCCTCACACATATTGTGTGGAAGTAGGCATTCAGCCAGGACGGGTTGTGTCAGCTCTTCGCTCCAGACCTCCAGTCTGCCTCCACAGTCCGGCCCGGCCCGTTCCGGCTCCCCGCACCAAGTCAGTGGTGCGTGTTCCCAGTCCAGCCCGGCCTGTTCCTGCTCCCCACACCAAGCCAGTGGTGCGTGTTCCCAGTCCAGCCCGGCCTGTTCCTGCTCCCCGCACCAAGCCAGTGGTGCGTGTTCCCAGTTCAGCCCGGCCTGTTCCTGTCCCTCGCACCAAGCCAGTGGTGCGCGTCGCCAGCCCGATCCGGCCTGTTCCTGCCCCTCGCACCAAGCCAGTGGTGCACGTCGCCAGCCCGGTCCGGCCTGTTCCTGCTCCCCGCACCAAGCCAGTGGTGCGCGTCGCCAGCCCGGTCCGGCCTGTTCCTGTCCCTCGCACCAAGCCAGTGGTGCGCGTCGCCAGCCCGATCCGGCCTGTTCCTGCCCCTCGCACCAAGCCTGTGGTGCGTGTCGCGAGCCCGGTCCGGCCCGTTCCTGCTCCCCGCACCAAGCCAGTGGTGCGCGTCGTCAGCCCGGTCCGGCCCGTTCCTGCTCCCCGCACCAAGCCAGTGGTGCGCGTCGCCAGCCCGGTCCGGCCCGTTCCTGCACCCCGCACCAAGCCAGTGGTGCGCGTCGCGAGCCCGGTCCGGCACATTCCTGCTCCCCGCACCAAGCCAGTGGTGAGCGTCGTCAGCCCGGTCCGGCCCGTTCCTGCTCCCCGCACCAAGCCAGTGGTGCGCGTCGTCAGCCCGGTCCGGCCCGTTCCTGCTCCCTGCACCAAGCCAGTGGTGCGCGTCGCCAGCCCGGTCCGGCCCGTTCCTGCTCCCCGCACCAAGCCAGTGGTGCGCGTCGTCAGTCCGGCACGGTCCGTGCCTGTTCCACCGGTGCCTCGTCCGGCACCGGTCAGCTGCTCCACACCGGAGCCAGAGCAATCCGCTCCACCGTTGTCCAGTCCAGCTCCGGCCAGCGGGACCAGACCAGGGGCGCAACGGGGGGGTAGAGAGAGAGTGGTGGTCACGCCCGGAGCCGGATCCGCCTCCGAGGCGGAATGCCCACCTGGCCCCTACCCTGTTGTGTTGGGGTGGCGCGGTCGCAGTCCGCGCCTTTGGGGGGGGGGGGGGGGGTACTGTCACGCCCTGGCTCTGGGGACTCTTAATTGTTGAGCCAGGGTGTGGATTTTCTATGTTTAGTTTTCTGTGTTTTTTGTTCTAGATCGTTTATTTCTATGTTGGCCAGGGTGGTTCCCAATCAAAGGCAGCTGTAGCTCGTTGTCTCTGATTGGGGACCATACTTTGGCAGCCTGTTTTCACTAGTCATTTGTGGGATCTTGTTCCGAAAGGTTTGTGTTGTAACCTAGGACTTCACGTATCGTTTGTTTTGGTTTGTGTGGTGTACTACAAATAAAGAATGTACGCTTATCACGCTGCGCCTTGGTCCGCTTCATCTGTCAACGATCGTGACATGGGTTTTCAAGCAATTGGGTCTGAGATGTCACTCATTAGACTATGAAATTAATAATCACATAGCATTGGATGCTATTATAGTAGATAATGTGGGAATGTATCTGATTATATAGGGGATACATGTTGGACATAAGGATTAGGAAGGTATTGGGAATTTAACTAAAGCTATGGGAAATATTAGAGACATGCAGGAAGGCATTAAGAGTAATAATTCTTAATATATATCATGTTATTCCAGTTTAGAGTCCATTGATAATGTTGATTGAGGAATGGGGAATGTTAAGCTGGAGATGTGTAAAGTGGATTTTAAGGTTTACATGATTGAAGATGTGGAAAGAAGACTATGTCAGTCGATCAGATAGCGCCCCAAGTGACCAGTGAAAAGCTTGAGGTTCCTCTGACTGAACATGGATGAAGAAGACTGAAGTTATTTTTATTTTTTATTTATTTATTTGAATATATTGTAATATCCATGTAACTTAGGAATTGTCATGGATCATTGTATTTGTGGGGATGATGTCATGATGGTCACAATTTATTTATATGTATGTTTTTCTTGGTAGCGTGTCTAAGATGATGGGTCAGTTATCTAGCATAGTTTAGGATCTAGTCATATATACAGTGAGGGAAAAAATTATTTGATCCCCTGCTGATTTTGTACGTTTGCCCACTGACAAAGACATGATCAGTCTATAATTTTAATGGTAGGTTTATTTGAACAGTGAGAGACAGAATAACAACAAAATCCAGAAAAACGCATGTCAAAAATGTTATAAATGGATTTGCATTTTAATGAGGGAAATAAGTATTTGACCCCCTCTCAATCAGAAAGATTTCTGACCCCCAGGTGTCTTTTATACAGGTAACGAGCTGAGATTAGGAGCACACTCTTAAAGGGAGTGCTCTTAATCTCAGTTTGTTCCCTGTATAAAATACACCTGTCCACAGAAGCAATCAATCAATCAGATTCCAAACTCTCCACCATGGCCAAGACCAAAGAGCTCTCCAAGGATGTCAGGGACAAGATTGTAGACCTACACAAGGAGGAGAAGAAACACAAAATAACTGTCAATCTCCCTCGGCCTGGGGCTCCATGCAAGATCTCACCTTGTGGAGTTGCAATGATCATGAGTACGGTGAGGAATCAGCCCAGAACTACACGGGAGGATCTTGTCAATGATCTCAAGGCAGCTGGGACCATAGTCACCAAGAAAACAATTGGTAACACACTACGCCGTGAAGGACTGAAATCCTGCAGCGCCAGCAAGGTCCCCCTGCTCAAGAAAGCACATATATAGGGCCGTCTGAAGTTTGCCAATGAACATCTGAATGATTCAGAGGAGAACTGGGTGAAAGTGTTGTGGTCAGATGAGACCAAAATCGAGCTCTTTGCCATCAACTCAACTCGCCGGGTTTGGAGGAGGAGGAATGCTGCCTATGACCCCAAGAACACCATTCCCACCGTCAAACATGGAGGTGGAAACATTATGCTTTGGGGGTATTTTTCTGCTAAGGGGACAGGACAACTTCACAGCATCAAAGGGACGATGGACGGGGCCATGTACCGTCAAATCTTGGGTGAGAACCTCCTTCCCTCAGCCAGGGCATTGAAAATGGGTTGTGGATGGGTATTTCAGCATGACAATGACCCAAAACACACGGCCAAGGCAACAAAGGAGTGGCTCAAGAAGAAGCACATTAAGGTCCTGGAGTGGCCTAGCCAGTCTCCAGACCTTAATACCGTAGAAAATCTGTGGAGGGAGCTGAAGGTTCGAGTTGCCAAACGTCAGCCTCGAAACCTTAATGACTTGGAGAAGTTCTGCAAAGAGGAGTTGGACAAAATGTGTGCAAACCTGGTGGCCAATTACAAGAAACGTCTGACCTCTGTGATTGCCAACAAGGGTTTTGCCACCAAGTATTAAGTCATGTTTTGCAGAGGGGTCAAATACTTATTTCCCTCATTAAAATGCAAATCAATTTATAACATTTCTGACATGCATTTTTCTGGATTTTTTTGTTGTTAGTCTGTCTCTCGCTGTTCAAATAAACCTACCATTAAAATTATAGACTGATCATGTCTTTGTCAGTGGGCAAACGTACAAAATCAGCAGGTGATCAAATAATTTTTTCCCTCACTGTATATACTACTGATTGGAGAATATTGTATTTTATATGACGTAATAGGTGAATTGTTGGATTAGGTAATGTTATATCTGAGTAATGTTACTTACCACAAAAAAAAAAAGTGGACTGTAATGATGTCATTTCATAGTGTTGTGTGACCTAGGGGAGAGTTGGTAGATAAGTGGCTTTGTGCCACAGAGTCTGCATTCCTTATGTCAAAGGAGATTACTGATGTTGATATTAGAATGATTGATGGACAGGATATATGACTTGGGGGTAAAGAGTAATAACATCAAAGAAGGGAATGCCCATTGAGGGTTAGCAGATGTTCGTGAAGAAACTTGTAAAAAGAGGGTATATAAGGGAGAGTGGCTCTTTGTTCAAATCAGTTCGGAAGATGGCAGAGGCAGGTCTATGTCCTTCTTCTGTTATAACGAACCATGGTACCATATTAAATATCGTATATGAACTCCCCATCAAAAGTGTCTAAGTATATCATTACATTCTTAAGTACTTGATACCCTAGAAACTCATCATTACAGTTTGTTAACAAGACATTTGTGGAGTGGTTGAAAAACGAGTTTTAATGACTCCAACCTAAGTGTATGTAAACTTCCGACTTCAAATGTATGAAGTGGGTAAAACAGTATGTAAACATTATTAAAGTGACCAGTTGCGGACGGTGCAATTGCCGTACCAGGCAGTAATACAGCCCAACAGGATGTTCTCAATGGTGCATCTGTAGAAGTTCATGAGGTCTAGGGGCCTAGCCGAATTTCTTCAGCCTCCTGAGGTTGTGTGGATGGACCATTTCAGGTTGTCAGTGATATGCACGCAGAGGAACTTAAAGCTTTTCACCCTCTCCACTGCAGCCCAGTTGATGTGGATGGGGGTGTGCTCTCTCTGCTGTCTCCTGAAGTCCACGATCAGCTGCTTCATTTTGTTGAGGGAGAGGTTATTTTCCTGGCACCACTCCGCCAGGGCCCTCCCCTCCTCCCTGTAGGCTGTTTCGTGATTGTGGGTAATCAGGTATACCACTGTAGTGTCGTCTACAAACTTGATGATTGAGTTGGGGACAAGCGTGGCCACGTGGTCATGGATGAACAGGGAGTACAGGAGGGGACTGAGTACGCACACTTGTGAGGCCCACGCGTTGAGGATCAACATAGCGGAGGTGTTGGGGTTGGCCCGTCAGGAAGTCCAGGACCCAGTTGCACAGGGCGGGGTTCAGACCCAGTGCCCTGAGCTTATTGATGAGCTTGGAGGGCACTATGGTGGTGAAGGCTGAGCTGTAGTCGATGAACAACATTCTTACATAGGTATTCCTCTTGTCCAGATGGGATAGGCCAGTGTGCAGTGCGATGGCGATTGCGTCATCCGTGGATCTGTTGGGGCGGTATGCAAATTGTAGTGGGTCTAGGGTGTTGGGTAAGGTAGAGGTGATATGCTCCTTAACTAACCTCTCAAATCACTTCATGATGACAGAAGTGAGTGCTACGGGGTGATAGTCATTTAGTTCAGTTACCTTCGCTTTCTTGGGTAAAAGAACAATGGTGGACATCTTGAAGCAATTGGGGACAACAGACTGGGATATGGAGAGATTTCATATGTCTGTTCACACTACCGCCAGCTATTCTGCATATGCTCTGAGGACGAGGCTAGGGATGCTGTCTGGGCTGGCAGCCTTGCAAGGTTTAACACATTTAAATGTCTTACTCATGTCGGCCATGGAGAACGAGCGCTCACAGTCCTGGTGAGCGGCGGTGGCCCGTGTCGACGGCACTGTGTTTTCCTCGAAGCCGGTGAAGAAAGTGTTTAGCTTTTCCGGGAGCAGGGCATCGGTGTCCGCGACGTGGCTGGTTTTCCCTTTACAATCCGGGATTGTCTGGAGTCCCTGCCACAAACGTCTCGTGTCTGAGCCGTTGAATTGCGACTACACTTTGTCCCTGTACTGACGTTTTGCCTGTTTGATTACCTTACGGAGGCCATAGCTGGACTATTTGTACTCGTCCATGTTCCCAGTCACGTTGCCGTGGTTAAATGCGGTGGTTCGCGTTTTCAGTTTTGTGCGAATGCTGCCATCTATCCCAGATTTTTGGTTTGGATAGTTCTAATCGTCACAGTGGGAACAACTCTGTGCACTTCCTGATAAACTCGGTCACTGAGTCAGTGTACACACTACATGACCAAAAGTATGTGGACACCTGCTTGTCGAACATCTCATTCCAAAATCATGGGCATTAATATGGAGTTGGTCCCCCTTTTGCCGCTATAACAGCCTCCACTCTTCTGGGAAGGCCTTCCACTAGATGTTGGAACATTGCTGCAGGGACTTGCTTCCATTCAGGCACAAGAGCATTAGGGATGTCGGCCACTGATGTTGGGTGATTAGGCCTGGCTCGCAGTCGGCGTTCCAATTCATCCCAAAGGTGTTCGATGGGGTTGAGGTCTCTTGACAGGGCTCTGTGCAGGCCAGTCAAGTTCTTCCACACCGATCTTGACAAACCATTTCTGTATGGATCTCGCTTTGTGCACGGGGCCATTATCATGCTGAAACAGTAAAGGACCTTCCCCAAACTGTTGCCACAAAGTTGAAAGCACAAAATCGTGTAGAATGTAATTGTATGCTGTAGCAAATACTGGAACTAAGGGGCCTAGCATGAACCATGAAAAACAGCCCCAGACCATTATTCCTACTCCACCAAACTTTCTCCTGGCATCTGCCAAACCCAGATTCGTCCGTCAGACTGCCAGATGGTGAAGCGTGATTCATCACTCCAGAGAACGCGTTTCCACTGCTCCAGAGTCCAATGGCGGCAAGCTTTACACCACTCCAGCCGACTCTTGGCATTGCGCTTGGTGATCTTAAGCTTGTGTGCAACTGCTCTGCCATGGAAACCCATTTCATGAAGCTCCCGACGAACAGTTCTTGTGCTGATGTTGCTTCCAGAGGCATCAGCACTCAGCGGTCCCGTTCTGTGAGCTTGTGTGGCCTACCACTTCGCGGCTGAGCCTTTGTTGCTCCTAGACATTTCCAATTCACAATAACAGTACTTACAGTTGACCGGGGCAGCTCTAGCAGGGCAGAAATTTAAAGAACTGCCACTTTGAAAGTCACTGAGCTCTTCAGTAAGGCCATTCTACTGCCAATGTTTGTCTATGGAGATTGCATGGGTGTGGCTGAAATAGCCAAATCCACTAATTTGAAGGGGTGTCCACATACTTATGTATATAAAGTGTATGTCAATGCCATTCTCAGAGGCAACCCGGAACATTTCCCAGTCTGCATGATCAAAACAATCTTGAAGCCCTGGATTCTGATTGGTCAGACCAAAGTTGAACAGTCCTTACCACGGGTACTTCCTGTTTAAGTTTCTGCCTATAGGAGGGGAGGAGCAGAATGGAGGCGTGATCTGATTTGCCGAAGGGAGTGCTGGGGAGGGCCTTGTAGCCATCCCAGAAGGGGGAGTAGCAATGGTCAAGAGTTCTTGATGTGCGAGTAGCGCAGGAGATGTGTTGATAAAAGTTCGTAAGTGTTTTCCTCATATTTGCTTTATTAAAGTCCCCAGCTACAATAAATGCGGCCTCAGGATATGTGGTTTCCAGTTTCCACAAAGTCCAGTGTAGTTCCTTGAGAGCTTTCGTTGTGTCGGCTTGAAGGATTATATACACGGCCGTGACGATGACCGAAGAGAATTCTCTTGGGAGGTAATGCGGTCGGCATTTGATTGTGAGGTATTCCAGATCTGGAGAACAAAATTACTTGAGTTCCTGTATGTTACCACAATCACACCATGATTAGTTAATCATGAAACATACACCTTCCTCCACCTTTCTTTTTCCTGGAGAGTTATTTCTTCCTGTCCGCGCAATGTACGGAGAACCCCACTGGCTGTATGGACAGGGACAGTATATCCGGAGAGAGCCATGATTCCGTGAAACAGAGTATGTTACAGTCACTAATGTCTCTCTGGAAGGACATCCTTGCCCTGAGCTCGTCTACTTTATTGTCTAGGGACTGAACATTAGCGAGTAATATACTCGAAAGTGGTGGATGGTATGCACGCCTCCTGAGTTGGACAAAAATCCCACTCCATATTCCTCTTCTCCATCGACGGTGTCTTGGAGCAGCCCCTGGGATGAGTGGAATTGCCTTGGGGGGTACAAACAAAGGATCCAATTCAGGAAAGTCACATTTCTGGTCGAAATGCTGGTAAGTGACCACCGATCTAATTTCCAAAAGTTATTTACGTCTGCATGTAATAATGCAAGAAACGTTCTGAGCAAATAATGTAAAATGTAACACAAAAATATATATATACTGCAAAGACCATGTCTGTCGGTGCCTACTGTATGTGATACTGGGAGAACAGGGATCCAAATGTTTCAGCAGTTTCAGCACCACAAATGGTGAACAGTTCAGAGTACAAATAGCACTGCACGTACTGATTTCTCCAAGCGGTCGATGATCCTGAATCCTCTTTATTATGTTGACCCTGGATCAACATGTCCATTGATGTGTATTTTTAATAGACTATTAGGTGAAACTGAGTTAATCATAAACATATAGTTAACATTATTTGTGGCTAACTGAATTGGGTCATTTCACTGTGTGTGTGGGTAAAAGAGGGAAGCTGACCCAGGGTCAAATTGCTTTCTCTTACTTAGATCCATGGTTGTCTTATCATATCAGAGACTGAAACTGGCTTGGGCCTTTTGTTTCTATCTTCAAACACAGTGAAAAGAGCCGGGGTTGAACAGAGTTTAAACTAAACATGAGTGTTTTTGCAAGATTAGGATTGATTGAGTGTAGGATTCTGAACTGAATGAAAGTCGAATGTAGCCGCCACCATAGACAAAGGGAGTGGGCGGAGGAATAAAAGAGCGGGAAACTGAGGAGGGAGGAATTTAAAGCTAGGGTGTGTGGAGGCGACTATATAAGATGGAGGGAAAGAAGAAGAGGGGGTGCCACTCTGCAGACTGGCATCGGCTTTGTTGAAACTCTAATAAAGTAATATCTTGATGCAACAAAAACTCTGTAAGAACTTTGATTGTTAATAAAGTATAGTGATTTTCCACAACACCATCAACCAATCAGACAATATTCTGCCTTTTGAACTGTGTCCTCAGATAATTAAACTGTTGTCCCCTCTGAATGTTTTGTCCTCAGATATCTGAGTGTGTGTGTGAGTGTGTGCAACTGTGAGTGTAGGTGATATCTGACACCGTATTGTGATCTGTGGTGTCTGCCACAGACAGATTGCATGCCCGTCCTTCGTTTGCCACCTTTTTTTGGGAGGTGGCCTTAGTGGAAAGGTGACAGAATAATGGGGACCAGCACTTACAGGATTCACGGAATAGACCTGAAGCATGCTGCTACTGTATACTGTATGACAATCTGTCTGTGGCAGACACCACAGATCACAATACGGTGTCAGATCTCACACACACTCATAGTCACACACACTCACTCTCACACATACTCCGACTCAGTAGCAGCATGCTTCAGGTCTATTCCATGAATCCTGTAAGTGCTGGTCCCCATTCTTCTGTCCCCTTTCCTCTAAGGCCACCTCCCAAAAAGGTGGCAAACGGAGGACAGACATGCTAAGTCATAACCCTCACAGCATGCTACCTACCACGGAGTGACGGGCTCATTAGAACAGACAGTGTGAACTGGGTCCAGGTTACCTCAGGGCTCATCTGGACTCAATTACTTGGTGACCTTGTTTCCACATGGCAGCTCTGCGTGGCCTCCTGCTGGCCTCAAACCACATGGAAATCCTCTGTCTCTGTTGCTCTGTTTCTCTCTCTCCCTTCATCTCTCTCCCTTCATCACCCCTCACATCTCTCTCTTCATCTCTTTCTCCCTTCCTCCATCATTCCCCCTCTCGCTCTATTCTTCTCATTCTCTCTAGCGCTCCCTCCCTCCCTCTCCCTCGCTCCCTCTCTCCCTCCCACCCTCCCTCAAGGCACACCCATACAACACACAAAATCGCGGACAGCATTTAGCCTACCTGATAGGATTGGGGGCACTGTTTTAGAAAGGTTGGGGTAAAGTACCCTGCTCCAACTGTCCTCTTTAAATTCCTTGCAGTTGATAGTAAAACAAAATATGGTTTGGACAAATCAAAACACAAGATAGTAGACATTTCCAGAATGCATCAGTAGTCTGCAAAGTATTTATTCCTGTAACTATGCAAAGGACTACAAGTCGGTGCAATATTGACTGTTAATCAATAACACAGTAAAGTCCATCTAAACACCATAGGGACTGATGCTGCAGTTTAGTCACAGAAGATCACTCATAGTGTGGGTGTGACTCGGGAAACAACTGCAATTCGGCTGGACGGAGAAATGGATGACCATTACAGAAATGAGGCAATATGGTTTTGTTAAACAAAATGTAGCAGATTAATACAGAAAAGAAGATCAGAAAGAAAAAAAAACATTTAAAGACTTTACATTAAGTTATTCTAAGTTTGTCCATGTACGCAACGCAATTTGGGCTATCTAGCCGTTTCAGCACCATAGCACTGTGGACAGCTCCGGCTGCGTGACAGAAGCACTGCAAGACTATTGAACTGATGGATGGACTATATGCCAACTAAAACCATGCAAAAGGCTCCAAGGCTATTTATTTCTGAACAAATTCATCATGGCAATCATGCAATTACACAGACTATATTTTGCATGATAACGAAATAAGAATAACTGCGATATGTGATCGGATGCCTAGGCTACATTTGGCTACATTTGGCTGCATAAAGTTGTATGCTATTACAATGCAAAACATAATGAATGCCTCTCGTGGGCTACCAACTGACTCAAGCCGAAAATTATGCCAAGTCACCATGGTAACAATGGATGCAATACCTAGGCGGGCAGAGGAGAGCAATTTGTGTACGTTTCCCACAAGCCTGAAACAAAATCTAATCAACATCTAATATACCAATAATATTGCACTGTACATAATAACTTGGATGTATCTAACATACACGGGTGCTTTAACAGCCAACACCAATCTGTTCTCTGTCAGGGATCTCCGGTGTAATCCCGAACACCTTGCTGATGACTACACGATCACGTTGGGGCTCAGATTGTCAGTCGAATGCTCCCTCTATTATGTAACTGAATTGAATTAAATGACCTAATGCCGTTCTCTAACGAAATCAAATCACACGTTGAACAATGACCATTAATTTTGTTCTTATTCTTACATAGCCTAATAACAAAGTATCAATTCACCAATCAGACAATTCAATATGATAAACTTGTCCAAAATGCCACCAAAATGGCAAATTAGGCAAAACCAAATGTCACCATTATACATGAACTAGAACCTACATGCTCACTGGCAATAGTGCAGATCGAGTAGTCTCAGTAAAAATAACTATAACATATAATTCTATGTTACAAAACCGTTCGTTTACAATAGTTAGGTTTGGTGCAGTTGCATTATAGCCTACATTGCAGCTAACGCTCTGAGAATCAATGGCCACACGTGAGAAGAAACCTACCTGTGTGCAGGTTGAAGGAGACTCTGGCCTCCGCGAGGTATGGGGTATCGCTCTTGGACCGGACTCTCCTGATCGGCCGGCGGTCTATATGGTCTTCCGGAGAAGCCGCCATCAATT
This sequence comes from Coregonus lavaretus, assembly GCF_964263955.1. Taxonomy (NCBI): domain Eukaryota; kingdom Metazoa; phylum Chordata; class Actinopteri; order Salmoniformes; family Salmonidae; genus Coregonus; species Coregonus lavaretus. Next base: position 16,844,471 of record NC_140010.1, read on the forward strand.
TGAGCAGCGTCCAGTGACGACTGGCTGGTTGGGACAGACACAGAGCCACGGCCGATCACCGGGAGGTATTGATGGGGAGAGAAATAAATAGAAAGGGTAGAACAGGAGAAGGAGCTGCTATTACAGAGCTCCTTAATACCCCTACAGCAGAATGAGAATGGAATATCAGAGGGGGGGAAAAATCGAATAAATGGAAACATCAGACCAGTCAGTGGATTTATTCGAGGTTATTGAACTTACATATGACTGCCTATAAAAGCTAACATTATGAGAACATTAACATTATTTTCCTTCATTTATGTAAGCTATGACAAACCAAAAGACACAACTGTAAATTGTGTGATACATTCGGTGATACATTTTCAAAATAGCCTATCCAACGCCATCTTGTGGAATGAAATTAGAAATATAGGGTCCTTTATGGACGTATCAGCAAAGTGGAAAGAAAAAAAGAAAGAAAGAAAGCATCACAAGTGTGAGGTCAGGAGAGAGGAAATGCAATGTTTTAACACCACCAGAGTGCAGTATAAACTAGATTACATATTTTACCCCAGTGGATTTTGGGGTTTGGCTAGAAAGGTTCCAGTTTTTGTCAAATTAACGTCAGATTTGACATTTCTTATAGGATAATTTATGCAGCAGCATAGGAAAATTAACGTAGCAGGTTAAGGTTAGGAAAAGGTTTAGGGTGAGCTAAAATACAAAAAACAACAACCTTTGAAGTTAATTTGACAAAATCTGGATCCCTTCTAGCCATGACCAGATTTTGGAGCAAACGTCAATGCTTTGCGACAGCAAGGGAGTCTTTACGGTTTTTCAAACTAATTACTGTAAGAAAAGTAAACAAACTCTGCTTCGCCATCTGTTAACTCTACTGGTTCAGTATGGACGTGTTATAAATGTTATGTATGAACTCAAAATATTCTGAACATAGGCTATTCAATGTAATGATCGGTAGCTTAGTGGTTAAGAGCGTTGTGCCATTAACCGAAAGGTCGTTGGTTCTAATCCCCCAACCGACTAGGTGAAAAATCTGTCGATATTCCTTTGAGCAAGGCACTTAACCTTGATCGCTCTGGATAAGAGCGTCTACTAAAATGTAATGCACAACTTCTTTACCTCCATGTCAATTTTATCCTGACTTGATGGCTCATCACATCACTGTTTTCAGAGTTTTAGAAATGTATCGTTGAGGAAATTATTTTAATTTTTATTAAAAGCTGTGTTGAAATGTTTTATACACATTTTAAATTTTAGAGCCACAGCTGATTTGAACGAATTTGCTCATTCAGATTCAGAACTTTTAAAACATTTTGGGTAGACTCCCACTGGGCAGGCGCACATTGGTTGAATCAACGTTGTTTCCACACTGAAAGGTGAAGCGACAATGATTGTTCGACATTGGACTTGGTCCTCGCAGCGTGACTTCTCCAGTGATTCATTGACCTTTGGTAGAGTTGGCCAGTTCAGGTTAGGTACTGCCACATGCAACACAATGTCCTCCTCTCATACCTGCATGTGCCTTTCCAGACCTTGGCTTGACTTTCTATTGTTGAATAATAGGTTGGTGCTGAAAGAGCCATAATTTTACATTTCAGTCATTTAGCAGACGCTCTTATCCAGAGCGACTTACAGTAGTGAGTGCATATATTTTCATACTTGTCCCCCGTTGGAATCGAACCCACAACCCTGTTGTTGCAAGTGCCATGCTCTACCAACTGAGCTAGATGGGACTACTGTAATAATATAATGTCTCTTGATTTATTATTTTTTCTCTTCTGTAGATATGTCTGAATTTCGAAAGGTCTTCTTTAAAGCCAGGCACATAGCATCATTACTGGAGCAGGTGTGAGTGCAGAGAGTGGAGTTCCTACCTTCAGGGGTGCTGCGGGCTACTGGAGGAAATGGCAATCTCAGGTAATGTAAAACACACATACATAGACCTACAGGCATTCATTTCACAGTCATGCTTTTTATGCTAATGTACACACAGATGATTACACAATGCTACAGATATACTTTCTCTATCTTCCTCTCTCCCTCTTTCACTCTCTCTCTCTCTCTCTCTCTCTCTCTCTCTCTCTCTCTCTCTCTCTCTCTCTCTCTCTCTCTCTCTCTCTCTCTCTCTCTCTCTCTCTCTCTCTCATATCTACATAAACCTCCATACACTGTATGACATGTACTGTATGAAATTGTAGAATTAACACACTGCACGGGTGTGTGTGTGTGAATGTGTCGCTAAATAGGTAATATTTTCCATCTTGTTGTTGTGTCAAAGTTGAGTCTTTGATCTCAGTGTCAGGGTGGATCCAGGGTCATTGTGGTAAGAGGGGTCTGTCTGTTTCTTCACATAATATGTCTCTGTGCCCTATCAACAGATTTATCTTGACAACAAGAGTGAGAAGGGGGAGGAGGGTGGGGTGTTACTTGCGTAACCACGGTTACTGTGTGCAGTGCCAAGGAGCTGGAGCCAGTATCAGTTAATCTAAGTCGGACAGTCTCAGTAGAGATTTACTTTGAGGGAGAGAGAGAGAATCAAAACAAAACGCAAACCTTCGGGTTGTGATTGTTCCATCCTGCTTGATTGAGTGCCCCCAAGTGTTTATTTACGGGAGTTTGTTCACACTCTGTTAAATATGAAAAAATGTCATGTTTATTTTCCCCCTTTTTTTCTGCGATCTCCTCCTTAAAGCTACAACTCAACGTGCCCTGCCGGTCTAACTGTAACCCAGTCCTCCCACCTGCTCTTTACCTACCTACTTAGTCTCACCCAGCCTGCCCCTAACACTGTGGACTTAACCCATCCCTCTCCATCCTGACCCCTTAGACTCTGGGCGCGTTCCTCTGCCCAGGCATTGCTGACGCCTGCCAGATCTTACAATGTCTGGATAGTTATTTTAAGTATCAGCTAATCACATCATACAGTGGGGAGAACAAGTATTTGATACACTGCCAATTTTGCAGGTTTTCCTACTTACAAAGCATGTAGAGGTCTGTAATTTTTATCATAGGTACACTTCAACTGTGAGAGCCAGAATCTAAAACAAAAATCCAGAAAATCACATTGTATGATTTTTAAGTAATTAATTTGCATTTTATTGCATGACATAAGTATTTGATCACCTACCAACCAGTAAGAATTCCGGCTCTCACAGACCTGTTAGTTTTTCTTTAAGAAGCCCTCCTGTTCTCCACTCATTACCTGTAGTAACTGCACCTGTTTGAACTCGTTACCTGTATAAAAGACACCTGTCCACACACTCAATCAAACAGACTCCAACCTCTCCACAATGGCCAAGACCAGAGAGCTGTGTAAGGACATCAGGGATAAAATTGTAGACCTGCACAAGGCTGGGATGGGCTACAGGACAAAAGGCAAGCAGCTTGGTGAGAAGGCAACAACTGTTGGCGCAATTATTAGAAAATGGAAGAAGTTCAAGATGACGGTCAATCACCCTCAGTCTGGGGCTCCATGCAAGATCTCACCTCGTGGGGCATCAATGATCATGAGGAAGGTGAGGGATCAGCCCAGAACTACACGGCAGGACCTGGTCAATGGCCTGAAGGGATCTGGGACCACAGTCTCAAAGAAAACCATTAGTAACACACTACGCCATCATGGATTAAAATCCTGCAGCGCACGCAAGGTCCCCCTGCTCAAGCCAGCGCATGTCCAGGCCCGTCTGAAGTTTGCCAATGACCATCTGGATGATCCAGAGGAGGAATGGGAGAAGGTCATGTGGTCTGATGAGACAACAATAGAGCTTTTTGGTCTAAACTCCACTCGCCGTGTTTGGAGGAAGAAGAAGGATGAGTACAACCCCAAGAACACCATCCCAACCGTGAAGAATGGAGGTGGAAACATCATTCTTTGGGGATGCTTTTCTGCAAAGGGGACAGGACGACGGCACCGTATTGAGGGGAGGATGGATGGGGCCATGTATTGCGAGATCTTGGCCAACAACCTCCTTCCCTCAGTAAGAGCATTGAAGATGGTCGTGGCTGGGTCTTCCAGCATGACAACGACCCGAAACACACAGCCAGGGCAACTAAGGAGTGGCTCCGTAAGAAGCATCTCAAGGTCCTGGAGTGGCCTAGCCAGTCTCCAGACCTGAACCTAATAGAAAATCTTTGGAGGGAGCTGAAAGTCCGTATTGTCCAGCGACAGCCCCGAAACCTGAAGGATCTGGAGAAGGTCTGTATGGAGGAGTGGGCCAAAATCCCTGCTGCAGTGTGTGCAAACCTGGTCAAGACCTACAGGAAACGTATGATCTCTGTAATTGCAAACAAAGGTTTCTGTACCAAATATTAAGTTCTGCTTTTCTGATGTATCAAATACTTATGTCATGCAATAAAATGCAAATTCATTACTTAAAAATCATACAATGTGATTTTCTGGATTTTTGTTTTTTAGATTCCGTATCTCACAGTTGAAGTGTACCTATGATAAAAATTACAGACCTCTACATGCTTTGTAAGTAGGAAAACCTGCAAAATCCGCAGTGTATCAAATACTGTATGTTCTCCCCACTGTATGTTATAGCAATCAAGGCACAGTCGATGACATGGCATGCAACCATTGGTTGATACATGCAAAGTTTGAGCAGGGGAATGCGACTTCTACCTCCTTGCCCTGTGAACTCTGACCTCTAACCTTAACCTCCCCCATCCATGTCCCTGTTTATCTCTGTCCCCAGGACCTAGCCACCCCTGAGGCCTTCTTTCGGAGCCCATCCCAGGTGTGGAAGTTCTACCTCTACCGACGAGAACACATGCTGAGTAAGGGGCCCAACCCAGCCCACCTGGCCATTGCAGAGTGTGAGGCCCGGCTAAGGAAGCAGGGCCGGTCTGGGGTAGTCATCGCCTAGGTCATAGACGATCTGCACTGCCAGGCCGGTTCCAGACATGTCCTCAAGATCCACTGTGAGAGGGCTGGGCTGGGTTTTCCTGTACTAGGCTGGGCTGGGCTAAGAGAGGGCTAGGTGGGCCTGTAGAGGGCTGGCCTGGGAGAGGGCTAGGCGGGCCGGTGAGAGGGCTGGGAGAGGGCTAGTCGGGCTGGTGAGAGGGCTGGGCTGGGTTGTGCTGGACTGGGCAGGGCTGTGAGTGAGCTAGGCAAGGCTATGGGGGCCAGTGGTGGTTGTTAAAGGGAGCTCCACAGTTAGGGATGTGGTGGTCGCGGAAGCAAGGACCCACTGCTTCCCTGGAGCCCATGTTTGTGACATAGATCACCAGGACCATGCTGTGATGGAGAAGCACCCGAATGTTCACACAGTAGTCATTCATGTTAGTACAAACGACATCAATCTTCATAAATCGGAGCAATTAAAAGATTACTTCAGAGGGCTCATAGGCAGGCTAAAGGAGACAGGCGAGCAGGTTCTCATTTCCGGGCCTCTACCAACAATGGGTCACGGAATGGAATGCTTTAGTTGTCTCCTCTGGCCACACCACTGTCTTAAATACTACTGTTCCCCGATAGATTTGGAGTACATTGACCATTTTGAGCACTTTTGGGAGAGGCCCCAGTTTTACAAGAAGGATGGCTTGCGTCCAATTATGAAAGGGGCATAAGTTCTCTCGGCCAACACAAAACATTGACTCAAAAACAGCCCAACCCCTGCTCGGGTAACTCATCCCATTCCCCCTATTGTCAGGGTGTCAAATGTGCAGCGGTAGGACGGAGTCAGGCGCAGGACACAGAACTGAGTAGACAACGTACTTTACTCTGAAAAACAAACACTAATTTCCATGCAGGGAAAACACACCAGCTCACAAAAGCGTATGATACAACACAACGAACAAACACGCACAAAACCATGTGGGAACCAGAGGGTTAAATAGGGAAATAATCATCATACAATGGGATCCAGGTGTGTACAAACAAGACAAAACAAATGGAAAACAGAAACGTAGATCGGTGACAGCTAGAAAGCCGGTGACGACGACCACCGATAGCCGCCCGCACAAGGAGAGGCACCAACTTCGGCGGAAGTCGTGACAGTACCCCCCCTTGACACACGGCTCCAGCAGCGTGCCGACGCCGGCCTCGGTGGAGACGGTGAAATTCCTGCAGTAAGGAAGACCCCACGATGTCCTCCACCGGCACCCAGCAACTTTCCTCCGGACCGTACCCCTCCCACTCCACGAGGTACTGAAGGCCCCTCGCCCGACGTCTTGAGTCCATGATGGCTCGTACAGTGTACGCCGGGGCCCACCTCCCGCACCTCAGACTGCTGGAGCGGACCTGCTACCATCGGCCTGAGGAGAGACACATGGAACGAGGGGTTAATACGGTAATCAGGGGGGAGCTGTAACCTATAACATACCTCGTTCAGTCTCACCAGGACTTTAAATGGCCCCACAAACCGCGGACCCAGCTTCTGGCAGGGCAGGCGGAGGGGCAGGTTTCGGGTCGAGAGCCAGTCCCGGTCCCCCGGTGCGGACACCGGGGCCTCACTGCGGTGGCGGTCGGCGCTCGCCTTCTGTCGCCTGATGGCCCGTTGCAGGCGCACATGGGCAGCGTCCCAGGTCTCCTCCGAGCGCCTAAACCATTCATCCACCGCAGGTGCCTCGATCTGGCTCTGATGCCACGGTGCCAGAACCGGAGGGGGTTTTGGGCCATCTCTGCCCAGGGGATGAAAGCCGCCCACTCACCCGGCCGATCCTGGCAATAGGACCGCAGAAACCTACCCACATCCTGGTTAACTCTCTCCACCTGCCCATTACTCTCGGGGTGAAAACTGACCGAGACCCCCAGACGTTCCATGAACGCCCTCCAGACCCTCGATGTGAACTGGGGACCCCGATCAGACACTATATCCTCAGGCACCCCGTAGTGCCGGAAGACGTGGGTAAACAGAGCCTCCGCAGTCTGTAGGGCCGTAGGGAGACCGGGCAAAGGAAGGAGACGGCAGGACTTAGAAAACTGATCCACAACGACCAGGAACGTGGTGTTACCTTGTGACGGAGGAAGATCCGTCATGAAGTCCACCGATAGGTGTGACCACGGCCGTTGTGGAACGGGTAGGAGTTGTAATTTCCCTCTGGGCAGGTGTCTAGGTGCCTTGCACTGGGCGCACACCGAGCAGGAGGAAACATATATCCTCACGTCCTTAGCTAAAGTGGGTCACCAGTACTTCCCACTAAGACAGCGCACTGTCCGACCGATGCCAGGATGACCAGAGGGGGGTGACGTGTGGGCCCAACAGATCAATCGATCGCGGACATCAACCGGAATTTACAGACGCCCAACTGGACACTGGGTGGGAGTGGGCTCCGTACGTAGCGCCCGCTCGATGTCCGTGTCAACCTCCCATACCACCGGTGCCACCAAGCAAGAAGCCGGAAGTATGGGAGTGGGATCCGTGGACCGCTCCTCTGTGTCATACATCCGGGACAGTGCGTCTGCCTTAGCATTCTGGGAACCTGGTCTGTAGGATAGGGTGAAAACAAAACGGGTGAAAAATATGGTCCACCTTGCCTGGCGAGGGTTCAGTCTCCTCGCCGCCCGGATGTACTCCAGATTGCGGTGGTCAGTCCAAATGAGGAAAGGGTGTTTAGCCCCCTCAATCCAATGCCTCCACGCCTTCAGAGCCCTGACAACAGCTAACAGCTCCCGGTCCCCACATCATAGTTTCGCTCCGCCGGGCTGAGCTTCTTCGGAAAGAAAGCACAGGGGCGGAGCTTTGGTGGCGTACCCGAGCGCTCAGGCAGCACAGCTCCTATCCCAGCCTCGGACGTGTCCACCTCTACTATGAATGCCAAGGAGGGATCAGGATGAGCCAGCACGAGAGCCGAGGTAAACAGAGCCTTCAGGTGACCAAAAGCCCTGTCCACCCCAGCTGACCACTGCAGTCACACCAGTCCCCCCTTCAGCAAGAAGGTAATGGGAGCCACTACCTGACCAAAGCCCCGGATAAACCTCCGGTAGTAGTTGGAAAACCCTAAGAACCGCTGCACCTCCTTTACCGTGGTTGGAGTCGGCCAATTACGCACGGCTGAAATGCGGTCATTCTCCATCTCCACCCCTGACGCGGACAGGCGGTACCCTAGGAAGGAGACGGACTGTTGGAAGAACAGACATTTCTCCGCCTTGACGTACAGGTCATGCTCCAACAGTCGACCAAGCATCTTGCGCACCAGGGACACATGCTCGGTGCATGTAGCGGAGTATATTAGAATGTCATCTATATACACCACTACACCCTGCCCGTGCAGGTCCCTGAAAATCTCGTCTACGAAGGATTGGAAGACTGATGGAGCATTCATCAACCCGTACGGCATGATGAGGTACTCATAGTGCCCAGAGGTGGAACTAAATGCCGTCTTCCACTCATCCCCCTCCTGGATACGCACCAGGTTGTAAGCGCTCCTGAGATCCAATTTGGTGAAGAAGCGCGTCCCGTGCAATGACTCTGTCACACTGGCTATGAGAGGCAGTGGGTAACTGTACTTCACAGTGATCTGATTTAGCCCACGATAGTCAATGCACCGGCGTAAACCTCCATCCTTCTTCTTCACAAAAAATAAACTCGAGGAGGCAGTGAAGTGAAGGCCGAATGTATCCCTGTCCCAGAGATTCGGAGACAGAGGATACACGTGACTCCTGGGAAGTGCTGCGCCTTCCTGGAGATTTATTGCACAATCGCCCTGTCGATGGAGTGGTAGTTGAGTCGCCTTCTTTTTACAGAAGGCGAGAGCCAAATCGGCATATTCGGGGGGAATGTGCGTAGTGGAGACCTGGTTTGGACTCTCCACCGTAGTTGCACCTATGGAAACACCTACACACCTCCCTGAGCACTGATGTGACCGTCCCTTGAGAGCCCTCTGTTGCCACGAAATAGTGGGGTCATGAGAGGCCAACCACGGAAGCCCCAACACCACAGGAAACACAGGAGAATCGATCAGGAAGAGACTAATTCTCTCCTCATGACCCTTCTGCGTTTTCATCCATAGTGGAGCTGTGACCTCCCTAATCAGGCCCGACCCTAAAGGATGACTATCTAAGGCATGTACAGGGAAGGGCACATCAACAGGAACAATAGGGATCCCTAATCTACGTGCAAATGAACTGTCAATAAAGTTCCCAGCTGCGCCTGAATCGACTAGCGCCTTATGCTGGGAATGCGGGGAAAACTCAGGAAATTCTATACAAACATACATGTGCGCAACAGGGAGCTCTGGGTAAGTCAGGTGCCTACTCACCTGGGATGATCCACCAGTGCCCTGCCTGCTGCCTCGACTCCCTGGGGAACCTCTCCAGCACCGACCAGCAGTGTGCCCTCTGCGGCCACACTTGGTGCAGGAACCGGCCCCCCCTCCGGTCACCCTAGGAGCAGCACCTCTGAGCTCCATAGGGGTAGGGTCGGAGGTGCTGGGCGATGGAAGGGACGGACCCTGATCCGGACGTCTGCGGGTGGCCAACAGGTTATCCAGCCGTATAGATAGATCCACCAGCTGGTCGAGGGTAAGGGTGGTGTCCCTGCATGCCAGCTCCCAACGAAAGTCCTCACGTAGACTACACCGGTAATGGTCGATCAGGGCCCTCTCATTCCATCCCGCGCTGGCCGCCAAGGTCCGGAAGTCCAGTGCGAAGTCCTGTGCACTCCTCTTCCCCTGTCTGAGGTGGAACAAGCGTTCTCCCGCCACTCTCCCCTCCGGTGGATGATCGAAAACCACCCGGAAGCGGCGGGTGAAATCCTCATAGCAAACCAACGCTGCGTCTATTCCTCCCCATTCGGCGTTGGCCCACTCAAGCGCTCTCCCAGACAGACAGGAGATGAGGGCGGACACGCTCTCGTATCCCGAGGGAGCCGGGTGGATGGTCGCCATGTAGAGCTCCACCTGGAGCAGGAACCCCTGGCACCCGGCAGCCGTCCCATCATATGCCCTCGGGAGCGAGAGCCGAATCCCACTGGGTCCAGGTGACGGAGGGGTGGACATCGGTGTGGGTTGACCTGAAGTTGCTGGGGTTGTGGGAAAATCCCCTCTCTCCCATCGCTCCATGGTCTGCAACACGCGATCCATCGCAGTGTCCAGATTCTGGAGCATCGTTGCGTGCTGCTGGACGCGCTCCTCCACGGGTACCGGAGGACTGGCTGCACCTGCTGACTCCATATTAGGTGCGTGTTTCTGTCAGGGTGTCAAATGTGCAGCGGTAGGATGGAGTCAGGCGCAGGACACAGAACTGAGTACACAACGTACTTTACTCTGAAAAACAAACACTAGTTTCCACGCAGGGAAAACACACCAGCTCACAAAAGCGTATGACACAACACAACGAACAAACACGCACAAAACCATGTGGGAACCAGAGGGTTAAATAGGGAAATAATCATCATACAATGGGAACCAGGAGTGTACAAACAAGACAAAACAAATGGAAAACAGTAACGTAGATCGGTGGCAGCTAGAAAGCCGGTGACGACGACCGCCGATAGCCGCCCGCACAAGGAGAGGCACCAACTTCGGCGGAAGTCGTGACAACTATGTCACAGCGTTATCGTACTGCTAGAGGTAAACATATTCCCAGGGGTATTGTCAGTAATAATCTTGTGACCATAAAGTTGAATTCAACTCTTAGCTCTCTTACTGTACATTGGGAAGCCCACTGTGCTATTATTTTAAATACCACAAATATGGATATCCCCACTGTTTTCAAATCGCCTAGAGGGCTTGGGCTGTTACATATTAACGTGTGAAGTTTGATGTCAAAGATGGACCTTCTTGATATCTGGGTGCATGACACAAGTCTGGATATTTTGGTTTTCGCAGAGACTTGGCTAAATGGCTCGATCCCGAATAAGGACATTGACATTGCTGATTACAACATCTTAAGGTGTAACAGATTGAAAAAGGGGTTTCACTCCCTCCAGGAAATACACGACGCCGCTGTTCTGGTTACTGATGGATTTATTCTTCTACTAAATTCTCCACCGTCATCAATCCACCGTCGAACTGTTTAAATACATTTCAACACATGCACAAAAAACAAGTTGGCGTTCACGTTACAGAAACCTTGCACGTAAATATGCGCAACAAATAATTAACATAATGAACATACCTCGCTGGCTGCACACAACTGAGAGGGAAATGGGTCCACTTAGAAACAAGAATACTTGTAAATAAACACGTCGTTAATTTAACTTATCTTTCAGAGTACTAAACTTTACCGCCACTACTTTACCGCGATGTCTGGAACTTGTCACCACTAAAAGCATCCCAACACAACATAGAATGTACAGATAGTTCCTATCACATAAATACAAGCAAAATCAATATTCAAAATACAAGTTGTACAAATAATAATGATATTATGTAAAACCTATTAATAATGACATGAATAACATTAATAATGACATGAATAACATTTATGGCAGTTAAACTCCCACCAAATCACATCCTTTGGGATTTCACCTCACAAAATAACCATAACATTCATTCTGCTTCAAGCAGTAAAACTGTCTTGTATACAGGCCTGTCAAGATAGACTGGCTTTGTAGTGCGTTTTCCCTGGTTATCTAAGGTTGAGTCACTAATTAACAGTTTTACCTTTCTGACTCTTCCATCAGTGCTAGGGTACACCTGTGCTACTCTTGCTAATCTCCATTGATTTCAGTGCTGAATACTTCCGTTTGAACCAATTTGATGATGAAAAGCTCTGCTTCCTGTCTTTTCTCAACACTTGTGGCTTCATTTGTTTTAAGTTTGAGACCCTTGATTTGCTTAGCATGGCGCTTAAGACGAGCAATAGCTTTGACGGCTCTTTTCCAGTCAGAAAACCTTGTCAGGCGGTCTAACAATGTCCTGTCCTCTTTTGCTTTTGTGTTGAGCACCTGGGCCTATCGAAGTTCTGGATCATTGTCAATGACCTCACTTACTTTGACGTCTTCTATGGGCAGCTCTCTTTTCCACAGAAAATCTGGCCCATTAAACCAAGTTGAAGCTACAAGCTGATCTGCCTTTAGGCCTCTTGAAGCATGATCCGCAGGATTATCTTCAGAACGTACAAATCGCCATTGCTTTGAATCTGTAGTGGACTTGATTCTTTGGATTCTGTTAGCCACAAAGACGTGGAATCGTCTTGCATCATTGTTTATATATCCAAGGACAACCTTTGAGTCTGTCCAAAAATGTTCTTGAAGACCATCTATTTCGAGCTCCTTTCTGAGCACAACACTTGTCCTTGCTGCTACCACTGCTGCAGATAACTCAAGGCGTGGTATTGTGGTCACTTTGGTGGGGGCAACACGTGCTTTCCCCATGACTAACGAACAATGGACATCCCCATTGGTGTTGATTGTTCTGAGATAAGTACACTCCCCATAGCCTGTGACGCTGGCATATGAGAAGTGGTGAAGCTCGTACTGTTTGACATCTATGAAGTTTGCTGGAATATAGCACCTTCTGATCCTTACATTAGACAAGTTTTGTAGATCTTGTAGCCAAGATTCCCACTGTGTCTTGAGCTCCTCTGAGAGTGGTTCATCCCAACCGGCCTTGTCTCGACACAGTTGTTGCAATATCTGCTTTCCTAGGAGAATGAATGGGGCTACGAACCCCAATGGGTCGTAGATGGAAGCTACTGTTGATAGGACTCCTCTTCTGGTCAACGGGTGTTCCTTGACTGTAACTCTGAGCTGAAAGTCATCAGAGGACACGCACCATTGCACTCCGAGAGCTCTTTCCATGAGTGGCTCTCCCAAAGCCATATCAAGGTTTTTGACACTTTCAGCGCACTCTTCCTTTGGTATTGATTTCAATACATGCTTGCTGTTGGAGACGAACTTATGTAGTCTTAGCTTGCCTGTGCTGCAAAGACCTCTTGCTTCCTTGATGAGTTGAATTGCCTCAGCATCAGACGTTACACTCACCAGTCCATCGTCAACATAAAAATTCCTTTGGATGAATTTAACAGCGTTTTGGTTAAATTGATCCTGACCTTTAGCGGCTAGATGTTTGAGACCAAAATTGGCACAGCCGGGTGAGGAGGCTGCCCCAAACAGATGGACTTTCATCCGGAAAGTTGATGGCGGAGACATCAGGTCACCATTCTCCCACCATAAGAACCTCAGGTAGTCTTGGTCTTCCGGTCTTACATGGAACTGATGGAACATTCGCTCCACATCACACATAATAGCAATTGGGCCCTTGCGAAACCTGCAGAGAACTCCCACCAAGGTATTTGTGAGCTCTGGCCCAGTAAGAAGGTGGTCATTCAATGACGTGTCTTGGAATCTTGCTGAGCAATCGAAGACGACGCGTATCTTCCCAGGCTTTTGAGGGTGGTATACCCCGTGGTGGGGAATATACCAGGCTGGATGATTGTTGAGTTCCTTTTCGGGAACCTTCTCAGCATCACCACGAGCAATGATATCTTTCATGAAGTTCATGTAGTCTGAGCAGTATTTCTGGTCTCCCTTGAGCCTTCGTTCCAAGCCTCTTAGACGCTGAACAGAACATGACTTATTATTGGGTAGATTTGGTCTGTCTTGTTTGAAAGGTAAGGGCATTTCATAATGACCATCTTGTTTGTGTTTGATTTCATCTCTCAGCTTAGTCAAGAAGTGGAGATCTTCCTGAGAGACGGTTGCATCTTCTTCAACTCTTTCACTGAAATCAGATTCTAGTACCTTAATTACATCATTTGGACTGATCATTTCCTTGATCTGAGTCTTGCAAACATAGTGAACTTCACCTTTGAGCTTGATTGTTGGTTTGGGTTCGGGTGTCACTTTCCTTACAATGATGCGGTGACTTACTCCAATTGCATCACTGTAGTGCTCTTGTGGGTCACCATAACTCACTATGCTCCAACCTAGATCAGTTCTCTGAGCAAAGGGTTCGTTTTCTTCTCCACATACGACTTCTCTAGGCATTAGCGCTTGTGGGCAATTGTATCCGATTAGCAGACCAATTTCACATTCCTTTGGCGGTGCAATGTGTTCTGCAAGATGCTCCAAATGAGGCCATGCTTTAGCGGTCTCTGAAGTTGGAATGTGTGTCCGATTGGCAGGGATAAATTCACGAGTGTACGTTGTTGGCACTGTGATCTTCTTAGAGGAGAATAGACCTCTTATTTGTAGGTATTTGAGTCTTTTACAGGGTACAATTGTCCTTTTTGACGACATTGTAGATAGTTTCAGCTTCACTTGTTCCGTGTTCGTATCTAGAATGTTTGCTACTTCCTCAAGAATGAAGGAAGAATCACTTTGTGAATCTAGCAGAGCATAGACAAGAACTTCCTTACTTGAATCACTTTGCGTTGACACATAGACAGGTACTATCGCTGAAGTCTGTGTAGTATTGCCATCTTGCACAACTCTGTTGGATGTGGTTTCCTTGATAACCTCTTGTGTTGACAGTAGCTTTCTTTCCTTGCCATAACGTATGTCTTTAGATGTTTCCCCTTTTGGTTCTTGTTTTGAGCGATCTTCGTGTAGGCATGTGGGATGACGTTTTGAGCAGGTGTCACAGACCATCCGGCTACTGCAGCTCTTGGATTGATGGCCAGGACTTAAACATCCGAAGCACAGTCTTTCATTCTGAATGAACTTGACTCGTTCGGCGACTGTCCTTTCAATGAATTTGAAGCACTTGTGTAAACTGTGTCCTAATTTCTTACATAACACACATGTGACTATGTTTCTCTCACTGATGTTAGTTGTGAAGATCTTGGCACCTACAGTTTGGTTCTTGATCTTTGCTTTATCAGGTTCACTTTGTCGTAATGCGTTGTAGGATGTTATAGGGTTGCACGCAATACTAGCTTCCATCGACAGGAATGTCACAAAATAGTTAAAGCTTGGGAACCTTCTGTGTTCCAGTTGGTATTGTGTGGCCCTTCGGTTCCATCTGCTACTTAACCAGTCGGGTAGTTTGGCAGCTAGTTTTTGATTCTCAATATCATCATTAAGAACCTTTAGACTCTCATTGTGAGCAATAGCGAATTCACAACTACGTAGAAAGTCTACAAATTTTCTTAAGTCTGCACTCTCCTTAGGAGCTATTTTGGCCAAGCATGTAATTTGTCTCGGAAGGCCTTGGCAATCACAAACGGCTCACCATAACGTTCCTTGAGCAGGTCCCATGCTGCATGATATGAATCGATCAGAAAATAACCTTCTACTGCTTCTTTAGCTGCTCCTCCCACATATTTCTGAAGGAAGAAGATTTTCTCTGCAGCTGGAATATTTTTTCTCTCAATCAGTGTCTGAAAGGAAGACTTCCAATGGTTAAACTTGAGTGGATCCCCACTAAAAATTGTAGGCTCTGGAATGGGAAGCCTATTTGCTGATATAGCCTCAGCCAGGACTTTCACAAGCTCTCTTGTGTCGTTTTGAAGCACACTTCTTGGAGCCACATCCCTTAGTGGTTGTGGGTGCTGATACACAGGATTCACCTGATCAATTGGTTGCTCAAATGTAGGCAGCTCAGACTTATGTGGAGTAAGCCTTTGGTCTGGATACAACTCATTTTCGTCATAGACTTGAAGCCTTGCTCTGGCCGCGTTCAGTCTTTTTATCTCCTCTAAACGTCCAAGCTCTCTTTTTAAGTCTTCTACAGATCTTTTCCTTGCAGCATTCTCTTCTTGCTGTTTCTTTAAGAGCAAAGCTTCTTGTCTCTCCTTTCCTATCTTACGTTCAGTCTCTTCTCTTTCGCCTTGAAGACGACGAGTTACTGCAGCTACTTCTTGCTCTGCAACTATCTTCTTGTCCTCAACTTCAAGTCTTTGGAGTTTCTCTTGGTGGCACTCTTGCTCAGCCATAATCTTCAACACAGCCTTTTGTGGCTGCATACTCAGCAGCGGCTTCTTGTCGTTTAACTGAGGATACATTAGAGCGAATGGAAGTGGCCTTAGAAGACTTAAAGTCTGGAGATGACACACTGGAAATCGTAGATGCGAATACGGAGCTTGCATCCGGCCAAATCAGTTCCTCCTTTGTTCCTTGAATTTGAGATTGCGCGTTGTGTACAACAATCTTGGTGACTGATATACATTTATCCAGCTTGCGGCGCATCTCGTGAGCTGGGCTGTCAATCCTGCGATATTCTTCATAAACATTATTCAGTTCAGATAACTCTCTTTGAATAGTGCTGCTGTGTTCGTGTAGGATGTTGCTTGGATCTTGTTTTGTAACTGATTTCTTAGCCACCTTAGTTAAAACTTTCCAGCGTTCATAAATGCTGTCAAAGCGAATTAGTAGTTATTTTGTTTTTTCTTTCTGAAATTCTTTTCCCTTTTCCGTTAATGTACGGGCTCTTCCATTCTGTCGAGGCTCTTCAGACTGTACTGCTTCTTGTACAACGCTAGACTCATCTGTCTGCTCTGTCTCTTCTACTGGCTCTACGAGTGATCCTTTACGCTGACTCTCTTTACTTCTATGTGACATATTAACTTATTTGAAAGTAACCTGTACACAAGACAGTTGTCTTAAATAAACAGTAGAGTTTACAACAAACATTTTACAAAAAGAAATACTCAAGGGAATAGAATATGCCAAGTTAAGTTATTGTCTTTGAAATTAACCCTTCAGAATAAAGGCAGGCATTATAAAGATTTTGAAATGTTGCAGAATCACTCAAAATAACAGCTTTCTTAAATGCACAAACATAAATCCTCTTCTTAAGTAAATCAATGACTTATATTCAATGAAATAAAGAATTATCAATATCGCTAAATCACTTACATTAATGTCTCTTAATATCTTGTTACACACTATTATGTTACTTGGCTACACACAGCCCTTTGAAGTCCTTTATATTTTCCAATCCTTGTGTCACCTTTTCAGAACACAAACTTAAGTGTCTGACTTACGGACGTCTTCATGAAAAACTAAACGGAGGAACTTGTGTGAGTCCTTTAACACTGAACAGTGGCTTATCTGTGAGTCCGTCTTGACGAGCGGTCTTGCAGAGCAGGTCAGGAAACGATCACGCAGACTTCGAGTTCGACTATCACTCCCTCCAGGAAATACACAACGCCGCTGTTCTGGTTACTGATGGATTTATTCTTCTACTAAATTCTCCACCGTCATCAATCCACCGTCGAACTGTTTAAATACATTTCAACACATGCACAAAAAACAAGTTGGCGTTCACGTTACAGAAACCTTGCACGTAAATATGCGCGACAAATAATTAACATAATGAACATACCTCGCTGGCTGCACACAACTGAGAGGGAAATGGGTCCACTTAGAAACAAGAATACTTGTAAATAAACACGTCGTTAATTTAACTTATCTTTCAGAGTACTAAACTTTACCGCCGCTACTTTACCGCGATGTCTGGAACTTGTCACCACTAAAAGCGTCCCAACACAACATAGAATGTACAGATAGTTCCTATCACATAAATACAAGCAAAATCAATATTCAAAATACAAGTTGTACAAATAATAATGATATTATGTAAAACCTATTAATAATGACATGAATAACATTAATAATGACATTAATAACATTTATGGCAGTTAAAAGGGGGGATGGGTGGCTATATGTGAAATTAACTCTTGTGGCATTATGTTCTCTAAATATCACTATCCCCCAGAATTTTGCTTTTGGTTATAGATGTGACCATGAGCCCAAATACACATTTATCTTTTTTTTTTTATCACCACATGCTTTTCATCATGATATGTATTATTCTGACTTTTCCTCTATCAGCTGCATGCCTGACCCTGAATTAGCTCTAGTAGCTCTAGAATTGTTCTATCTATTTTTATCTCTCTGGCAGACAACCACGCTCCCTTTAAATGCCTTTGAGTAAAAAATATAACAAACTTTGGTTCTCTATAGAACTTTCAGATCATGTTATGATGAGAAATCAGCCCTGGGCCTAGGCTAGAAAAATGGACTCTGTAGCTGATTGGCAGGTTTTCAAGCAATTGAGAAATACAGTGGGGAAAAATGTATTTAGTCAGCCACCAATTGTGCAAGTTCTCCCACTTAAAAAGATGAGAGAGGCCTGTAATTTTCATCATAGGTACACGTCAACTATGACAGACAAATTGAGAAAAAAAAATACAGAAAATCACATTGTAGGATTTTTTATGAATTTATTTGCAAATTATGGTGGAAAATAAGTATTTGGTCACCTACAAACAAGCAAGATTTCTGGCTCTCACAGACCTGTAACTTCTTCTTTAAGAGGTTCCGCTGTCCTCCACTCGTTACCTGTATTAATGGCACCTGTTTGAACTTGTTATCAGTATAAAAGACACCTGTCCACAACCTCAAACAGTCACACTCCAAACTCTACTATGGCCAAGACCAAAGAGCTGTCAAAGGACACCAGAAACAAAATTGTAGACCTGCACCAGGCTGGGAAGACAGAATCTGCAATAGGTAAGCAGCATGGTTTGAAGAAATCAACTGTGGGAGCAATTATTAGGAAATTGAAGACATACAAGACCACTGATAATCTCCCTCGATCTGGGGCTCCACGCAAGATCTCACCCCGTGGGGTCAAAATGATCACAAGAACGGTGAGCAAAAATTCCAGAACCACAAGGGGGGACCTAGTGAATGACCTGCAGAGAGCTGGGACCAAAGTAACAAAGCCTACCATCAGTAACACACTACACCGCCAGGGACTCAAATCATGCAGTGCCAGACGTGTCCCCCTGCTTAAGTCAGTACATGTCCATGCCCGTCTGAAGTTTGCTAGAGTGCATTTGGATGATCCAGAAGAGGATTGGGATAATGTCATATGGTCAGATGAAACCAAAATATAAATTTTTGGTAAAAACTCAACTCGTAGTGTTTGGAGGACAAAGAATGCTGAGTTGCATCCAAAGAACACCATACCTACTGTGAAGCATGGGGGTGGAAACATCATGCTTTGGGGCAGTTTTTCTGCAAAGGGACCAGGACGACTGATCCGTGTAAAGGAAAGAATGAATGGGGCCATGTATCGTGAGATTTTGAGTGAAAACCTCCTTCCATCAGCAAGGGCATTGAAGATGAAACGTGGCTGGGTCTTTCAGCATGACAATGATCCCAAACACACCGCCCGGGCAACGAAGGAGTGGCTTCGTAAGAAGCATTTCAAGGTCCTGGAGTGGCCTAACCAGTCTCCAGATCTCAACCCCATAGAAAATCTTTGGAGGGAGTTGAAAGTATGTGTTGCCCAGCGACAGCCCCAAAACATCACTGCTCTAGAGGAGATCTGCATGGAGGAATGGGCCAAAATACCAGCAACAGTGTGTGAAAACCTTGTGAAGACTTACAGAAAACGTTTGACCTGTGTCATTGCCAACAAAGGGTATATAACAAAGTATTGAGAAACTTTTGTTATTGACCAAATACTTATTTTCCACCATAATTTGCAAATAAATTCATTAAAAATCCTACAATGTGAGAACTTGCACAATTGGTGGCTGACTAAATACTTTTTTCCCCCACTGTACATGTAGATGCACTTCCTCAATCAAGAAGCTAAATCTAGCTGTGGATCTCAGACTATGCTGGTGATCTGTCAAAATTTTGGAAAACCGTTAATGCCTAAGCAAGTTCTGTCAGACTGGCATAATTACTGAGAAAATGTTGATAAAATGCTGATTTAAAGCATCCCTTATCTCGGCAGATGTTTTATTTGAAAGAAATGTTGATTTAATTCACCCTGGTCAGCCAGTCGACTGCCTGCCCCTCTACCAGCCTCTAGTTGGCTCGATGGAAGTTCCGTCAACTTCTAGTGAGTCTTTGTTTCCATTTCAACAGCTTTCTGCTTGTGATGTGCTAGATCACTTGCGCAAGATTAATGTAAAACAAATCCACTGGGGCTGATTTACTTGATCCTTTCTTGTTGCAGCTTTCTGCTCCTCTGATTGCAGAATCTTTAATACATTTTTTAACCTTATAATCATTTCTGGTACAATCCCCAGGGTCTGGAAGGCGGCGTGTATATTCCCCCATCACCAAGGTGGTGACCCGTGTGACCTAAATAATTATCGCTCTATTTCCAAACACTCTTACCTAGCAAATATTCTAGAATCCTTGGTAAATACTCAACTTAGATTATTTTTAACTACGAAATGTATTCTAAATATACACCAGTCAGGTTTCAGACCAGGTCATAGCACTATCTCTGCTACTTCTTTGGTTTTAAATTCTGTTCTTATATGTTTGGATAAGAAGAAACACTGTGCGACCTTTTTATTGACCTGTCTAAAGCCTTCTACACTGTGGATCACTCGTTACTTATTCAGAAGCTTTCATCAATTGTCCTGGAACAGGCTGCATGTAGCTGGTGTCGTGGAAATTCTACACAGGGACACTCGAAGTCAATCTTAAATGAATAATTGTTTATTAGCAGCGTGCTGAAGAGGTCCCAACCAACTCAATGCACCAAGTAAACATCTCGATCAGGAGCTCTACCCGGGGCAGTCCCGTTAGTTCTCTTATATACAGACAAGTTATATTTGCATGATTTAGCTTATTCATCATTCATCATTAATTCATCATTAACGTTTGCTTCCTTCATGTGACCGACCAATACTGGGTCATGCATGTGACAGACCAATACCTCACGAGGATTCTTCTCTCTAAGCTGAGACCTTGAAACTGAGATATCCCTTTCTCAAAACAAGGTTCTGGGCGTACTGTTCAATCAGTCACTTGCATGAACACAGAAATTGATTATTAGAAAAGCACATGAATAGAACACATAAATTGGTTATTAGAAAAGCACAAACTTGTCCATCACATTGGTTTGAAGATGATTGAAAAGACAGAACGCAAGGGCCTCCCAAGTGGCACACCGGTCTAAGGCACTGCAGTGCTTGAGGCATCATTACAGCCCCGGGTTCAATCCCAGGCTGTCACAGCCTGCCGTGACCGGGAGACTCATGAGGCAGCGCACAATTAGCTCAGCATCGTCCGGGTTAGGGGAGGGTTTGGCAGGCCGGGATTTCCTTGTCCCATCACGCTCTAGTAACTCCTTCTGGCGGGCCGGGTGCCTGCAAGCTGACTTCGGTCGCCAGTTGGACGGTGTTTCCTCCGACACATTGGTGCGGCTGGTTTCCGGGTTAAGCAAGCAGCGTGTCAAGAAGCAGTGCGGCTTGGCAGGGTCGTGTTTCAGAGGACGCATGGCTCTCGACCTTCGCCTCTCCCGAGTCCATAGGGGAGTTGCAGCAATGGGACAAGACTGTAACAACTGGGGAGAAAAAGGGATAAAATAAAAAACAAAAAAACATATAAAGATTTAAGATATGCTATTTAGCACACACCTCAAGAAGAAAATGGTGCCCAGAACCATATACAGTGTAACAGTACATGTCCCTAGCTATGGCTCTGCTGATGCCAATGCCCCCAGGTTGGCACCTCCTATATAGTGTACCCGGCAGCAATGTTTTCCCCCCAGGTGGCATCCAGGGGCATCCCCATGGCAGAGTTTAACATTGAGACCACACGCTTCACATAAGTTACATCCCAACACTATTATAAGATGCAATGTTTTTGTTTTAAATGTTTTTGTTTTAATAAAAGTTTATTTTGGGATTTTCAGTGTATTTTTTTTATGTAAAAACCATACAAATACATTTTGTCAAGTCAAATAGTACATTTTTGAAGTAAAAAATGAGATATTTCATCAACCAGGGATACTTCATCAAAATAGAGCCAGATAAAATGTTTTATTCATACTTCTACTGCACCACACAGTTCAGGTTTAAAATCAGTCAGCGTTATTGGCTTATTGGTCTTATATCTGATATGATCAGATGTGTCACTGATTTGTACAACAGCGAAATTAAGAACCAAATATCTTGAAGTCCTTTGGGACACTATTCCTTAGGGAGACACTGGGGAGACCGGTAGACCGATTTGTCACATTTCTCCTTTTATACCTGCTTTGTCGGGTGTTTGTCTCGTGTGTGTGTCGCGGCGTGCTGCTGCTGTACAGGTACAATTTCTGAGTAGTCTGACTGGATACTTGATACTTGTTAGGTTAACTAAACTGGAACTGAGATGTTATGTGTGTTATTGTCAGTTCTTGAAAGGCAGAAAAGGGACTAAGTGAATATTCAGCTGAAATAAGGAAAGGGATTCTAAAGGAGGTATTTCTTGTTATAGGATGGGCAAATGTCTTTTTACTCCTCTGAGTTTTGTGGGTATCATTGTTTTATATATCATAACATGCTGGTGTAGCTCGTGAGATCAGATTATATATATATTTTTGTATAGCATACTATAGGATCACACAGTAATGTCATTATATACCTGAAAGTGTTTCTTATTCTCTATGGAGGAAATTTTTACACCATTTTCCTTGTGAATTGTATAAACTACAACCCAGTACAATACCTAATCCATGTGCCTGGCCAACTGTTTACACAACCATGGACAAATACACACAATCATGACCAAATACACACAACCATGACCAAATACATACAACCATGACCAAATACATCAAGTACATGGCAATGTCACAGAGAGAGATTCAGCCAAGTTCACTGAGCTGGGTATTGCTAAGGGAAAGAGGAGGTGGATAGAGAGAGACTGGAGAGTTTGGACTTTTGTTTTATCATTTGAACCTGCATTATTGTATTCCCGTCCCTGAACCATATTTACCATATTGATATCTATCATAGAGTAGTTATACTGTTGTTATATGACATGAGAATTTGTTAACAGTATCATGTCTATTACTCTTTAAATAGATTGTTTTGCCTAATTACTCACAATAACGTTGTTGCTGGAAATGTTGTATGCTGAACTAAGTATGCACTTCGATATCATGATTGTATTTGTACTTTTGTACAACTACTGCAAGCTACTGTAGGTGTTTTGCTTCTATTCAACTTGAGATCTCATATGCAATGCTTCAAAATATAATACTGTCAACAACATTATGAATACATTTTCATGACGTTTGTCCTTTTTTTCGTCTCACACAATGTTATAATTACTGCAGTCTCTTCATAATAAGATATGAGTCATTGGGGGAGTGTGTGTTCCCAAAGCTAACAGTAGATGCCAGTATGTATACTGAACAAAAACATAAACACAACAATTTCAAAGATCTTACTGAGTTACAGTTCATATAAGGAAATCAGTCAATTAAAATAAATAAATTAGGCCCTAATCTATGGATTTCACATGACTGGGCAGGGGTGCAGCCATGAGTGGTCCTTGGAGAGGAGCCAGGCCCAGCCAATCAGAATGAATTTTTCCCCACAAAATGGCTTCATTACAGACAGAAATACTCTTCAGCAACTCGGTTGGACATACTGCCAAATTCTCTAAAACGACATTGGAGGCGGCTTATAGTAGAGAAATTAACATTCAATTCTCTGGCAACAGCTCTGGTGGACATTCCTGCAGTCAGCATGCCAATTGCGCACTCCCTCAAAACTTGAGACATCTGTGGCATTGTGTTGTGTGACAAAACTGCACATTTTAGAGTGACCTTTTATTGTCCCCAGCACGTGCACCTGTGTAATGATCATGCTGTTTAATCAGCTTCTTGATATGCCACACCTGTCAGGTGGATGGATTATCTTGGCAAAGGATAAATACTTACTAACAGGGATGTAAACAAATTTGTGCACAAATTTAAAGAAATAAGCTTTTTGTGCATATGGAACATTTCTGGGATCTTTTACAGTATTTCAGCTCATGAAACATGGGGCCAAAACTTTACATTGCGTTTATATTTTTGTTCAGTGTTGCTTCAACCTCCTCAGACTGTAGATTCAATAACAAACTCCTCTGACCAGACAGACAGAATAGTCAGGAGGGTCTGCAGTCAGTCAGGCTGTCTCTCACTTAGTATGCATGAGTGAGAGGAAATACAGAGTTGGGTTCTCCTGCGACAATGTTTTGCTCTGCTCAAGGTGGAGCTAACACTAGCAGTAATGCAGTAGCTCATTCAAACCATCATCATGTTGTAAAATAAAAATAGAATTTAGGTGTGAACTACTAGCCACATGAGTGAGAGGAAATACAGAGTTGGGTTCTCCAAAACATTGACCCCATTTAGCTATTTGTCTGTTCCCATATGTATTGTCAAACTACTCTACATTTCTATTGATCTATTGAGTGAGTGAGAAACCTTATGAAACCAGAGAGAGCATGATTTGGAGGCATGGCTATGGGGAGAGGATTTGGCTGTGAAGGTCTAAGCAGGACAGACCTCTCTTACAACTTACATTTTAGTCATTTCGCAGATGCTCTTATCCAGAGCGACATACAGTTAGTGAGTGCATACATTTTCATACTGGCCCCCCGTGGGAATCAAACCCACAACCCTGGCATTGCAAGCGCCATGCTCTACCAACTGAGCTACACGGGGGGCCTGTATGACCTTTCACAAGGTCAAAGGTGAAAGGTCATACAGAGGGCATGACATCAGTTAGAATGTCTTATAGAAAACAATCTACAAATACAGGAAAAGAGAGACCACAGTAAAATAATACAGGCACGTTCACTCATCACAGGTGGGATTGCCTGTCTCCTTACTGTTAATTGGTTGTTGATGGCTGAGGTTAGTTCATATTGTGTGAGACAGTAGTTCCCATCCAGCTGAGTCTCCATCTGTTTCAGTGCCTGTTTCTGTTCTTATAGGCCTGGTTTACGAGAGGAGAGTACCTGCCTCTGAAAAACACCCTCACAGCATGATGCTGCCACCACCATACTTCACCGTAGGGATGGTGCCAGGTTTCCTCCAGATGTGACGCTTGGCATTCAGGCCAAAGGGTTTAATCTAGGTTTCATCAGACCAGTGAATCTTGTTTCTCATGGTCTGAGAGTCCTTTAGGTGCCTGTCATGTGCCTTTTACTGAGGAGTGGCTTCCGTCTGGCCTCTACCATAAAGGCCTGATTCATGGATTGCTGCAGTGATCGTTGTCCTTCTGGAAGATTATCCCATCTCCACAGAGGAACTCTGGAGCTCTGTCAGAGTGACCATTGGGTTCTTGGTCACCTCCTTGACCAAGGCCCTTCTCCCCCGATTGCTCAGTTTGGCCAGGCGGCCAGCTCTAGGAAGAGTCTTGGTGGTTCCAACCTTCTTCTATTTAAGAATGGGGACCTTCAATGCTACATAAATTTTTTGGTACCCTTCCCCAGATCTGTGCCTCGACACAATCCTGTCTCGGAGCTCTACGGACAATTCCTTCGACCTCATGGCTTGGTTTTTGCTCTGACATGCACTGTCAGCTGTGGGACCGTATATAGACAGGTGTGTGTCTTTCCAAATCATGTCCAATCAATTGAATTTACCACAGGTGGACTCCAATCAAGTTGTAGAAACATCTCAAGGATGATCAATGATAACAGGATGCACCTGAGCTCAGTTTCGAGTCTCATAGCAAAGGGTCTGAATACCTATGTAAATAACGTATTTCAGTTTTTTATTTTTAATACATTTGCAAACATTTCTACAAACCTGTTTTTGCTTTGTCATTATGGGGTGTTATGTGTAGATTGATGAGGATTTGTATTTATTTAATCAATTTTAGAATTAGGCTGTAACATAACAAAATGTGGAAAAAGGGAAGGGGTCTGAATACTTCCGGATACACTGTATGTTGTTTTCTGGAGCGCATACAAATAAAACAAATGATTTAAGCATTGTGTCCACATACAGTGAGCTCCAAAAGTTTTGGGATAGTGAAAAATGTTTTGTTGTTTTGGCTCTGTATTCCAGCACTTAGGATTTGAAATGATACAATGACTATAAAGTTGAAGTGCAGACTGTCAGCTTTAATCTTATGTTAATAATATGCCATTTAGCAGACGCTTTTATCCAAAGTGACTTACAGTCATGTGCGCATACATTTTTACGTATGGGTGGTCCCGGGGATCGAACCCACTACCCTGGCGTTACAAGCACCATGCTGCTCTACCAGCATGCTCTACCAATTGAGCTACAGAGGACCATGATATTTAAATTGATATGGGGTGATAAGTTTAGAAATTACAGCACTTTTTGTACACAGTCCCCCATTTTAGGGGACCAAAAGTATTGGGATAAATTAACTTATGTGTATTAAAATAGTCAAAAGTTTAGTATTTGGTCCCATATTCCTAGCATGCAATTATTACATCAAGCTTGTGACACTACAAACTTGTTGGAAGCATTTGCTGTTTGTTTTGGTTGTGTTTCAGATTATTCTGTGCCCTATAGAAATTAATGGTAAATAATGTATTCTGTCATTTTGGAGTCACTCTATTGTAAATAAGAATAGAATATGTTTCTAAACACAGACGCACAAATATCATACCCCCAAGACATGCTAACCTCTCACCATTACAATAACAGGGGAGGTTAGCATTTTTTGGGAGGGTATGATATTTAAGCCTCTAACTTTCTTACTCATCATTATTCACGATTAATTCAGGATTATCTGTAGTCATGGTAGCATCCACATTAATGTAGAAGTGTTTAGAAACATATTATATTCTTATTTACAATAAAAGTGCCTCCAAAATGACACAATACATTATTTACCATTCATTTCTATTGGGCACAAAATAATCTGGTTTGTGTCAAGAACTGAAACGCTGCTGGGTTTTTCACACTCAACAGTTTCCCGTGTGTATCAAGAATGGTCCACCACCCAAAGGACATCCAGCCAACTTCACACAACTGTGGGAAGCATTGGAGTCAACATGGGCCAGCATCCCTGTGGAACACTTTTGACACCTTGGAGAGTCCATGCCCCGATGATTTGAGGCTGGGGTGCCCAACTCAGTATTAGGAAGGTGCTCTTAATGTTTTGTACACCCAGTGTATTTTGTGTGTGTGCGTGTGTAGGCAAGGTGATTCATCATTGGCGACCCAGGGGAGTCGCACAGGCCCAGTTCATATCATGCCCACCCTGCTCCCAGCAATCTTATCAAATTAGTGTCCCACACACACACACACACACACACACACACACACACACACACACACACACACACACACACACACACACACACACACACACACACACACACACACACAGAAAACCGAGGGAGCAAAACACAAAGACATGCATCACAACCCTGTCTAGACTCATCTAGTCCGAAAATACCCCATCCCATTTCCCATTCATTAAGAAGTAATTCCCTTTTCTTCATGGCTTCTCTCTGCTTCATTTCTTTACCAACAATTAAGGGGCAAATTACATCCTCCTTATGTCCGCCATATTGAATCTTCTACTGTAATGTTGATTATCATTGATGATGATGACTATCATCAGAACCTTTCTCCTACTCTTCTTACCTCTTTATTTCAATTGAAGGTATCCCCCTTTCCTTTCCCTTTCTTTCCATTTGTTTTTAAATATTCTTTATCTTCTATAAACAGTATGTCTAATGTCAGGTAGAGGTGAGGGAAAAATGGTTTATGGTTTTTTACATCCTAAAAATAAGCCATTACATAGAGGATAAGATTCTCCTTGTTTGATATAGTGTGATATAGCGGTTTTAAAGCCTCAATTGAGCAAGTCTGCTGGAGTGTGAGTGGTTATATTGGCAGTGACTGGATGCAGGAGAGTGGGATGAGGGAGGACTGAGGGAGGGATGAGAGATGGATGAGATTGTAGATGTGTAGAGGTCCCTGTCTGACCCAGGAGGCTGCAGGTTAACAGAGCCATCATCATTGGTATCAGTTCTGCAAATATCTTTGTGTCTATTTGAATGAAAAAGTGAATGGACCAGGAGACAGGGTGTGTGTGTGTGCGTGTGCGTAAGTGTGGGTAACACTCATGTTTCTCTATATGCAGACTGACAGGACTGTCAGAGCTATCCAGGTCAGCAAAAACACCCCGTAAATATGACCCATTCAAAGAGCATGGTAGCTTAGTGAAGATAGATATGATTTGAATCACCTACAAGACAAGGTGCCACTTTGTGTAAAAAAACAACATTTCAATGTTGCTGTGAAATATCCTAACAGACAAGCAGAAGTTGATGTAGGTACTTTCTATTTATAGTAACTATCAATCAGCCTCACAACTGTGCAGGGGAGGCTGCGGCTGGTCTCTCTCTATCTCTCTCTCTCTCTCTCTCTCTCTCTCTCTCTCTCTCTCTCTCTCTCTCTCTCGCTCTCTCTCATACACACACACACACACACCGTACAGGTGGGAATAAATAAGGGAATAGAATACCAAGCAAAAACCAACGACCAGACTCTTGCCCATTTTACCCTAGGCTAAATCTGTGTTCATGCTAGCTGTCAACAAGTGATCATCAGTGATTATAGTAGAGTTGCATGCAAGTCCCATTGCCCATTGTCCAGGCGTTAGTGCAAATTATATCTGTCATCTCAGTGACAGTGAATGGCCCGTACAAACAAAGAGAGAGCACAATATTTCACAAAGGCAGAGGAAAAGCAACATGATTCAGCCAGACACGACAAAGAGCTCTAAAAGACAGACAGGTATCAAAATAGCCAGGAGCCTAGGCAACTTTATTCTAAAATATTACATTTCCGTAATATCTCAAATCAAATGAAATCAAAAATTAAAACATCAGTCAAATGTGTTGCCAAACCATTATGAATTTACATTTCAGATGCTCCAAACGTGTAATATCCTGTCATTAATTAATGGTGTGTGACTGCTAAACAGTGATATCTACAGTATCTGTGATAACACTAATACAATATAACAAACATTTTAAGTGCCATCGGAACAGTGTTACAGTTCACATATTTTAATTGCAATCCAATATTCAATACAGTACGATTGAAGTGAGGCTTTTTTTTGTCAGACAAGTGATTCAATAAACGTGAGATGACGAGAACAAAATGTAAATGCAGAATTAGAACTAAAGTACAGAATTAGAATTAACCATTTTAAAGCTATTCTATATTGTGACAAGGTGAAATGAAGGAGTCAGGCGCAGGAGGTTGTCACGCCCTGGCTCTGGGGACTCTTAAATGTTGAGCCAGGGTGTGGATTTTCATTGTTTAGTTTTCTATGTTTTTCGTTCTAGATCGTTTATATCTATGTTGGCCAGGGTGGTTCCCAATCAGAGACAGCTGTAGCTCGTTGTCTCTGATTGGGGACCATACTTAGGCAGCCTTTTGGCATGTTAGTTTTGGTGGGATCTTGTTCCGTAGGGTTTTGTGTATAACCTAGGACTTCACGTATCGTTTGGTTTATTGTTTTTGTTCGTTGTGTACACAAATAAAGAATGTACGCTTATCACCCTGCGCCTTGGTCCGCTTCATCTGTCGACGATCGTGACAGAGGTAAAATACCGAAGTCCAGAGTTTAATGCGTTCACATATATCAAACGCCCCAAGCGTCAAAAGGAACAAGCTCAAGGGAAAACATCTACCTTAGCATAAATACAATGTAGAGTAGCTCAACCGAGCTAACATGCTCTCACAATAAACAATCACTCACAAAGACAAAGGGAACAGAGGGAACACTTCTACACATACTAATTAGGGGAATGAGCACCAGGTGTGTGTGATTGACAAGACATGACAAGTGGAGTGATGAGAATGAGATCGGCAGTAGCTAGTACTCCGGTGATGACGAACGCCGAAGCCTGCCCGAACAAGGAGGAGGGGCAGCCTCGGTGGACATCGTGACAGTACCCCCCTCTTGACGTGCGGCTCCAGCAGTGCACCGACCCCGGTCTCGGGGACGGCCAGGAGGACGCGGAGCAGGGCGAGTCGGATGGCGACGGTGGAAATCCCTCAACAGGGAGAGATCGAGGATGTCCCGCCTTGGGACCCAGCACCGTTCCTCCGGACTGTACCCCTCCCACTCCACGAGATACTGAAGGCCCCCCACCCGACGCCTCGAATCCAGAATGGAACGGACCGAGTACGCCGGGGCCCCCTCAATGGACATGTGGAGGCACCTACCGCACCTCAGACTCCTGGAGCGGACCAGCTACCACCGGCCTGAGGAGAGACACATGAAATGAGGGGTTAATACGGTAATCAGGAGGGAGTAACAACCTGTATGTCACCTCATGAATTCTCCTCAGGACTTTAAACGGCCCCACAAACCGCAGGCTCAGCTTCTGGCAGGGCAGGCGGAGGGGCAGATTCCGGGTCGAGAGCCAGACCCGATCCCCTGGTACGAACACCGGGGCCTCCCTGCGGTGGCCGTCAGCGTTGGCCTTCTGACGACGCACGGCGCGCTGGAGGCGAACGTGGGCAGCGTCCCAAGTCTCCTCCGCGCGCAGAAACCACTCATCCACCGCAGGAGCCTCAGTCTGGCTCTGGTGCCACGGTGCCAGAACCGGTTGGTAACCTAAAACACATTGGAAGGGTGTTAGGTTAGTGGAGGAGTGGCGGAGAGAGTTCTGAGCATATTCTGCCCATGGCAGGAACACCGACCACTCCACCGGCCGGTCCTGACAATAGGTCCGCAGGAACCTACCCACATCCTGATTCACCCTTTCCACCTGCCCATTACTCTCGGGGTGAAATCCAGAGATCAGGCTGACCGAGACCCCCAGACGTTCCATGAACACCTTCCAGACTCTAGACGTGAACTGGGGACCCCGGTCAGACACTATATCCTCTGGTACCCCGTAGTGCCGGAAGACGTGAGTAAACAGAGCCTCCGCAGTCTGCAGGGCCGTGGGGAGACCGGGCAGAGGAAGGAGGCGGCAGGACTTCAAAAAGCGATCCACAACGACCAGGATAGTGGTTTTACCTTGTGAGGGAGGAAGATCAGTGAGGAAATCAATACTTAAGTGAGACCATGGCCGTTGTGGAACTGGTAAAGGTTGTAGCTTACCCGCTGGGAGATGCCTAGGTGCCTTACTCTGGGCGCACACTGTGCAGGAGGACACAAATACCCTCACGTCCTTAGCCAAGGTAGGACAAGTACTTCTCGGTCAAGCAGCGCATTGTACGACCGATACCTGGATGACCAGAGGAGGGTGGCGTGTGTGCCCAGTAGATCAAACGATCACGGATAAGCGCAGGCACTTACTGCAGCCCAGCTGGACACTGCGGTGGAGATGGATCTGTGCGTAATGCCTGCGCTATATCCGCGTCCATCGCCCATACTACAGGCGCCACAATGCATGAGGCCGGGAGTATGGGGGTGTTGTCTCTGGGCCTCTCCTCTGTATCATACAGCCGAGACAGTGCGTCAGCCTTCACGTTCTTTGTACCCGGAATGTATGAGAGTGTGAAATCAAACCGGGTGAAGAAGAGGGCCCACCTGGCCTGGCGAGGATTCAGCCTCCTCGCTGCCCGAATGTACTCCAGGTTACAGTGGTCTGCCCAGATGAGGAAAGGGTGTTTCGCCCCTTCGAGCCAATGTCTCCATACCGTCAAAGCTCGGACAACAGCCAGCAGCTCCCGATTACCAACGCCGTAGTTCTGCTCTGCTGAGCTGAGCTTCTTAGAAAAGAAGGCACAGGGGCGGAGCTTGGGTGGCGTGCCCAAACGTTGGGATAGTACAGCGTCTATCCCTACCTCGGACGCATCCACCTCCACTACGAACGGTAGTGATGGATCGGGGTGAGACAGTACCGGGGCTGAGGTGAACAGATCCCGCAATCTATTGAAGGCCAAATCTGCCTCAGCAGACCAGCGGAGCCAGGACGGCCCACCCTTCAACAAGGAGGTAATGGGAGCTGCGACCTTGCCAAAGCCTCAAATAAACCCTCAATAGTAGTTGGCAAAGCCAAGGAAGCGCTGCACCTCCTTTACCGTGGTTGGAGTCGGCCAATTACGCACGGCTGAAATGCGGTCTCCCTCCATCTCCAAACCTGTGGTAGTAATGCTTTATCCGAGGAAGGAGATTGACTGCTGGAAAAACTCACACTTTTCTGCCTTGGCATAAAGATCAATCTGCAGCAGTCGGACCAGTACCTTGCGAACCAGGGACACATGCTCGGCGCAAGTAGCGGAATACACCAAGATGTCATCGATGTAGACCACCACACCTCGACCAAGCATGTCCTGAAACACCTCGTTCACAAAGGACTGGAAAACGGATGGAGCATTCATCAAACCGTAGGGCATCACCAGGTATTCATAATGCCCCGAGGTTGTGCTGAATGCTGTTTTCCACTCATCCCCTTCCCGAATACGCACCAGGTTGTAGGCACTCCTGAGGTCTAATTTTGTGAAAAAACGGGCCCCATGCATTGATTCAATCACTGAAGGAATGAGGGGAAGAGGATAACTGAATCGTACCGTCACCTTATTCAGTGGTCGATATCAATGCACGGGCGTAAACCGCCATCTTTCTTTTTCACAAAGAAGAAGCTTGAGGAGGCAGGTGAAGTGGAGGGACGTATATATCCCTGGCGCAGGGACTCGGTGACGTATGTTTCCATAGACTCCGTTTCAGCCTGCGACAGGGGATACACATGACTCCTGGAAGGTACAGCGTCTACCCGAAGGTTTATCGCGCAATCCCCCTCCCGATGAGGTGGTAATTTAGTTGCTTGCGTCTTGGAAAACGCACGTGCCAGATCATGGTATTCGGGGGGAATGCGCATGGTGGGGATACCGTCTGGACTTTCCACCGTAGTTGCACCAACGGAAACACCTAAACACCTACCCTGGCACTCACGCGACCACCCTGTAAGAACCCTCTGCGGCCATGAGAACTTGGGGTTGTGAAGGGCTAACCACAGGATACCCAAGACTAAAGGGTAAGCAAGAGACTCAATAATCATAAAGTTGATCTGCTCAACATGCGTCTCCTGCGTAATCCTGGTGACTGAACCCGTAACCTCCTTAACCAACCCGGACCCTAATGGTAAACTATCAAGTGCTCTGTTGGGGAGTGGAATGGATAGGGGAACCAGTGAAATGCTGTGACGACATGCAAATGCCCTGTCCATGAAGTTCCCAGCTGCGCCTGAATCGACTAGCGCCTTACTCTGGGAACCTACCAAGTGATCGGGGAAGGAGATAGGTAAAGTACAATGCGCCGCAAAGGGCTTTGAACACGTTTGGGTGTTCGTTACCTGGGGTGATGCGTGAGTACCCTGCCTACCGCCTCCAGACCCAAAAGAATGTTGACGGCGACGTGAAGTGGATTGTCCCTTCGTGCCACCAGAGTGGCACTGTCGCTGTCTTCCTGTGCTCTCTCGACTGGTGGCTCCTCTTAGCTCCATCTACTCGGGGTCAGAATCGTCCGGAGTGAGAACGGGCAGACCCCTACAAGGACGTCCTCTGGCTGCCAGCAGATTGTCCAGCCGGATGGCCATGTCTACCAGTTGGGAGAATGATAGCATGGCATCCCGGCAGGCTAGCTCCCGTCGGACGTCCTCTCTTAAGTGGCACCGGAAATGGTAGATTAGGGCCCGCTCGTTCCACCCAGACCCCGTTGCCAGCGTCCGGAACTCCAGTGCGTAATCCTGTGCGGTCCTTGTCCCCTGCCTTAAATGGACCAGTCGTTCACCCGCCTCTGATCAAAAACTGCCTGAAAGAGGCGAGCAAATTCCCCGTAGTCCTCCAGCGCGGAACCTCCCTCGTTCCACACCGCGTTGGCCCACTCCAGGGATTTCCCACAAAGGCAGGAAACGAGGACAGATACCTTCTCCCGCTCCAGGGGTGCCGGTCTGATGCTGGAGAAGTATAACTCCAGCTGGAGAAAAATCCCTTATATAGCGTCGTCGTCCCATCAAACGCCGGTGGCCGGGATATCTGGATCCGTTCAGGGGCTGGGGTGTAGGTAGCTGGATCCGGTTGACCAGCTGGTCTCGAGAGATCAGGTCCTCCATTCTCCAGGCGTTGAACTGCCTGAAGGACCCGATCCATCGCTTCTCCCAAGCTGGCTAGCATCGATGAATGCTCCTGAACCCTTGCTACAACTCCAGGCATGCGGTCTTCTCCTGCTGGCTCCATATGAGGTGAGTGATTCTGTGACGAGGTGAAATGAAGGAGTCAGGCGCAGGAGGTAAAATACCGAAGTCCAGAGTTTAATGCGTTCACATATATCAAACGCCCCAAGCGTCAAAAGGAACAAGCTCAAGGGAAAACATCCACCTTGGTATAAATACAATATAGAGTAGCTCAACCGAGCGAACATGCTCTCACAATAAACAATCACTCACAAAGACAAGGGGAACAGAGGGAACACTTATACACATACTAATTAGGGGAATGAGCACCAGGTGTGTGTGATTGACAAGACATAACAAGTGGAGTGATGAGAATGAGATCGGCAGTAGCTAGTACTCCGGTGACGACGAACGCCGAAGCCTGCCCGAACCTGGAGGAGGGGCAGCCTCGGTGGACATCGTGACATACAGTGGGGGAAAAAAGTATTTAGTCAGCCACCAATTGTGCAAGTTCTCCCACTTAAAAAGATGAGAGAGGCCTGTAATTTTCATCATATGTACACGTCAACTATGACAGACAAATTGAGAAAAAAATATCCAGAAAATCACATTGTAGGATTTTTTATGAATTTATTTGCAAATTATGGTGGAAAATAAGTATTTGGTCACCTACAAACAAACAAGATTTCTGGCTCTCACAGACCTGTAACTTCTTCTTTAAGAGGCTCCTCTGTCCTCCACTCGTTACCTGTATTAATGGCACCTGTTTGAACTTGTTATCAGTATAAAAGACACCTGTCCACAACCTCAAACAGTCACACTCCAAACTCCACTATGGCCAAGACCAAAGAGCTGTTAAAGGACACCAGAAACAAAATTGTAGACCTGCACCAGGCTGGGATGACTGAATCTGCAATAGGTTAGCAGCTTGGTTTGAAGAAATCAACTGTGGGAGCAATTATTAGGAAATGGAAGACATACAAGACCACTGATAATCTCCCTCGATCTGGGGCTCCACGCAAGATCTCACCCCGTGGGGTCAAAATGATCACAAGAATGGTGAGCAAAAATCCCAGAACCACACGGGGGGACCTAGTGAATGACCTGCAGAGAGCTGGGACCAAAGTAACAAAGCCTACCATCAGTAACACACTATGCCGCCAGGGAGTGAAATCCTGCAGTGCCAGACGTGTCCCCCTGCTTAAGCCAGTACATGTCCAGGCCCGTCTGAAGTTTGCTAGAGTGCATTTGGATGATCCAGAAGAGGATTGGGAGAATGTCATATGGTCAGATGAAACCAAAATATAACTTTTTGGTAAAAACTCAACTCGTCGTGTTTGGAGGACAAAGAATGCTGAGTTGCATCCAAAGAACACCATACCTACTGTGAAGCATGGGGTGGAAACATCATGCTTTGGGGCTGTTTTTCTGCAAAGGGACCAGGACGACTGATCCGTGTAAAGGAAAGAATGAATGGGGCCATGTATCGTGAGATTTGGAGTTAAAACCTCCTTCCATCAAATCAAATAAAATCAAATCAAATTGTATTGGTCACATGCGCCGAATACAACAGGTGCAGACATTGCAGTGAAATGCTTACTTACAGCCCTTAACCAACAGTGCATTTATTTTAAACAAAAAAAGTAAGAATAAAACAACAACAACAAAAAAGTGTTGAGAAAAAAAGAGCAGAAGTAAAATAAAGTGACAGTAGGGAGGCTATATATACAGTAAAATAAAGTGACAGTAGGGAGGCTATATATACAGGGGGGTACCGTTGCAGAGTCAATGTGCGGGGGCACCGGCTAGTTGAGGTAGTTGAGGTAATATGTACATGTGGGTAGAGTTAAAGTGACTATGCATAAATACTTAACAGAGCAGCAGCAGCGTAAAAAGGATGGGGTGGGGGGGCAGTGCAAATAGTCCGGGTAGCCATGATTAGCTGTTCAGGAGTCTTATGGCTTGGGGGTAGAAGCTGTTGAGAAGTCTTTTGGACCTAGACTTGGCACTCCGGTACCGCTTGCCGTGCGGTAGCAGAGAGAACAGTCTATGACTAGGGTGGCTGGAGTCTTTGACAATTTTGAGGGCCTTCCTCTGACACCGCCTGGTATAGAGGTCCTGGATGGCAGGGAGCTTTGCCCCAGTGATGTACTGGGCCGTACGCACTACCCTCTGTAGTGCCTTGCGGTCAGAGGCCAAGCAGTTGCCATACCAGGCGGTGATGCAACCAGTCAGGATGCTCTCGATGGTGCAGCTGTAGAATTTTTTGAGGATCTGAGGACCCATGCCAAATCTTTTTAGTCTCCTGAGGGGGAATAGGCTTTGTCGTGCCCTCTTCACGACTGTCTTGGTGTGTTTGGACCATGATAGTTCGTTGGTGATGTGGACACCAAGGAACTTGAAGCTCTCAACCTGTTCCACTACAGCCCCGTCGATGAGAATGGGGGCGTGCTCAGTCCTCTTTTTTTTCCTGTAGTCCACAATCATCTCCTTTTGTCTTGGTCACGTTGAGGGAGAGGTTGTTGTCCTGGCACCACACGGCCAGATCTCTGACCTCCTCCCTATAGGCTGTCTCATCGTTGTCGGTGATCAGGCCTACCACTGTTGTGTCGTCGGCAAACTTAATGATGGTGTTGGAGTCGTGCCTGGCCATGCAGTCATGGGTGAACAGAGAGTACAGGAGGGGACTGAGCACGCACCCCTGAGGGGCCCCCGTGTTGAGGATCAGTGTGGCAGATGTGTTGTTACCTACCCTTACCACCTGGGGGCGGCCCGTCAGGAAGTCCAGGATCCAGTTGCAGAGGGAGGTGTTTAGTCCCAGGATCCTTAGCTTAGTGATGAGCTTAGAGGGCACTATGGTGTTGAATGCTGAGCTGTAGTCAATGAATAGCATTCTCACGTAGGTGTTCCTCTTGTCCAGGTGGGAAAGGGCAGTGTGGAGTGCGATAGAGATTGCATCATCTGTGGGCATTGAAGATGAAACGTGGCTGAAACGTGGCTGGGTCTTTCAGCATGACAATGATCCCAAACACACCGCCCGGGCAACGAAGGAGTGGCTTCGTAAGAAGCATTTCAACGTCCTGGAGTGGCCTAGCCAGTCTCCAGATCTCAACCCCATAAAAAAT
The DNA here is from genome assembly GCF_964263955.1 of Coregonus lavaretus. Taxonomy (NCBI): domain Eukaryota; kingdom Metazoa; phylum Chordata; class Actinopteri; order Salmoniformes; family Salmonidae; genus Coregonus; species Coregonus lavaretus. The sequence goes on from NC_140010.1 coordinate 16,881,312, forward strand.
CTTTGGAGGGAGTTGAAAGTCCGTGTTGCCCAGCGACAGCCCCAAAACATCACTGCTCTAGAGGAGATCTGCATGGAGGAATGGGCCAAAATACCAGCAACAGTGTGTGAAAACCTTGTGAAGACTTAAAGAAAACATTTGACCTGTGTCATTGCCAACAAAGGGTATATAACAAAGTATTGAGAAACTTTTGTTATTGACCAAATACTTATTTTCCACCATAATTTGCAAATAAATTCATTAAAAATCCTACAATGTGATTTTCTGGAATGTTTTTTCTCATTTTGTCTGTCATAGTTGACGTGTACCTATGATGAAAATTACAGGCCTCTCATCTTTTTAAGTGGGAGAACTTGCACAATTGGTGGCTGACTAAATACTTTTTTTCCCCACTGTATATACTGGTGAACCTGCTGTGACTGATCACTATCACAAGTGTGAAGTCACAAACTATGATGATGCACAGCATTCTGACACAAGTCCGAGGCACCAGAGATAAAAGAAGCCTAGCTACTTCAGTAGTATACATCATGAATACGGTTCTCTACTTTAAGCCCTTCTAACAGCTTGGCATCTGTTGGTGCATCTCATCCAGCTGCTCTAACTGCTTGGTTGACTGACTGATGTTGTATCTCCTGGGTTGGAGACCGACGTGACCATCAGGGCCATATTCATAAACTATCTCAGAGTAGTAGTGCTGCTGACCTAGGATCAGTTTTAACTTTAGGATCATAATGAACAAGATCACATGAACAGGGCGGACCTGATCCTAGATCAGCACAACTACTCTGAGATGCTTTATGAATATGGGCCCAGGAGTACCAGTCACATTGCCAGCTCTAATATCCATAAATCAATTCACATTACAGTGAGTCCATTCATTTTTAGTATATGGGCATGCTTGTTTATTTATCTTTCTATTTATTTATAGATTAATTAGGCTACCATGCAGGAAATCAGTGTGCAAACAAAGTGATTCGCTAAAGAGCTTAGACGGCCTAAAAATAGCAGCAGTTTTTATTTCTAGAGTAATATATGTTCTTCTTAGCAAGCTGTGGATTAGTGATTGCCTGGAGGATTTCAGTCCAAAAATCAAATCTGGAGAAACAGCCAGGGAACTGGGATTATTAATATGGGCCTATTATACATCAGTGTGTGTATTCCAGACCCCAAAGCAGCAGGATATTTCCTATTGCTGGAGAATAACATATTATTTTATGGAGTAAGTACTTTACCTGTGAGGACTTGTATGAGGACTACCTGTGGGGACTTGTATGAGGACTTTACCTATGAGGACTTGTATGATGACTTTACCTGTGAGGACTTGTATGAGGACTTTACCTGTGAGAACTTGTATGAGGACTTTACCTGTGAGGACTTGTATGAGGACTTCACCTGTGAGGACTTGTATGAAGACTTTTGATGCGCTATGAAGTGCTAATGATCAAACCCCAGTAGACCTAAAAGGCTCCAAGACTAGTTCCCTCTGCCATACATTGTGTGTGTGTGTGTGTGTGTGTGTGTGTGTGTGTGTGTGTGTGTGTGTGTGAGAGAGTGTGTGTGTGTGTGTGTGAGTGTGTGTGTGTGTGTGTGTGTGTGTGTGTGTACTCTAGCTTAGGTTGGATCAATAGACAGGAGGCCTGGGAGAGTTTAGAGTAGTACATTCCCACTGTAGAATCCTCTTAATGCTGCTGATAGGTCAAGTAATCTAGGAGAGGCCAGTCACTGTGTGTGTGCTTGCCCATGTGCCCTGTCTCCTCCCTCCAGGTCTTTGCTCCATGTGCCCAATGCTGAACTGAAATACAGAGTGCAAGGTTGGTCTTACCCTTAACATGGGAGGCCACACACCCACCCACTCGCACACACAAACAGAGACACAACACACACAAAGACACACACGGAGAGGGATACAGAAAGAGGGAGAGAGAGAGAAACAGATGGAGGGAGAGGAAAAAGAGGAGGAGGGAAAACCTATAAATTGGTGTCTGATGGCAATATAGAGGTAACACCTATGAGTCAGATATGGTTTATTTATAGTGTAGATATACTGGGGACCTTGACTAGGGAGACCGAGAGAAGATTGTGCAGGAGGTTATGCGATATAAGTGGATGAGGGTCAACAGTCATAAAGACTGGCTGTCATAGAGTCAGGTACACAAATGTGACGTTCAGAACAACAACAAAAACAAAACACAGGTTTGTCAAGGTATGTGGAAAATAAGAAGAGCAGTGTACACTGAACAAAAATATAAACGCAACATGTAAAGTGTTGGTCCCATATTTCATGAGCTGAAATAAAAGATCCCAGAAATTTTCCATACACACAAAAAGCTTATTTCTCTACAATGTGGTGCACAAATTTGTTTACATCCCTGTTAGTAAGCATTTTTCTATCTTGCCAAGATAATTCATCCACCTGACAGATGTGGCATATCAAGAAGCTGATTAAACAGCATGATCATTACACAGGTGCACCTTGTGCTGGGGACAATAAACGGCCACTCTAAAATGTGCAGTTTTGTCACACAACACAATGCCACAGATGTCTCAAGCTTTGAAGGAGCATGCAATTGGCATGCTGACTGCAGGAATGTCCACCAGAGCTGTTGCCAGATAATTTAATGTTAATTGTTCTACCATAAACCTTCTCCAATGTCGATTTAGAGAATTTGGCAGTACGTCCAAACGGTCTCACAACTGCAGACCACGTGTAACCATGCCAGCCCAGGACCTCCACATCCGGCTTCTTTACCTGCGGGATCGTCTGAGACCAGCCACCCAGACAGCTGATGAAACTGAGAAGTATTTATGTCTGTAATAAAGCCCTTTTGTGGGGAAAAACTCATTCTGATTGGTTGGGCCCTCCCAGGTCCTCCCAGGCCCACCCATGGCTGCGCCCCTGCACAGTCATGTGAAATTCATAGATTAGGGCCTAATTTATTTATTTAAATTGACTGAATTCCTTATATGAACTGTAACTCAGTAAAATTGTTGAAATTGTTGCATGTTGCGTTTATATTTTGTTCAGTATATAAACATAATGTAAAACATTAACATAATGTAAAACATTAACATACTGTAACATATTAACATAATGTAACATATTAACATAATGTAACAAATTAACATGCCGTTTTTTGTATTCAATAAAACCTGATAGCACTTAATGAGTCATGATAATACCCACATATAATTCCAATGTACAGATTAAAATAGAACAAAATAGAATAGAGCCTGTTCAAGTCCTATACGACCCATCCATTCTATCAATTGAAGAAGAATGGTGCCGGAGGAGATAGCTGCCGTTTTACAGGCTCCTAACCAATTGTGCTATGTTGTGTGTTTTTTTGCATTGTTTATAACTTATTTTGTACATAATGTTTCTGTTACTATCTCTTATGACCAAAAAGAGCTTCTGGATATCAGAACAGCGATTACTTACCTCGAACTGGACAAAGATTTTTTCTTTAACGAGTCGGACGCGAAGGATTTACTCCAGATGCCGGACCCGGGCCAAATCCCCGTCATTCGCATGAAGGAAAGACACCGATACAGGGGACACAGGTCTGGGTGCCTTGTGAGAATTTGTCGGCGAGTGGGTAGCCCACCTCTACCATCCGTCCTATTGGCCAACGTGCAATTATTAGAGAATAAACTCAGTTCAAGACTATCCTACCAACGGGACATTCAAGATTGTAATATCTTATGTTTCCCCGAGTCGTGGCTGAACGACGACATGGATAATATACAGTTGGCTGGTTTTTCCGTGCATCGGTAAAACAGAACAGCTGCCTCCGGTTAGACAAGGGGTGGCGGTCTGTGTCTATTTGTCAATAAAAACTGGTGCGTGAAATCAAATATTAAGGAAGTCTTGAGGTTTTGCTTGCCTGAGGTAGAGTAAGCTGTAGACCACACTATTTACCAAGAGAGTTTTCATCTATATTTTTCGTAGCTTTCTATTTACCACCACAAACCGATGCTGGCACCAAGACCGCACACAATGAGCTGTATAAAGCCATAAGCAAACAAGAAAATGTTCATCCAGAGGCTGTGCTCCTAGTGGCCGGGGACTTTAATGCAGGGAAACTTAAATCCGTTTTATCTCATTTCTACCAGCATGTTACATGTGCAACAAGAGGAAAAAAAAACTCTAGGCCAGCTTTACTCCACACACAGAGACGCGTACAAAGCTCTCCCTCGCTCTCCATTTGGCAAATCTGACCATAATTCTATCCTCCTGATTCCTGCTTACAAGCAAAAACTAAAGCAGGAAGTACCAGTGATTCGCTCAATACGGAAGTGGTCAGATGACGCAGATGCTAAGCTACAGGACTGTTTTGCTAGCACAGAGTGGAATATGTTCCGGGACTCATCCGATGGCATTGAGGAGTATACCACATCAGTCACCGGCTTCATCAATAAGTGCATCGATGACGTTGTCCCCACAGTGACCGCACGTACATACCCCAACCAGAAGCCATGGATTACAGGCAACATCCGCACTAAGCTAAAGGGTAGAGCTGCCGCTTTCAAGGAGCGGGACACTAACCCAGAAGCTTATAAGAAATCCCTCTATGCCCTCCGACGAACCATCAAACAGGCAAAGCGTAAATACAGGACTAAGATTGAATCCTACTACACCAGCTCCGACGCTCGTCGGATGTGGCAGGGCTTCAAACTATTACGGACTACAAAGGGAAGCCCAGCAGCGAGCTGCCCAGTGACACAAGCCTACCAGACGAGCTAAATGACTTCTATGCATGCTTCGAGGCAAGCAACACTGAAGCATGCATGAGAGGACCAGCTGTTCCGGACGACTGTGTGATCATGCTCGCCGTATCTGATGTGAGTAAGACCTTTAAACAGGTCAACATTCACAAGGCCGCAGGACTAGACGGATTACCAGGACGTGTACTCCGAACATGCGCTGACCAACTGGCAAGTGTCTTCACTGATATTTTCAATCTGTCCCTGGCTGAGTCTGTAATGCCTACATGTTTCAAGCAGACCACCATAGTCCCTGTGCCCAAGAACACCAAGGTAACCTGCCTAAATGATTACCGACTAGTAGCACTCACGTCTGTAGCCATGAAGTGCTTTGAAAGGCTGGTCATGGCTCACATCAACACCATCATCCCAAAACCCTAGACCCACTCCAATTTACATACCGCCCCAACAGATCCACAGATGACACAATCTCTATTGCACTCACCACTGCCTTTTCCCACCTGGACAAAAGGAACACCTACGTGAGAATGCTGTTCATTGACTACAGCTCAGCGTTCAACACCATAGTGCCCTCAAAGCTCATCACTAAGCTAAAGACCCTGGGACTAAACACCTCCCTCTGCAATTGGATCCTGGACTTCCAGACGGCCGCCCCCAGGTGGTAAGGGTAGGCAACAACACATCTGCCACGCTGATCCTCAACACGGGGGCCCCTCAGTGGTGCGTGCTTAGTCTCCTCCTATACTCCCTGTTCACCCATGACTGCGTGGCCAAGCACGACTCCAACACCATCATTAAGTTTGCCGACAAGAGGTGAGGCATTGCGCGCGCGTAGACAAGATGGCGTATTGAATAGACAGCGGTACAAATCACCTCAAGATAAAAACATAATATTCAAAATCAGTAAGTTAGACTAAATATTAGCATTTCATATATTCGCAGTAAATACAATTCAACCTGGATAATAACACAAAACAAATCATAAGGCTAGAGAAATATATCGACAAATATTACAACAACACGCAACACCCAAACATGTCGGAAGATAAACGAGGAGAACCAATCTCCAAGAGAAAACGCGACTCGTCGACTGATACAGATGATTTATGCTTTTCACCACTGGGTCTGGTAAGTGTGGAAAGCGACCTGTTGAAGTCGATAAATGACAAACTGGGCATACTAGAGTTGGTCAGTAAGGATGTAAAGGAGTTGAAAGCTAGTCTTGAAATGAGTGACGAAAAAGCTGCGATAATGGAGAAAGAAACCAAAAAATTAAAAGTGACAGTCACTAAAATGGATATGGACGTTAGGGAACTTAAAAAGGAGAACAACCTTCTGAGAGAAGCCTTACTAGACATCCAAACTATATCAATGAGAGAAAATCTAGTTCTTACTGGTATTCAGGAAAAAGAGGGAGAAGTAACTGAGAATATTGTGAAGGACTTCTTTCTTACAGCGCTACAAATCCCATTCGAGGCTGTCAATAAAATCCAACTCGAACGTGTACACCGTTTCGGACAAAGAGGACAGAAATACGAGCGTCCAATCGTTGCCAAATTTGCTTTTTTTTAAGGATAAAGCAATGGTTAAAAGCGTAGGTAAATGACTTGCTGGCACAAAAATAGGCATGAATGATCCGTTTCCGAGGGAGATTGCAGAAAGGCGCAAAGTTTTGTACCCAATCTTCAAGGAAAATAGACTAAAAGGGAAACGTGTTGCACTCGTTGTCGATAAACTGTATATTGACAACCAAATGTTCAGAGACACAAAGAATACTCCATGGCTATTCTGAAAGTTCTAATAGAGGAGTCGAATAATGGAACACCCAATACTAGCCATGATAGGGATTGTACCGTATTGGTCCGAATATAAGACGACCCTGATTATAAGACGACCCCCCGTTTTTCAACACAAACATTTAGAAAAACAGATTTGCAGACTAGATTTGCCGAACAAAGAACTTCATTTTATTTTAAAATAACAATATTAAAAACACAGTGAATTAAACACAAAGGCAAACTATGTACAGTATGATTCAAAATTAATATCAAGCAATAATAAAGCAACATTTTTAAATAACAGAGAAAATACAGGCCACACATTTAACTAAACTTAACAAAAATTCGCCAAACTTCTCCTCCGATGTCTCTCTATCCCTCACACACGTCCTCTGCCCCGCTGTGTTCGCTCTCGCTGTCATCGCTCCCCAGCTGCTCCGCTTCCACCGGCTCCTCCCAAAGCACGTCGTCCTCGCTGCCGTCCAATGCATTTGAGATGCAACATTTTTTAAAGCCATCGATGATGCTCTGTGAGGGAATAGCATCCCATGCATGCAGGATCCATTCACACAGTAGACGGACTGACGGCTTCTGTATTTTCCCGGTCGGTGTGAGTGCGTGGTTGCCAGACAGGAGCCACTCTGTGTATTTTTTTCGCAGGTTATCCTTGAAAGGCTTGTTCACAACTACGTCCAACACCTGTAGCTGGCTTGTCATTCCCCCTGGTATGATCACAAGATCCCCGTTCATTGCTCGCACCTGACTTTTCACGGGCTCAGTCAGATGTCCGCGGAACGCATCCAGAACGAGCATGTTCCTCCTCTTCCTCAGTCCCCCGTAGCGTGCGCCCCACACAACCTTTAGCCAGTCCACTACAAGCCCCGACTCCATCCAGCCCTTCTCCTGGGCGCGCACAATAATGCCAGCTGGCATTGGGTCCTTTGGCACAGTCTTACGCTTAAGAATGACATACGGGGGGAGTTTGCTGCCACCAGCGAGACATGTCAACATGACAGTGACGCGGCTCTTCTCGTTGCCCGTTGATTTCACCAACACAGACTTTTCTCCCTTTCTATTGACAGTCACCGATGTTGGCATGTCGAAATAAACGGGTGTCTGATCAGCATTGCCGATCTGATCCAGCGGGTAGGAGTGCTTCTTCCTCAGGTTGATAACAAAGCGCTGAAACGAAAGCAGCTTCTCTCCGAAGTCTGACGGCAGGCGTTGGGCCAAACTCGTTCTCCGTCTAAGTGACAGTCCATTACGCCGCATCATCCTACGACACCAGCCGAGGCTGGCTTTAAATCCAGTGATGTTGAGCTCTCTGGCGATTTCCAGGGCCTTAACCTGGATGACAGCTCTGGTAATGGGCATTCCCTCACTTCTTTTTTCCCTGACATATTCAAAAACCCTCCGGTCAACCTCAATGAAACGACCACTTTGAGGACCACGGAAGGATTTTCGCTGACTGTTAGCATCTTTTAGACGTTGTTTTTCTGCTCGCCATCTTCTTACATTACACTCAGTGACCCCGAATGTCTTGGCAGCTTGGCAGTTGTTAGATGACTCTGCCTTATTGACAACCATTATTTTGAAATTGGCATCATAGCTCCTCCGCTGTTGTTTATTGACCTGGCCCACTTTTGAGCCACTTGTCTCTAAATGGTCAGCCTGTCTTTCCATCTTTAAACACCGGTAACGGGCTGGTTGTTAAGGACGCCTCTTCCCTCCGTCCGGAACGAATTTTTGGCGCCATCTGTGCCCGCGAATGTGTATTGACATTTAAAGGGAGCGCCGAAGAAGAGAAACTGCGCTCTGAATACTAGACCCCGAATATAAGACGACCCGACTTTTTTGGACCTATTTCGAGGGGAAAAAAGGCCGTCTTATATTCGGACCAATACGGTAATATTAAAGAACATGTATAGTATTTTATAAAAGGATAAGACGATATAACAAGAAAAGATAACAAGCAGAATAATAGATCTTCAAATACAACTAATTAGAACATTGCATTTTTGGCAGGCAATTGTTGTTTTGGCGGACGGTTGTTGTGGTTGGTCCTGTGTTCTCCCTGGCGTCCTTTCCCCCTTGCGGCAGGTGTGGGATGCAGGCGCGCACGTGCGCTTGTGCGCTCGGCCCCTACCCTCCGCAATCAGCCATGTGGTGTGCGTTTTTGTGTTTGGAAAAGTCTGAGGTTAAGTGAGTGAGAGGGGAAATAGTTGCATATCCCAGAACCAACGGGTGTCTATGAGCAGGGGTTGTGAGAGAGAGCATTCCATTTTGTGTAGATGAGGGATATACATTTTTAAATATAGTATACATCTAATCTATTTTTTTATTGTCCTATCATGATGGAACGATCCCCAACCCTATATCCTGGACACGACCCATACACCAAAGAGAATTTCCCATCTGTTTTATGGACCTGCTGTGAATTGCCTATATGCAGCCCCTCAAGATTCTGAGCCTGCCTGGCAGGTTGAATCGCAGTGGTTGTTTGCTGAAGTGGTAGTTGCTTGTTAAAAATGTAATGTAATACAATGGCAATTCGGGTTATAGGTTAAAATCCTACACATGAACTGCCGACATTATTACGCACATTAATTGATAATGATGGAAAATAAGATATGCAAGATATTTGAATAGATATTTTTTAAATAGCTATATAAATATATTGAGGTGAGAGCATTGGAAATGCTTTTGGCGGTTGACCTACTTCTGTTTTGTGGATGGCACTATGTGATGTTTTCGATGGATGGGTCCTGGCCTCTCGGGGGCATAGGGATCCGGGGGGACAGGGGTGGTATGCTGATCACTGGGATGACGGCCCAACTTGGGATGGGGAGGGGTTTTAGCGTGGGAATTAGTGGAGAACAATTGGAGGGTTATTTAGTAACATTGCAAATATCATGGTATAGCTATATGGACACTCAATCACTATGGTATTTTCTATTGGTAAATTTACAAACATATATAATGACAAATAGATTTGAAACTTGTATCTCATTATGGTATGTGGTGCAATAAGTATAGCCAGTTATAATTGTAATGGCTTAGCAGATAATAACAAAAGAAGATCAATATTTACATGGCTCAAAGAGAAGGAATATAATATCTATTGTTTACAGGAAACCCATTCAACAATTCTAGATGAAGTTGCATGGAAAAAGGAACGGGGGGTCGAAATATACTTCTCCCATGGGCTAAGAAACTCAAAAGGGTGATGATATTAATTAACAGTAATTTCGAACGGTTTTTGTCCAAACAGATATGCAAGGTAGATGGATTATTTTAAATATGTTATTGGACCATAAACAAATATGGCTCATTAACCTTTATGGACCAAATAATGATGAACCACACTTCTTTTAAAATATAAATAATAAATTATCGACCTTGCAAGCAATTCAAGACTCTATTATTATGGTGGGAGATTATAGTACCGTTTTAAATAGCACAATGGACCGTAAAGGAAATCACACTACAAACAATCACCCTCATGCTCTTAAGGAAATCGTGAATGTCATGGATACATTAGAACTAGTAGATATATGGAGGCTTAAATATCCTGATCTAGTGAGATATACATGGCGGAGACTCAATCAAGCTAGTCGTCTTGACTTCTTTCTTATGTCATTCTCATTGGCACCAAACGTTTTAAAAATGTAGATAGGGGACAGAATGCGGTCAGACCATCATATAATTGGCATATACATTACTCTTACTGAATTTCCACGTGGGCGAGGATATTGGAAATGTATCAAAGCCTATTGGATGAAAACTTGTTTTTAACTAGGACAGAGGAATTTATAACAGATTTTTTTCCGACATAACATAGGATACAAGTGGAAAATATAAAGATCCAGTCCATTTAAAAAATTGGCGGCCCCTTACACTTCAGTGTTGTGATGCAAAAATTATAGCAAAATGTATAGTGCATAGAATTAAAAAGGTATTGTCGGACATTATTCATTCTAATCAGACAGGTTTTTTTTACATAGGCGATACATTGGAGATAATATAAGGCAAGTACTGGAAACAATAGAACACTATGGAAAATCTGGGAAACCAGGCCTACTATTCATAGCAGACTTCGAAAAGACATTTGATAAAGTACGACTGGGGTTTTTATATAAATGCCTGGAGCATTTCAATTTTGGACAATCTCTTATAAATTGAGTTAGACCCATGGGGCGGCGCACAATTGGCCCAGCGTCGTCCAGGGTAGGGGAGGGAATGGCCAACAGGGATGTAGCTCAGTTGGTAGAGCATGGCGTTTGCAACACCAGGGTTGTGGGTTCGATTCCCACGGGGGGCCAGTATGAAAAAGAAAAAAATAATGTATGCACTCACTAACTGTAAGTCGCTCTGGATAAGAGTGTCTGGGAAATGACTAAAATATAAATGTAAATGTTAAAATCATGTATAGTAACCCTAGGTGTAAAATAGTAAATAATGGCTATTTCTCAGAAAGTTTTAAACTGTCAAGAGGAGTGAAACAAGGTTGTCCACTATCAGCATATCTATTTATTATTGCCATCGAGATGTTAGCTATTAAAATCAGATCCAACAATAATATCAAGGGATTAGAAATCCGTGGCTTAAAAACAAAGGTGTCATTGTACGCTGATGATTCATGTTTTCTTTTAAATCCACAACTTGAATCCCTCCACAGACTCATAGAGGATCTAGATACATGTTCGAACTTCTCTGGATTACAACCAAATTATGATAAATGTACTATATTACGTATTGGATCACTAAAAAATACAATTTTTACATTACCTTGTAGTTTACCAATAAAATGGTCTGATGGTGATGTGGATATACAGTGGGGAAAAAAAGTATTTAGTCAGCCACCAATTGTGCAAGTTCTCCCACTTAAAAAGATGAGAGAGGCCTGTAATTTTCATCATAGGTACACGTCAACTATGACAGACAAAATGAAAAAACAAAATTCCAGAAAATCACATTGTAGGATTTTTAATGAATTTATTTGCAAATTATGGTGGAAAATAAGTATTTGGTCAATAACAAAAGTTTCTCAATACTTTGTTATATAACCTTTGTTGGCAATGACACAGGTCAAACGTTTTCTGTAAGTCTTCACAAGGTTTTCACACACTGTTGCTGGTATTTTGGCCCATTCCTCCATGCAGATCTCCTCTAGAGCAGTGATGTTTTGGGGCTGTCGCTGGGCAACACGGACTTTCAACTCCCTCCAAAGATTTTCTATGGGGTTGAGATCTGGAGACTGGCTAGGCCACTCCAGGACCTTGAAATGCTTCTTACGAAGCCACTCCTTCGTTGCCCAGGCGGTGTGTTTGGGATCATTGTCATGCTGAAAGACCCAGCCACATTTCATCTTCAATGCCCTTGCTGATGGAAGGAGGTTTTCACTCAAAATCTCACGATACATGGCCCCATTCATTCTTTCCTTTACACGGATTAGTCGTCCTGGTCCCTTTGCAGAAAAACAGCCCCAAAGCATGATGTTTCCACCCCCATGCTTCACAGTAGGTATGGTGTTCTTTGGATGCAACTCAGCATTCTTTGTCCTCCAAACACGACGAGTTGAGTTTTTACCAAAAAGTTCTATTTTGGTTTCATCTGACCATATGACATTCTCCCAATCCTCTTCTGGATCATCCAAATGCACTCTAGCAAACTTCAGACGGGCCTGGACATGTACTGGTTTAAGCAGGGGGACACGTCTGGCACTGCAGGATTTGAGTCCCTGGCGGCGTAGTGTGTTACTGATGGTAGGCTTTGTTACTTTGGTCCCAGCTCTCTGCTGGTCATTCACTAGGTCCCCCCGTGTGGTTCTGGGATTTTTGCTCACCGTTCTTGTGATCATTTTGACCCCACGGGGTGAGATCTTGCGTGGAGCCCCAGATCGAGGGAGATTATCAGTGGTCTTGTATGTCTTCCATTTCCTAATAATTGCTCCCACAGTTGATTTCTTCAAACCAAGCTGCTTACCTATTGCAGATTCAGTCTTCCCAGCCTGGTGCAGGTCTACAATTTTGTTTCTGGTGTCCTTTGACAGCTCTTTGGTCTTGGCCATAGTGGAGTTTGGAGTGTGACTGTTTGAGGTTGTGGACAAATGTCTTTTATACTGATAACAAGTTCAAACAGGTGCCATTAATACAGGTAACGAGTGGAGGACAGAGGAGCCTCTTAAAGAAGAAGTTACAGGTCTGTGAGAGCCAGAAATCTTGCTTGTTTGTAGGTGACCAAATACTTATTTTCCACCATAATTTGCAAATAAATTCATTAAAAATCCTACAATGTGATTTTCTGGATTTTTTTTTCTCAATTTGTCTGTCATAGTTGACGTGTACCTATGATGAAAATTACAGGCCTCTCTCATCTTTTTAAGTGGGAGAACATGCACAATTGGTGGCTGACTAAATACTTTTTTCCCCACTGTACAGTGGGGAGAACAAGTATTTGATGCACTGCCGATTTTGCAGGTTTTCCTACTTACAAAGCATGTAGAGGTCTGTAATTTTATCATAGGTACACTTCAACTGTGAGAGACGGAATCTAAAACAAAAATCCAGAAAATCACATTGTATGATTTTTAAGTAATTAATTTGCATTTTATTGAATGACATAAGTATTTGATCACCTACCAACCAGTAAGAATTCCGTCTCTCACAGACCTGTTAATTTTGCTTTAAGAAGCCCTCCTGTTCTCCACTCATTACATGTATTAACTGCACCTGTTTGAACTCGTTACCTGTATAAAAGACACCTGTCCACACACGCAATCAAACAGACGCCAACCTCTCCACAATGGCCAAGACCAGAGAGCTGTGTAAGGACATCAGGGATACAATTTTAGACCTGCACAAGGCTGGGATGGGCTACAGGACAATAGGCAAGCAGCTTGGTGAGAAGGCAACAACAGTTGGCGCAATTATTAGAAAATGGAAGAAGGTCAAGATGACGGTCAATCACCCTCGGTCAGGGGCTCAATACAAGATCGTGGTCCTCTGTAGCTCAATTGGTAGAGCATGGCGCTTGTAACGCTAGGGTAGTGGGTTCGATCCCCGGGACCACCCATATGTGAAAATGTATGCACACATGACTGTAAGTCGCTTTGGATAAAAGCGTCTGCTAAATGGTATATTATTATTATTATTATTATTATTATTATTATTATTATTATTATCTCACCTCGTGGGGCATCAATGGTCATGAGGAAGGTGAGGGATCAGCCCAGAACTACATGGCAGGACCTGGTCAATGACCTGAAGAGACCTGGGACCACAGTCTCAAAGAAAACCATTAGTAACACACTACGCCGTCATGGATTAAAATCCTGCAGCGCACGCAAGGTCCCCCTGCTCAAGCCAGCGCATGTCCAGGCCCGTCTGAAGTTTGCCAATGACCATCTGGATGATCCAGAGGAGGAATGGGAGAAGGTGATGTGGTCTGATGAGACAAAAATAGAGCTTTTTGGTCTAAACTCCACTCGCCGTGTTTGGAGGAAGAAGAAGGATGAGAACAACCTCAAGAACACCATCCCAACTGTGAAGCATGGAGGTGGAAACATTATTCTTTGGGGATGCTTTTCTGCAAAGGGGACAGGACGACTGCTCCGTATTGAGGGGAGGATGGATGGGGCCATGTATCGCGAGATCTTGGCCAACAACCTCCTTTTCTCAGTAAGAGCATTGAAGATGGGTTGTGGCTGGGTCTTCCAGCATGACAACAACCCGAAACACACAGCCAGGGCAACTAAGGAGTGGCTCCGTAAGAAGCATCTCAAGGTCCTGGAGTGGCCTAGCCAGTCTCCAGACCTGAACCCAATAGAAAATCTTCGGAGGGAGCTGAAAGTCTGTATTGCCCAGCGACAGCCCCGAAACCTGAAGGATCTGGAGAAGGTCTGTATGGAGGAGTGGGCCAAAATCACTGCTGCAGTGTGTGCAAACCTGGTCAAGACCTACAGGAAACGTATGATCTCTGTAATTGCAAATAAAGGATTCTGTACCAAATATTAAGTTCTGCTTTTCTGATGTATCAAATACTTATGTCATGCAATAAAATGCAAATTCATTACTTAAAAATCATACAATGTGATTTTCTGGATTTTTGTTTTAGATTCCGTCTCTCACAGTTGATGTGTACCTATGATAAAAAGTACAGACCTCTACATGCTTTGTAAGTAGGAAAACCTGCAAAATCGGCAGTGTATCAAATACTTGTTCTCCCCACTGTACTCGGAATACATATCCCAGATGAAATAAATGATCTCACTCCAATACATTTTTATAGAAAGTTAGCAAAAATAGATAAGATCTTGCTACCATGGAAAGGTAAATACCTGTCAATTTGTGGAAAAATCACCCTGATTAGCTCTTTAGTATTATCCCAGTTTACCTATTTGCTTATGGTCTTGCCTACGCCTAGCGAACAGTTTTTTAAATTATATGAGAAAAAAATATTCCATTTTATTTGGAACGGCAAGCCAGACAAAATTAAACGGGCCTATTTATATAATGAATATGAATTCGGAGGACAGAAATTATTAAATATTAAAGCATTAGAACTATCACTAAAAGCTTCGGTCATACAAAAATTATACATAAATCCGAACTGGTTCTCTAGCAAACTAGTAAGATTGTCTCACCCAATGTTCAAGAAGGGACTTTTCCCCTTTATTCAGATTACAACCCCTCACTTTCAGGTATTTAAAAAGGAAATAATCTCCCAAATACCACTATTTCTAAAACAAGCCATAGAAAGTTGGTTGCAATTTCAATTGAATCCTCCAGAAACGACAGAACAAATATTGCAACAAATATTGTGGTTAAACTCAAATATACTAATTGATTAAAAAAAGTTATTTTTTTTAGAATAAAAAAAAAAAAGGTATAATCGCACATGCAGCAACATGCAGCTAACAAAAACATATGGAAATGTCTGCTCTACCCAAAATTACAACCAAATAATTGCAGCATTACCGCAAAAATGGAAGAGGAAAGTGGAAGGAGGAAAAAGTAAGGACCTTGTCTGTCGGCCTTGCATTAAAGAACATAATTGGTTAAAGAAAATTGTGATAAATAAAAAAGTTTACCAGTTTCATTTAAGGACCAAAAGATTGACAGCCGTCCCATATAGATTGTGAAATAGTTGGGAAGAGATTTTTGACGTACCGATTCCATGGCATAGTGTTTATGAACTGATACGCAAAACGACGCCGGATTCTAAACGTAGAATTATTCAATTTAAATTATTATATAAAATTCTTGCTACCAATAGAATGTTATTTGTATGGGGAATACACTCTTCCCAGCTCTGCAGATTTGGCTGTGAAGAGACATAATCATTAGATCATTTGTTTTGGTACTGTCCATTTGTAGCTTGTTTCTGGACACAGGTCCAAGAATGGCTGAAGGATTGCAATATTTGCATGGAGCTGATCCTGCAGATAGCACTACTGGGTGATCTGAAATGTCATAGTCAATCGATCAATAATATAATAATACTTTTAGAAAAACTGTTTATTTTCAATTCACAAACTGTAGAAACAATGAGAATAGAAAGGTTCAGAACTTTTGTCAAACATCACAGTACAGTTGAAAAATATATGGCAAATAGAAATCCAATATGGATGGTGTTAAGAGATAGATGGGAGGTGTTGAATGAAGCTGAAGGATGGGACTAATAACAACAACTAATAACAACAAGATAACTAGTGTAAGACATGCTGTGTCCATAATAAGTATATAGGTTATATATTGTGAGCTTTTGTGAAAGAGCACAGTTAGAAAGATATGGCATATAGAAGCATACCAGATGGACATCATGAAAATGATCGGAAGAAGTTCAGGAGTAAAAACAAACAATGTCTGTGTCCATAAAATGTATATAGTATGTATAAGCATGAAGTAGAGGCATAAGCATTGTTGTTCACTAGTTTACTCCAATTAGGGAAGGGATGGTGGGGTTGGAAAGTAATAAAGGGAAATATATATATTTTTAAAGGATATGTATGTATATATGTGTATGTATATGCGTATATGTATGTATGTATATACAGTGGGGGAAAAAAGTATTTAGTCAGCCACCAATTGTGCAAGTTCTCCCACTTAAAAAGATGAGAGAGGCCTGTAATTTTCATCATAGGTACACGTCAACTATGACAGACAAATTGAGATTTTTTTTTCTCCAGAAAATCACATTGTAGGATTTTTAATGAAATTATTTGCAAATTATGGTGGAAAATAAGTATTTGGTCACCTACAAAAAAGCAGGATTTCTGGCTCTCACAGACCTGTAACTTCTTCTTTAAGAGGCTCCTCTGTCCTCCACTCGTTACCTGTATTAATGGCACCTGTTTGAACTTGTTATCAGTATAAAAGACACCTGTCCACAACCTCAAACAGTCACACTCCAAACTCCACTATGGCCAAGACCAAAGAGCTGTCAAAGGACACCAGAAACAAAATTGTAGACCTGCACCAGGCTGGGAAGACTGAATCTGCAATAGGTAAGCAGCTTGGTTTGAAGAAATCAACTGTGGGAGCAATTATTAGGAAATGGAAGACATACAAGACCACTGATAATCTCCCTCGATCTGGGGCTCCACGCAAGATCTCACCCCGTGGGGTCAAAATGATCACAAGAACGGTGAGCAAAAATCCCAGAACCACACGGGGGGACCTAGTGAATGACCTGCAGAGAGCTGGGACCAAAGTAACAAAGCCTACAATCAGTAACACACTACGCCGCCAGGGACTCAAATCCTGCAGTGCCAGACATGTCCCCCTGCTTAAGCCAGTACATGTCCAGGCCCGTCTGAAGTTTGCTAGAGTGCATTTGGATGATCCAGAAGAGGATTGGGAGAATGTCATATGGTCAGATGAAACCAAAATAGAACTTTTTGGTAAAAACTCAACTCGTCGTGTTTGGAGGACAAAGAATGCTGAGTTGCATCCAAAGAACACCATACCTACTGTGAAGCATGGGGGTGGAAACATCATGCTTTGGGGCTGTTTTTCTGCAAAGGGACCAGGACGACTGATCTGTGTAAAGGAAAGAATGAATGGGGCCATGTATCGTGAGATTTTGAGTGAAAACCTCCTTCCATCAGCAAGGGCATTGAAGATGAAACGTGGCTGGGTCTTTCAGCATGACAATGATCCCAAACACACCGCCCGGGCAACGAAGGAGTGGCTTTGTAAGAAGCATTTCAAGGTCCTGGAGTGGCCTAGCCAGTCTCCAGATCTCAACCCCATAGAAAATCTTTGGAGGGAATTGAAAGTCCGTGTTGCCCAGCGACAGCCCCAAAACATCACTGCTCTAGAGGAGATCTGCATGGAGGAATGGGCCAAAATACCAGCAACAGTGTGTGAAAACCTTGTGAAGACTTACAGAAAACGTTTGACCTGTGTCATTGTCAACAAAGGGTATATAACAAAGTATTGAGAAACTTTTGTTATTGACCAAATACTTATTTTCCACCATAATTTGCAAATAAATTCATTAAAAATCCTACAATGTGATTTTCTGGATTTTTTTTCTTCTCATTTTGTCTGTCATAGTTTATGTGTACCTATGATGGAAATTACAGGCCTCTCTCATCTTTTTAAGTGGGAGAACTTGCACAATTGGTGGCTGACTAAATGCTTTTTTGCCCCACTGTATATGCGAGAAAAAAAAGAGAAAAAAAAACATATGGGTGATTGGAAGTGATGCAGACAATTACATTGATGGAAGTTACAATCTATCTGCAATATTAAAGCTGATCTACCCCCGAGAAAAAAAAAGAAAAAAGAAAGGTTTGCCGACGTGACAACGATGGTAGGCCTGATCACCGACAACGATGAGACAGCCTATAGTGAGTAGGATAGAGACATGGCAGTGTGGTGCCAGGACAACAACCTCTCCCTCAACGTGATCAAGACAAAGGAGATGATTTTGGACTACAGGAAAAGGAGGGCCGAGCACGCCCCAATTCTCTTCGACGGGGCTGTAGTGGAGCAAGTTGAGAGCTTCAAGTTCCTTGGTGTCCACATCACCAACAATCTATCATGGTCCAAACACACCAAGACAGTCGTGAAGAGGGCACAACAACGTCTATTACCCTTCAGGAGACTGAAAAGATTTGGCATGGGTCCTCAGATCCTCAAAAAGTTATACAGCTGCACCATCAAGATCATTCTGACTGGTTGCATCACCGCCTGGTATGGCAACTGCTCGGCCTCCGACCGCAAGGCGCCACAGAGGGTAGTGGCCCAGTACATCACTTGGGCCATGCTTCCTGCCATCCAGGACCTCTATACCAGGCTGTGTCAGAGGAAGGATCTAAAAACTGCCAAAGACTCTAGCCACCCTTGTCATAGACTGTTCTTTCTGCTACCGCATGGCAAGCGCTACCGGAGCGCCAAGTCTAGGTCCAAAAGGCTTCTTAACATCTTCTACCCTCAAGCCAAAGGACTGCTGAACAGCTAATCAATGGCTACCCAGACTATTTGCATTACCCCCCCCCCCCTTTTTTTTTACGCTGCTGCTACTCGCTGTTTATTATCTATGCATAGTCACTTTACCCCTACCTACATGTACATATTACCTCAATTACCTCGACTAACCTGTACCCCTGCACATTGACTCGGTACTGGTACCCCCTGTATATAGCCTCGTTATTGTTATTTTATTGTTAATCTTTAATTTTTTACTTTAGTTAATTTATTTTTCAACTGCATTGTTCGTTAAGGGCTTGTAAGTAAGCATTTCACGGTAAGGTTTACACCTATTGTATTTGGCGCATGTGACAAATACATTTTGATTTGTTTGAATTAATTGACATGTCGGTTTCTTTAAAGTGTGTGTCCTGTGCTCTGCTTTTATCCTGTGAGTGTCCAGACTGGGCTCTGAGGCAGGCCAGGGTCTGTGGCCATGATCAATAATCAGATGGCCGCTAGCCTTGATCCTAATTAGCCTAGCTTTGGAGGAGATTAGCCTGCACCTGAGCCCCATTCTCAGCCTGTCTTGAAAACAACTCCCTCCCAATCAGCCTCACTACCCAGAACCTCTAGCATCAGCCCAATACAGGGAAATACAGGTGGGGACAAGACACCTCAGTTTATCAGTTTACCCACCAGATCTCTCTCTCGCTCTCTTGCTCTGTTTCTCATTTTCTCTCTCCCCCCTCTCTTCCATAGCAACTTTGTGGATTAGTAATGAACCTGTGTTATTGTTGCCTAACACCGTAAACAGAGGCAGTTCATAGACGGGTTAGAGCAGGGAGATGGAGGAGACTATCTATGAGCAGCAGCACGTGTGAAGTGTTTAACTACCCACAAGAATAGTAAACTAACACAAATTTCACCAACTGGGGACATTTTGTTAGTCCCCACGAGGTCAAATGCTATTTCAAGGGGGTTTAGGGTTAAGGTTAGAATTAGTGTTAGGGTTAGAATTACGTTAAGGGTTAGGGTTAGGAGCTAGGATTAGTTTTAGGGTTACGGTTAGGAGATAGGTTTAAGATTAGGTTTTTGGGTTAAGGTTAGGGTTAGGGTAAGGGTAAGAGTACGGGTTAGGGTTAGGGTTAGAGGTTTGGGAAAATAGGATTTTGAATGGGACTGAATTGTGTGTCCCCACAAGGTTAGCTGTACAAGACTGTGTGTGTGTGTGTGTGTGTGTGTGTGTGTGTATGTGTGTATGTGTGTGTGTGTGTGTGTGTGTGAGCCTACCCTAGAGCGGGGGATGTTTTAGAGTGTGACAGGTAGCTCAGACAACCAGTCATTCTAAAAATACAAGTTTCTAAGGAGTTCCTCATGTATGTCTCTATCCAGGTGCCAATCTCAACTGCTAAAATGATACCAGATGCAGCCAGGTAAATCATCTGTTAATGCACCACAACACACATCGTTTATTTTCACTGGCATCTGTTTGTTCAGATGCGTCTCTCCCCGTCATCATCCATTTTTACATCCATCTATAGAATGCATGGGGTTTGAAGTACAGTTTTTTATTTATTGAGATTGTGCCATTGAAAATCCATGAAAGCCATTGATGCAATATTCATCATATGAATCCCAGATATATCAACAGCAGATTAATCAGATACTGCTAGCCCAACTCAGACTGTCTGCCTGTCTGTATAGATGTCTGTCTGTCTGTCTGTCTGTCTGTCTGTCTGTCTGTCTGTCTGTCTGTCTGTCTGTCTGTCTGTCTGTCTGTCTGTCTGTCTGTCTGTCTGTCTGTCTGTCTGTCTGTCTGTCTGTCTGTCTGTCTGTCTGTCTGTCTGTCTGTCTGTCTGTCTGTCTGTCTGTCTTCCTCTCCGTCTATCTGTGTCAGTAATAATGAAAATCTTACAGGAGGATATACAGTAGCTACTACCGAGCAGCAATATGGTCAAGACATGTAAGACAGAATGTCAGGCTCATAATAATGTGTGGTCTACATCCTGTGTCCAACATCTTTGTGCTCCTTTAGGCCAGCTAGGTGTTGAAATGTCACTGATGAAAAGCAGTGCCAAGCCCCTTTGGGGAAGGAGCCCAGAGGCTGTCTGAGGTCTGTGCAGTTGACAGATGCACACTTCGGCTCTGTCCCAAATGACACCCTATTCTCTATGTAGTGAACTACTTTTGACCATATCTCTGGTCAAAAGTAGCATACTATAGGGAATTTGGTGCAATTTGGGGCACATCCTTGGCCTCACATTGTCATGCTGAGGAGTTGGTGATCCCTAGATGTGAACCAGAAATAGGTCATCATGGTGTGTGAGTGTTTGAATAACGGTTGTGATGTACTGAATACCAGGGTTGGGTTCAATGCCATTTCAGTAAAGTCAGTTAAGGAACTGAATTGAAATTCCAATGTTACACAAAGCCTAACCTGGATATACAGTTGAAGTCGGAAGTTTACATTCACCTTAGCCAAATACATTTAAACTCAGTTTTTCACAATTCCTGACATTTAATCATAGTAAAAATTCCCTGTCTTAGGTCAGTGTCAGAAGAACCGATGTGGATGTGGTGGAGGAGTCAGGCGCAGGACACAGAGGCTTCGTCCAACAGACTTTACTAGTCAAAAGTGCAAAAATACAATACACGGCCTCGAAAACAAACAGAGGCGAGTGAATATGTAACCATGCGTAAACACTAAACAAACAAACAGAGCGTCAACACGCAGCTCCGAAATACAGGCAGACAACAACACACAATCTAACCTATACAAAACAGGGAACTTATAGGACACGTAATCAGAACACAAACAGACACAGGTGTACAAGACAGACCAAAGCAATCACACCACGAAACATTCAACGGTGGCAGCTAGTACTCCGGGGACGGCGAACGCCGAAGCCTGCCCGAACCAGGAGGAGGAGCAGTCTCGGCCGAAACCGTGACAGTCAGTTAGGATCACCACTTTATTTTAAGAATGTGAAATGTCAGAATAATAGTAGAGAGAATTATTTATTTCAGCTTTTATTTATTTCATCACATTCCCAGTGGGTCAGAAGTTTACATACACTCAATTAGTATTTGGTAGCATTGCCTTTAAATGGTTTAACTTGGGTCAAACGTTTCGGGTAGCCTTCCACAAGCTTCCCACAATAAGTTGGGTGAATTTTGACCCATTTCTCCTGACAGAGCTGGTGTAACTGAGTCAGGTTTGTAGGCCTCCTTGCTTGCACATGCTTTTTCTTCTGCCCACAAATGTTCTATAGGATTGAGGTCAGGGCTTTGTGATGGCCACTCCAATACCTTGACTTTGTTGTCCTTAAGCCATACTTTAGAAGTATACGTGGGGTCATTGTCCATTTGGAAGACCCAATTGCGACCAAGCTTTAACTTTCTGACTGATGTCTTGAGATGTTGCTTCAATATATCCACATAATTTTCCTTCCTCATGATGCCATCTATTTTGTGAAGTGCACCAGTCCCTCCTGCAGCAAAGCACCCCCACAGCATGATGCTGCCACCCCCGTGCTTCATGGTTGGGATGGTGTTCTTCAGCTTGCAAGCGTCCCCCTTTTTCCTCGAAACATAACGATGGTCATTATGGCCAAACAGTTCTATTTGTGTTTCATCAGACCAGAGGACATTTCTCCAAAAAGTATGATCTTTGTCCCCATGTGCAGTTGCAAACCGTAGTCTGGCTTTCTTATGGCGGTTTTGGAGCAGTGGCTTCTTCCTTGCTGAGCGGCCTTTCAGGTTATGTCGATATGGGACTCGTTTTACTGTGGATATAGATATTTTTGCACCTGTTTCCTCCAGCATCTTCACAAGGTCCTTTGCTGTTGTTCTGGGATTGATTTGCACTTTTCGCACCAAAGTACGTTCATCTCTAGGAGACAGAACGTGTCTCCTTCCTGAGCGATATGACGGCTGCGTGGTCCCATGGTGTTTACAGTTGCGTACTATTGTTTGTACAGATGAACGTGGTACCTTCAGGCGTTTGGAAATTGCTCCCAAGGATGAACCAGACTTGTGGAGGTCAACAAAAAATTTCCTGAGGTCTTCGCTGATTTCCTTTGATTTTCCCATGATGTCAAGCAAAGAGGCACTGAGTTTGAAGGTAGGCCTTGAAATACATCCACAGGTACACCGCCAATTGACTCAAATGAAGACAATTAGCATATCAGAAGCTTCTAAAGCCATTACATAATTTTCTGGAATTTTCCAAGCTGTTTGAAGGCACAGTCAACTTAGTGTATGTAAACTTCTGACCCACTGGAATTGTGATACAGATAATTATAAGTGAAATTATCTGTCTGTAAACAATTGTTGGAAAAATTACTTGTGTCATGCACAAAGTAGATGTCCTAACTGACCTGCCAAAACTATAGTTTGTTAACAAGAAATTTGTGGAGTGGTTGAAAACCTAAGTGTATGTAAACTTCCGACTTCAACTGTACGTACAGTATCAGCTATCAAACAACTTTTCTCAATTTTTCTCATCTCTTTTCTTCCTTCCACCACAACATCAACATCCTGTGCATCATCTCTCTGTTTACATGTTGTGGCATAATCACTTATTCAGAGAGAGTTACATCATTGTAAGCCAATAATGCAGACAACTAAAGAGAGTGTCTGTCTGGGTAAAATAGTTGAGTGTTCTGCTTCACCTAGGTAGGCCATCTTTCAGCTATCACACGCCAACCTCTCCCTGGCACAGATGGGTCATGGCGTGTGTGTCTCTCTCTCTGTGTGTGTGTGTGTGTGTGTGTGTGTGTGTGTGTGTGTGTGTGCGTGCGTGTGTGTGTGTGTGTGTGGCCGTCATTTTGCCTCTGATGGATGACTAATCTTCTCCTGGTAATGACTGAGGAGGAGCTACCTTCTGAATGCCAAGCAGCTGGATAGGTAGAGATGGAGAGACAGGGAGAGAGGGAGAGTGACAGTCAGAGAGAGAGAAGGAGAGGGTGAGCGAGAGGAGAGTAAGAGGGAGAGATAGAGGGAGGGAGATGGAGAGGAGGGAGACGGATGGTGGCTGCAACGCCATGAAGCCCCAAATAATGTCAAAGATGAGACACGTGTTTCTGAATTCCCTAGCTGTGTCTGATTCAGACTGATGTTATCGAGATCTCCTGTGTAATAACCTGTGTACAACATGAGCTTTCGTGTTTCATTGCTTTTGACCATGCAATACAATACACACATACAAGAGTGCAATTGCAGAGGGGGCTGCTTGAAGGAAATTATTATATTCACTCAAATAGCTCAATGCAGTAATTATACTGTATTCACACCCTCAATAAGAGATAAATAATATACAGTACCAGTCAAAAGTTTGGACACACCTACTCATTCAATCCCCCGACCTCAACCCAATTGAGATGGTTTGGGATGAGTCGGACGGCAGAGTGAAGGAAAAGCAGCCAACAAGTGCTCATCATATGTGGGAACTCCTTCAAGACTGTTAGAAAAGCATTCCAGGTGAAGCTGGTTGAGAGAATGCCAAGAGTGTGCAAAGCTGTCATCAAGGCAATTTTGATTTGTTTAACACTTTTTTGGTTACTACACGATTCCATATGTGTTATTTCATAGTTTTTATGTCTTCACTATTATTCTACAATGTAAAAAATAGTAAAAATAAAGAAAAACCCTTGAATGAGTAGGTGTGTCCAAACTTTTGACTGGTACTGTATATGTTCACAGCTTTGTCCAATATAGGAGTTATTCATGTTGAATCACATTGTATCTTATGGATTCTCTGTGTATTCAATGTGTAGGACCTAAACATAGCAAAACATTGTAGTGTACTAGAGAGAGAAGAGGGGAACTGTGGGTCTAAAATGAGCTCTGCAATACTGAGTCTTTTTTTGTTCAAGAGAGGAGAGCGACAAAGACGGTATAAGCGATATTTAGGATTTATCCTCCTCTCATGCTTTTTGCTTTTTTTGGTGTTCAGTCTGCCTCTCCAGATCTCACAACCTGCTCTCCTAGACATGACAACTTCACTTTAAACTTAAAAAAGATTACATAGCCAAAGGTCCAAAAGGCTCCTTAACAGCTACTACCCCCAAGCCATAAGACTGCTGAACAATTAATCAAATGGCCACCCAGACTATTTTCATTGACCCCCCCCCTTTGTTTTTACACTGCTGCTACTCACTGTTTATTATATATGCATATTCACTTTACCCCTATCTACATGTACAAATTACCTCAACTAATCTGTACCCTCGCACATTGACTCGGTACCGGTACCCCCTGTATTGTTACTTTTTATTTTATTTTTTATTTTATTTTATTTGGTAAATATTTTCTTAAACTCTATTTCTTGAACTGCATTGTTGGTTAAGGGCTTGTAAGTAAGCATTTCACAGTAAGGTCTACACCTGTTGTTTTCGGCGCATGTGACAAATACAATTTTATTTTGAGCCTTGAAAGAAAATGCTCTCCCTCTCTCCCTCTTTCTTTCAAACAAACACACAGTTCTAGAGATACGCACACATGCACTCACGCACATACATAAATGCACGCACACAGACACACACACACAAACACACACACACACAATACACACAAGGATTCACACATCCATGAGTACTGTGATGATTCCTGGTATCTTCCAAACAACTCTCACCTGGCAGAGGTGATATGACTGTCTATATAAAAAGACACAGGTGGCCTCCTCCCTTGTGCATTGATATTTTTACAGCTGCTCACAGATATGCAAATGTGCTACTGTTCCTCTAATTGGGGAATGCACACAGTCTATTACAGTTTTTTCCAACTGCGTACACACAAAATCTTTTCATGTCACACGATTTTTGAAACCTCTCACTCAAAGTGCAAAATCACTGCTTTACTGTAGTATAGGCCTATAAATAGGTCAAAGGTCAGATTACCTGTTTTGAACAATGGATGCCAACAATGGACAGAGAGCAAGAGGAGTAGGAGGGAGAGGCAGGGGACAACAACGAGGACAAATTCAAAGACGAAGAGTTGGAAGAGGAGAAGGAAGAGGAAGATGAAGAGGAAGAGGAAGAGGAAGAAGAAGAAGAGGACGAGGGCAAAGAAGAGAAGGAAGGAGAGCCATCTCTGATGAGATTAGGGCAACACTTGTTGATCATGTGATCAACCATGGTTTGACCATGAGAGAGGCTGGACTGAGAGTCCAACCCAACTTGAGTCGATTTACAGTGGCTTCCATAATTTAAACCTTCAGAAATGAGAACAGGTATGCAACTATCTAATTACTATTTTAGCATTACAGTAATGTACTGTAAAATACGTATGACTGCATAGTATTGCATAAACATTTGTAACTCTTAGCCATCCATTTATTGCACTGCATTGAATGAATAAGGTTGGTTATCATGCTGTACTACATTATTTTGTACATTGTTTACAGTTCCTATGCTGAACACATACTGTGTTTGAATTCTGTACAGAGTGGAAAGGCAAAGACATCATGGAGGACGAGGACGCTTGTTTACAGATGTACAAGAGACTGCAATTATAAATATGGTTTTGGCCAACAATGCAATTAGGATTCGAAAGATAAGAGAGCATATCTTAAATAATGACACCATATTTAACAACATCAATGCTGTAAGCCTGTCGACCATACAACGCATCCTCCAACGGCACCAAGTGACGATGAAACAACTTTACAAGGTGCCATTTGAGAGAAACATTGACAGAGTCAAGAATCTGCGATATGACTTTGTAGAGGTATGTATGCAACACTACTTCCAGTACTTCAGACATACCATATTTACTCATCTGTATATCCTTTTGTCTGTTACAGAGAGTATTGGAGATGGATGCCCATGTTATTCGCCATTAATTTATTTATGTGGATGAGGTTGGCTTCAACCTCACCAAAACCAGGCGCCGCGGA
This sequence comes from Coregonus lavaretus, assembly GCF_964263955.1. Classification (NCBI taxonomy): domain Eukaryota; kingdom Metazoa; phylum Chordata; class Actinopteri; order Salmoniformes; family Salmonidae; genus Coregonus; species Coregonus lavaretus. Next base: position 16,908,137 of record NC_140010.1, read on the forward strand.
AGAAATGTAATAGGACAGAGGGCAATTACCAATGTCCCTGGACAGCGTGGGGGTAATATAACTATGTGTGCTGCCATCACTCAAAACGGGGTCCTCCATCACAATGCCACACTGGGTCCGTACAACACTGGCCATATGCTCACTTTTCTGGATGCAATTTACACAATGCTTGTCCCTGATCCAGATCAGGAGCCTGCTAGATTTGTGGTTATATGGGACAATGTTAGTTTTCACCAGGCTGCTCTGGTCCAAAACTGGTTTGCCACCCATCCACAATTTGTAGTTTTGTACCTACCCCCATATTCACCTTTTCTAAATCCCATAGAGGAATTATTCTCAGCCTGGCGCTGGAAAGTGTATGATCGCCAACCCTATGCCCGCATGCCGCTTCTCCAGGCAATGGAGGACGCATGTGGGGACATAGAGGTTGCCTCTGTCCAAAGTTGGATATGCCATGCTAGGAGATACTTCCCTCGATGTTTGGCAAGAGAAAACGTATCTTGTGATGTGGACGAAGTATTGTGGCCAGACCCAGCCCGGAGAAGAGATGAAGCGTAGTTTAGCACTGGTGACTGCCCCCCCCCTACCAATTCCTGGACTGCCCCCACAATTGTGTTCTTTACTGTATTCTAAATCATATAATTTTGGTTTACATATGTTTATGGTTTTGTTGTATGCTACTGTATACAACAGTAATGTTTGGCCTAATAAAATTTTCTGTTTCTACATTGCATTGGTGTTTACAGTGTACTTGTTACCACTCTCAGCAAATTACTTTTGCTGTAGAACATTGTATTGAAATGTAGATATAAGCCTATGAAAGACCAAAGAGCTTTAGATTTAGAACAACAGTGTTTACATGGTATATCCAAAATTTTACTCTTACGAAAGAAGTGTTTGCCATTTGATGCAAATGCTTCATTCTGACATGTGTTTATGGCATTTTGAATGCAGTGTTACATTTTGAAGGAGATGTGAGGCATTTTGCATTTTGTGTGTGCAGTTTTGGGAATTGTATGTAGAGTTTTGAAAAAAAGGAGACATCGTTTTGAAAACGTGTGTAAGCAGTTGGAAAAAACTGTAATGGATCAAAATGCATATCATTTTATAGTGCAATACAACAGTTATACAGCAATTATGTTATTCATAGGCCTGTAGCTGATACATGTTATACACAGTCATTAATTGTGTTCTATTCATAGGCCCCTAAGTGCCATACCTGTTTTCATTTGTATACATAAAACTCAGTAGTCTACTTTAGTTTGTGCAAATTCAATTCTTTAAGATATATTCGAGATACTTCTCTGACTGAAACCTACAGTAAATAGGCTACAGTATAGCCCACTAAGCCCAGATAAAGATAGTTATTTACTCTGTGTGGGGACTATAGTGCTAGCTACCTCTCAAGTCTCTGTTCTGTTGAGTTCCTGAGACGTGTCTTATCTCCACTTCATAATGCGCAGGCGTGATCCAATCTAAGCCTCGCGAAAAGCTGTTAGATTCAGAATTCAACCGTCGTGTGCTCGACTCTGTTTCCACACTGTTTTCCTCGCCCGAGTTAAACAAAATCCGCGGACAGCCTACTTTTTGGAGTCTTCCTCAAGGGGAGAAAATGCTTGCACGTTTCCTTGGTGACTGATCTCCACGAACAACATATTTCAACCTGTGGATACTGCGTGGCGTGCGCCAGTTTTCCAGCCATAGGGATCCGGGACGCTCTCCCTTCTAGCCGGCTGCGTGCTTGATTGTTTCCCGGTGTCGGTCTGTGGCGCGCTGTGTGGTCCAGTGTCTCGTTTATGAATGGCCCTGACATGGAGGAAATTCCGTTTCAGAAAGTCAAAACCCGGCGGAAGAAAAGCCACTGTCCACCCGGCGTCCCTCTAACTACCATTGCCTGCGAGGACGAGTTCGACTGTAAGGAGCTGGAGTCTCTGTTTCAGAATTACAACCTAAAGCTGGAGCAGACGTCCACTCTCAAAGCCCTGGCGGTGCTCATCATCATGGCATCGACGCTGGCCGTGGTGGAGTTGCTTTCCGGGCCCAATCTGACCATACCCAAGGGGTCCCATCCGGTCCACTGTATCGTCTTCGTATCCCTCTTCATTGTCACCAACGTCAAATACCTGCAGGTGACCCAGCTCCAGCAGATCGTCAACCTGACCTTGCTCTTCAGCTTCACCTTCTCGTTCCTCTGCTGTCCCTTCTCCCTCGGAGCGGTGGGCCTGGAGCCCCCGACCAATCCGGAGCAGGGCATGTGGCAGCTCATGCTGGTTACATTCGTCGCCTACTCGCTCCTGCCCGTGCGGACTCTGTTAGCAGTAGTGTTTGGAATAATGATTGCCATCTCTCATATAATTGTGACAGCGACATCGGTGACAGTCAAGACGCAGAAATTATGGAGAACGGTAAGTAGGTGCATATTAATTTGTATGCGTGTATACATAGTTAACCACCAGGCTAGGCTGTTCAAGGCATGGGTAAAGGCTTTTGTGAAGAACGGATAAGGGAAAACATCGGCGAGAGGAAGCAATTAATAGGTTTATGTCAATATGAAGTTCAGCACCGTCAAACTGGACAGCGATTGGCGGCGCTCACTTCATACGTTTACATTTTAGTCATTTAGCAGACGCTCTTATCCACAGCGACTTACAGTAGTGAGTGCATACATTTTCATACTGGTCCCCCGTGGGAATGGAACCCACAACCCTGGTGTTGCAGGTGCCATGCTCTACCAAGTGAGCCACACCGCACTACAATGTCTCGCTTGTGGAAGACATACACATTTTAATTCTTAAATTAAATGTTTCGGTTTATATCTGTAATGGCCTAGATTTATGTAGAATAGAAAGATCTGTGAAATCAAGACATGCAGTTTTTTTTTTTATATAACGAGCGCGTGCTGGATGTAGGCCCAAGTAGGCTGGTAGAAAGTGCAAGGCTGTGCGAGATGACGCACGGAGAGGTGCTCAGTAGCTCAATCTAAACTCGGACTTCAATGACGTGTGGCAGATTTTGATAACCACTACAGACAGGAGAGCAGAGGGGTATCCTACGAAGCAGGTTTGAGGTGGTCAACTCGGGATAAACTGTCATACGAAACCGTCTCACCTTTTAGCCAGTTACATTTCTATGGCAACGAATCCTTCAAAACGAACCTGCTCCGGGACAGGCCAACTCACGGCTAACTTAACATGAATGAAAAGACTGAGCCACGAGTTAAGGACCAATGAAATCAGATTCCCTCCCTCTTGCAAAGATTGCGGTATAGTCAGTGCAAGTGCTGTTGGACACATGAGCACACACTCTCCACATGGATGCCCCAGCACAGCCCACTGTCAATGTGGACCCCCAGGTACTTGTATGAGTTCACCTGCTCAATGTTCTGTTTACCACTGTGTAGCACTGACTCGTCCATGGATTGATGTTTCAGCATTGTCTCAATGAAGCGTTCGGCGTTCGACTAGCCATGTGCTCAGTTACAAGCCTGCTAGAGTTACGCGTTGAACACACCGACTGAGCTTTTGCGCAAAATAGTATGCAGCGTCATCTAGATATGTGTGCAACAAAAGTTCAACATTTACCTTCTGCTACCATTTCTGTCAACCCGTTCATGCATACAGTTTGACGCATACGTTCGATAAATCCAACGTATGCACCACACAGAACGCACTAGAACTGCCTCTGAAACGCAATGCTGCAAGGCAAACGCAGCGGTCCATTGGAAATGAATGTACTTCCGGTGTACCAAAACGCAATGATACAGTCGTTGTGTTAGAAGCGTTAGCGGGAGGCTGATGAGCAATATCCACCGTCGTAGTACGGATGAATCCTGAGCTGAAATGTGAAGCTGAAGCTGGTTAGCTTTAGAAAACCCTGAGTAGATCTAGCTTGCTTCGTGGGATACCCCTCTGGTCAGTCAAAGCATAAGCCGGCTTTCCATGTTGACATTGCTTCAGATGTAGTCTAATAACCTGATTTCACTGAGGTGGGGGGACATAGAAATAGCCTATAGAGCTGTGTCTGTCTCACAACATTGACTTCAAAATAGCCTGTTTGACTGATATGGCTTGGGTCTATGGTATGAATATCAATGTAAAACACGACATGGGAATAGGGATCATCAATGAAAACACACTCCCATTCAAATGTACCATTACCTATTTACAAATTGCAACTGCCTATGTCAATTATAAAAACACAGAGCACATTATCTGAAAATGGAAAGCCACCTCACTTATTATAGTTGTTCTGAAGCACATCCGAGATTTACTGGAATCTCACCTTTGAGATCAAGTGATCAGCCGCCATATGTCTGATGGAAAATCAAGCTAATATGAGAGTGTATGTCTAATAATATGACCCAACCTCATATCATCCTACACCGCCAACACAGAGTGAAACAAAACAAACAGGACCACACAGAGAGAGCAGACAGACAGTGTTCAGACAGGGTTCACATATGCCTCTGTTTCATAGGGAATATCTGGTCCACTTAGGCCTCAGAGGATGAGGGTAAAAAGTCCTTGATGCAGAACCAAAGTAGGCCATGGTTGAGGACCTGAACCAGATACCAGACAACCAGACAGTTAAATAAAGGACAAGGCAAAGCCAGATAAGTTATTTCAGGACAGAAATACCTAAAATGTCTTGACAGTCTCAACATGTGTTTTTTTTTCTCTCTCTCTCTCTCTCTTACTCTGTTATGGATAGGTTGAGCTCTATCAAATCAGCTCTAGTCTTCACCTTACAGGTTAAGGTTGTGTGTGGTTTTTGTGGGTTTGTTTTTAGCATGTGGCCTATAATATCTCAGGCCTGTAGCCTATAGGTGGGCCAGGAAGACAGTGTGTAAAGAACAGTGCCAGCAGTAGCAGAGTACGGCCTGGGGAGGGAAAGCTAATCCCTTCATCCTGAAGATGAGCTCAGTGGTGTGACCCTACAGGAGCTATAGGCCACCTTCTCTTCAGATGTCTATGTGTGGTGTAAACAAACCAATAATAGCCATGCCTCGTCTCAGTCAGAGAGAGAAGGACTTAGGTTAGATTCTTTCTTTCCCCTCTCCTGATTAGTCACTGCAGCCTTTATTTAGCTGACTTCTGTTATAAGAGTCCACCAACACACTGACGGATATTTGAGGGTCGTCGTCTGCATGGTAGTCTTGTGAGACCATGGATTTCTTGTGAGACCATGTATTGCTCCTGGTGAGGAAGGCTGGCTGACATTATACAGAGTTTTAATGGACTAGTGTGTGTGTGTGTGTGTGTGTATTTGTCTGTGTGTACTTCTGTGTACAGGCCTTGTTTTGTTGTTGTAAAGGTCACACTGTGCCAGGACCAGTCATGCCCAGCCACATGGAAAACACTCACTGTTCCAGCCTCTGTTGTTCTCTCCTACATGTCTTATGATCGGCTGGAAGCACAGCTCACTTTGTAGACCCCTCTGTGATGTTGGTTAAACTATATACACACACACACACACAAACACACACTCATACACACACACACACATACACACACACACACACACACATACTGATTGATTGATTCCAAATATGTAATGGCACAAGACAAAACAAATACTTTATTTTTGGCTTCAAAATAATGTTTGTGAATGTACAGTACAGCTCTTCTCTCTTCCTATATCTATACAGTGCATCAGTCTGTTAGTGTGCTATGTGTTTAGGCCAGATGGTTTCTGATACCTCAGCTTCACCTGGCCCTTCATGCGTTAAAGGGGCAATCTGCAGTTCAAATAATAACAAAGAGGACAGAGCTATTCATTGACAGAGCTATGGATACATGGACTGACCATCCATGAGATCAAAATTATAGTTGTAACGATGTTTTGAGGCTGTACAGTGCTTGTTTTCAATTACATTGTTTACAAACAAAGGGGTAAAACAAGCTTATATTTGGGGATCTGATGGGATAAGACAATTGAACTAAGTTCATGAAAAATTTATGAGTTATGTTCTTAAAAAATCTATGGGTATATATTGTGAATTTAAAAGTCAAAAAATTGATGTAGCAATCACAGATTTCCCCTTTAAAGATATAATGTAACCGCAACATACAGGTAACTATCGAAATAAAGGAAACACCTAAATGAAGTTTCTTAATAGGGCGTTGGTCCACCACGAGCCAGAACAGCTTCAATGCACCTTGGCATAGTTTCTACAAGTGTCTGGAACTCTATTGGAGGGATGCGACACCATTCTTCCATGAGAAATTCCATCATTTGGTGTTTTGTTGATGGTGGTGGAAAACGTTGTCACAGGCGCCGCTCCAGAATCTCCCATAAGTGTTCAATTGGGTTGAGATCTGGTGACTGAGACCGCCATGGCATATGGTTTACATCGTTTTCATGCTCATCAAACTATTCAGTGACCACTCGTGCCCTGTGGATGGGGGCGTTGTCATCCTATGTGGGCATAGCCATGGTAGCCAAAATACTGGCCAAAATAATGGCCTGCCCAACATTTTTATACATGACCCTGAGCATGATTAGATGTTAATTGCTTAATTAACTCTGGAACCACACCTGTGTAGAAGCACCTGCTTTCAATATACTTTGTATCCCTCATTACTCAAGTTTTTCCAGTATTTTAGCAGTTACCTGGATGTTCTGTCAGAAAAGTTTGGCTTTAACAATATGACAGGGGTAGCTAGCTACCTGTCAAAGTATAGTTTCACTATCACCATACTGTATGTACTTTGCCCAAGTATCATACATGTATTTGCTATTTAAGACAGTCTTGCCTTGAGAACGTAGTCCTATGTAGTTCAGTTGGTGAGAGCATGGCACTAGCAACACTAAGGTCATACGTTCAATTTCTGCAGGGATCCTATGTCACTTTGGATAAAAGCATATGCTAAGTGTATAATGTTGTGGTGCTTGTTGTTTGTGCTTGTAGCTGGTGGCCAACACGGTGCTGTTTACCAGTGTGAACCTGTCTGGATTGTTTGTGCGCATCCTGACTGAGCGAGCCCAAAGGAAGGCTTTCCTACAGGCACGCAACTGCATCGAGGAGAGGCTACGCATGGAGGATGAGAATGAGAAACAAGTACAAACACATGCACACACACACACATTACTAGAAGGCATAAGGTTAAAATCATGTGTATGATGGCTCATTTATGCATGGCTCCTTTCTTTCCCCAATTTTCTATTTTTTTTTTGTCACACCTGGTGACTCATTTACACACTTTCAATTCTGTTTGATACACCACCTTTTTGTCTCTCACTTTTCTTATCTGCACCACCACCAACACTCTCCTCTCATATTCTCAAGTCTGATTAAGTATAACTCTCTTTCCTTCTCCTCGCTCTGTTTTGTTTGTTTGTTTGTTTGTTTCTTTATTTTCTTTTAACCTTCTTACTTTCTCTCTCTCTCTCTCTCTCTCTCTCTCTCTCTCTCTCTCTCTCTCTCTCTCTCTCTCTCTCTCTCTCTCTCTCTCTCTCTCTCTCTCTCTCTCTCTCACCCACACATACAGGAGCGCCTTCTGATGAGTTTGTTGCCGAGGAACGTGGCAATGGAGATGAAAGAAGACTTCCTGAAGCCTCCTGAAAGGATCTTCCACAAGATCTACATCCAACGCCACGACAACGTCAGGTAGGACACCCACCCAAACTCCCAACCCAGCATCAGGGCAAGAAACTTGGCATTAGTTAGTGCCAATGATCATTTAAAACAACTCGCATCTCCCCACACACATCGCCTACGCCCTCTTTGACTCATTTAGCCAAGAATTAACAGACTGAGACATTTTCTCCTCTTAGTCATTTTCTACTAAAGGCATAAATACTGTCTGGTTGTGTTATAATATTTCCACAAAAGGAAACAGCAGAATTTTACCAAACATGCCCTGTGGATGTAGCTAAACTCAGAGATAGAGAGAGAGCAACGCAATCTAACATTACAGTAGAGTGCTTTGTCCCAGAAAGACCCTGCATCCAAATCCATCATTAATGCAGAATGGCGATTGATTTTAATATCATTCCTTGCTGTGTTTTATGTATTACTGTGAAATATACCCCCTATCCAAATCAAGGTCACTTGCATAATATTATATTGGGTTTCTAAATAGCGTAGTTCCATCATCCATTCAGTGCCTTGCTTACGGCTACACTGTCCCTCATAGGATTAGAACCGGCAAGTTTTGGTTCCGGGGGCGAAATTCTAAACAGTTTTTCACAATAATAAACGAACGACGTGAGTTGTAGTGAACGCTCCCCCAACCCCAACTCATGCCAAGGTCAGGATGCCGCCATGTTTTGGCCGGACCGAGGGCACTATGGGTGAGCATGACAACTTCTGGGAGCGTCACATCTTACTGGTTCCCCGGGGAAGGGAAACATGGCCTGGGGAGTCATGGTTCCTCTAGGTTCCAGTAAAAGGTGGATTAAGCAACGCTCAGTGAGCAGTAGACTCCTCCGGCACTTAAGCAATATCCTGCCTTGGATGCCAAACCAAGCACCCTACTGGCTGAGCTCACCTTCTCACGCTCAGTGTCCTCTAGAATAGAGCTTTAAACTCCAGTTAGAAGAGAATCATATCACCTGCTCACTCTGTCTCCTCTAGAATAGAGCTTTAAACTACAGTTAAAATAACCTCATACAACTAGCAATCCACTATACCATTACCAGTGGATTTAAAGATGCATGTATGAGTTGGGATGCTGTTGGGTTTGCTAGAGGGTTTGCTATTGTAATGGTTAAGTTGGCATTGAGCAGAGCTTCTTGTGAGCAGACAGAGAGGAATTGTCTCAGTCAGTTGTGGGTGTCAGTGTTTGACAAAAGTCATTAGCTTGCACAGAATGTTACCGGCCGACACACTGTGGTTTCGCTAGAGGGGGACCAGCGATTCACTGAGTGCTTCTTTATGGACTTCAGTATCTCTTCCACATCCAGATAACTTTTTTGGAGTCCTCTCTTCCCCTTCCTGTCTCCATGCCTCCCTCCCTCCCTGTCCAGTAAACAAACTGCCAGTGATCAATTAGAGGTAGTGTTTGTGGGCGGATCTGCTTTCATATGATTAACCAGCTTTGATGTCTAATTAATTTGTTTACTCCTTCCCCCCGTCCCCTCTCTCCATCTCTCTCTCCCCCCGCCCACTCTCTCCATCTCTCTCTCCCCCCGCCCACTCTCTCCATCTCACTCTCTCATCTCTATCCCCCCGCCCCCTCTCTCCATCTCTCTCTCCCCCGCCCCCTCTCCATCTCTCTCCCCCGCCCCCTCTCCATCTCTCTCCCCCCGCCCCCTCTCTCCATCTCTCTCCCCCCGCCCCCTCTCTCCATCTCTCTCCCCCCGCCCCCTCTCTCCATCTCTCTCTCCCCCGCCCCCTCTCTCCATCTCTCTCTTCCCGCCCCCTCTCTCCATATCACTGTCCCCCGTCTCCATCTCCCTCTCTCCATCTCACTCTCCCCCGTACCCTCTCTCAATCTCTCTCTCCCCCCGCCCCCTCTCTCTCCCCCCGCCCCCTCTCTCCATCTCTCTCCCCTCTGCCCCCTCTCTCAATCTCTCTCTCTGCCCACCCCCTCTCTCCATCTCTCTCTCCGCCCACCCCCTCTCTCCATCTCTCTCTCCGCCCGCCCCCTCTCTCCATCTCTCTCTCCCCCGCCCCCTCTCTCCATCTCTCGCCCCCCGCCCCCTCTCTCCATCTCTCGCCCCCTCTCTCCATCTCTCTCCCCCTGCCCCCTCTCTCCATCTCTCTCTCCCACCGCCCCCTCTCTCAATCTCACTCTCCCCCGTCCCCTCTCTCCATCTCACTCAATTCAATTTCAATTTCAATTTAAGGGCTTTATTGGCATGGGAAACATATGTTTAATAAACAAAAGTGAAATAAACAATAAACATTTTTACAGTAAACATTACACAAATGTCATATTATGTGCAAATAGTTAAAGTATAAAAGGGAAAATAACTCGCCCCCTCTCTCCATCTCACTCTCCCCCTGCCCCCTCTCTCCATCTCACTCTCCCCCTGCCCCCTCTCTCCATCTCACTCTCCCCCTGCCCCCTCTCTCCATCTCACTCTCCCCCTGCCCCCTCTCTCCATCTCACTCTCCCCCTGCCCCCTCTCTCCATCTCACTCTCACCCTGCCCCCTCTCTCTATCTCACTCTCCCCCTGCCCCCTCTCTCCATCTCACTCTCCCCCTGCCCCCTCTCTCCATCTCACTCTCACCCTGCCCCTCTCTCTCTCCCTCCCTCTCTATCACCCCCCCGCCCCCTCTCTCCATCTCTCTCTCACCCCCCGCCCCCTCTCTCCATCTCTCTCCCCCCACCCCCTCTATCCATCTCTCCATCTCTCTCTCTCCCCCCTCTCTCTTCCTTTATGTTGAGGCGTGAGGTGGGAAGTTTGCTTAGTCTCGGCATTAAGCCTCTGCAGTGGAGACTAAACTGTATTGCATAAATTAGTGTGTGTGTGGTGGTTAAGCATGGACACATCTCAATGGAGTGCTCCTGATTGCTCTACGCCTCTCACTGCACCAAAGGGCTTTGCCGTAGGCCTTATTCACATGCAGTTAGTGCCCACTGACGATCCATTGAAAGAGATCCAAGCCTATTGCAGGGGGTGGATGATAGGATTTGGGTGGGCAGTAACTGCAAAGTAAACACTGTTACAGTAGTTTAGTCAATACTTTGTTGTTATGTTCCACAACTGTGGACATTATTTGATTTAAAATAAATCAGATCATTAACCCTCACACTACCAACATATTTTACATACTGTACATAGATTACCAACTGGGGTCATTTTGACCCTCAAGTAGAAACTTTTGGAACTTATTTACATTTACGTCATTTAGCAGACGCTCTTATCCAGAGCGACTTACAAATTGGTGCATTCACCTTATGATAGCCAGTGGGACAAGCACTTTACAAATATTTTTTGTTTTTTTGGGGGGTGGGGTGGGGGAAGGATTACTTTTATACTATCCCAGGTATTCCTTAAAGAGGTAGGGTTTCAAGTGTCTCCGGAAGGTGGTCAGTGACTCCACTGTCCTGGCGTCGTGAGGGAGCTTGTTCCACCATTGGGGTGCCAGAGCAGCGAACAGTTTTGACTGGGCTGAGCGGGAACTGTGCTTCCGCAGAGGTAGGGGGACCAGCAGGCCAGAGGTGGAAGAACGCAATGCCCTCGTTTGGGTGTAGGGACCGATCAGAGCCTAAAGGTAAGGAGGTGCCGTTACCCTCACAGCTCTATAGGCAAGCACCATGGTCTTGTAGCAGATGCGAGCTTCAACTGGAAGCCAGTGGAGTGTGCGGAGGAGCGGGGTGACGCGAGAGAACTTGGGAAGGTTGAACACCAGATGGGCTGCAGCGTTCTGGATGAGTTGTAGGGGTTTAATGGCACAGGCAGGGAGCTCAGCCAACTGCGAGTTGCAGTAATCCAGACGGGAGATGACAAGTGCCTGGGTTAGGACCTGTGCCGCTTCCTGTGTAAGGCAGGGTCGTACTCTGTGAATGTTGTAGAGCATGAATATACAGGATCGGGTCACCGCTTTGATGTTAGCGGAGAACGACAGGGTGTTGTCCAGGGTCACGCCAAGGTTCTTTGCACTCTGGGAGGAGGACACAATGGAGTTGTCAACCGTGATGGCGAGATCATGGAGCGGGCAGTCCTTCCCCGGGAGGAAGAGCAGCTCCGTCTTGCCGAGGTTCAGCTTGAGGTGGTGATCCGACATCCACACTGATATGTCTGCCAGACATGCAGAGATGCGATTCGCCACCTGTTTATCAGAAGGGGGAAAGGAGAAGATGAATTGTGTGTCGTCTGCGTAGCAATGATAGGAGAGACCATGTGAGGATATGACAGAGCCAAGTGACTTGGTGTATAGAGAGAATAGGAGAGGGCCTAGAACTGAGCCCTGGGGGACACCAGTGGTGAGAGCACGTGGTGCGGAGACAGATTCTCGCCACGCCACCTGGTAGGAGCGACCTGTCAGGTAGGACGCAATCCAAGAGTGAGCCGCGCCGGAGATGCCCAACTCGGAGAGGGTGGAGAGGAGGATCTGATGGTTCACAGTATCAAAGGCAGCAGATAGGTCTAGAAGGATGAGAGCAGAGGAGAGAGAGTTAGCTTTAGCAGTGCGGAGAGCCTCCGTGACACAGAGAAGAGCAGTCTCAATTGAATGACCAGTCTTGAAAGCTGACTGGTTTGGATCAAGAAGGTAATTCTGAGAGAGATAGCAGGAGAGTTGGCTATAGACGGCACGCTCAAGAGTTTTGGAGAGAAAAGAAAGAAGGGATACTGGTCTGTAGTTGTTGACATCGGAGGGATCGAGTGTAGGTTTTTTGAGGAGGGGTGCAACTCTCGCTTTCTTGAAGATGGAAGGGACATAGCCAGCGGACAAGGATGAGTTGATGAGCGAGGTGAGGTAAGGGAGAAGGTCTCCGGAAATGGTCTGGAGAAGAGAGGAGGGGATCGGGTCAAGCGGGCAGGTTGTTGGGCGGCCGGCCGTCACAAGTCGTAAGATTTCATCTGGAGAAAGAGGGGAGAAAGAAGTCAAAGCATAGGGTAGGGCAGTGTGAACAGGACCAGCGGTGTCATTTGACTTAATAAATGAGGATCGGATGTCGTCAACCTTCTTTTCAAAATGGTTGACTTAGTCATCCACAGAGAGGGAGGAGGGAGGAGGAGGAGGATTCAGCAGGGAGGAGAAGGTGGCAAAGGGTAAGAGGCAGAGGCTTGAAATTTAGAGTGGTAGAACGTGGCTATAGCAGCAGAAACGGAGGAAGAGAATGTAGAGGGGAGGGAGTGGAAAGATGACTGGTCCGCAGGGAGTCTAGTTTTCCTCCATTTCCGCTCGGCTGCCCGGAGCCCTGTTCTGTGAGCTCGCAATGAATCGTCAAGCCACGGAGCAGGAGGGGAGGACCGAGCCAGCCGGGAGGATAGGGGACATAGAGAGTCAAAAGATTCAGAGAGGGAGGAGAGGAGGGTTGAGGAGGCAGAATCAGGAGATTGGCGGGAGAAGGATTTAGCAGAGGGAAGAGATGATCGGATGGAAGAGGAGAGAGTAGCGGGAGAGAGAGAGCGACGGTTGCGATGGCACATTACCATCTGAGTAGGGGCAGAGTGAGTAGTGTTGGAGGAGAGCGAGAGAGAAAAGGATACGAAGTAGTGGTCGGAGACTTGGAGGGGAGTTGCAATGAGATTAGTAGAAGAACAGCATCTAGTAAAGATGAGGTCAAGCGTATCGCCTGCCTTGTGAGTAGGGGGGGATGGTGTGAGGGTGAGGTCAAAAGAGGAAAGGAGTGGAAAGGAGGAGGCAGAGAGAAATGAGTCAAAGGCAGACGTAGGGAGATTAAAGTCACCCAGAACTGTGAGGGGTGAGCCATCCTCAGGAAAGGAACTTATCAAGGCGTCAAGCTCATTGATGAACTCTCCAAGGGAACCTGGAGGGCGAAAAATGACAAGGATGTTAAGCTTGAATGGGCTAGTGACTGTGACAGCATGGAATTCAAATGAGGAGATAGACAGATGGGTCAGGGGGAAAAGAGAGAATGTCCACTTGGGAGAGATGAGGATTCCTGTGCCACCGCCGCGCTGACCAGATGCTCTCGGGGTGTGCGAGAATACATGATTAGACGAGGAAAGAGCAGTAGGAGTAGCAGTGTTTTCTGTGGTAATCCATGTTTCTGTCAGCGCCAAGAAGTCGAGGGACTGGAGGGTGGCATAGGCTGAACTTATCAACTTAATTATTATCAAAACATAATTAGACATGTAAATAATGTTGACTGTTATTTTTTGCTAAATTACAATTAATTAGCATATTCTGTTATACAACAACAACAAAAATTCCCTTAAATAATGTGCCGCTTTTTTCCAAAGTACTATCCACATAAGTACTAAAAAGACGATTTACCATAATTTGATTGTAGTATAATTTCTAATAAATAAATACAAATTTGGTCAAAAATGACTGCCATTTAAGGGGCGGTACATCAACATTTTAAATATACTTAATTCTATTGACAAAAAGTGATTCATCCATTGATCCTAAGAGACAATGACCTAAAATATGGCTTGGTTTTCTTTATTTACTTACCCCACAGCCAGCATTATCATTGCTGCTAGTGAAACAAGTTGCACATATCGAATATTGGAGGAATAACCATTTACATTTTAATATACACCACTACAGCACTATGTGTACATTTAGAGGGTAGCTGGTTTCTCTATTACTGTTCTACCAAGTATTCATACCACTGACAGACTTTTATAAGCTGTTTTGACTGCAGCTTAGCATATATGTAAGGTCATTTTGATTTTGTACAAGGTCATACCTAGTTATAACCAGTTATAACAATAGACACCTACATAAGGTGCTCCATCTCTACAGGTGATCTGTCTATCAGGTCAAGATCACTGATACAGGTTCATCTATATGTATAACTTAATCCTGTCTCCAGAGAAACCTGAATTCAAGTAAATTGTTTTTTAGATTTGCCCGAGAATAACTACTTTTCAGAGAATACACACCAGTACAGCTCTCTGTGTAGATTCAGAGTGTATCTGAGTTCTGTATTGCAGCTCTATCAAGTATTTATATTCTTGGCAGGCCTTGTATACCATTAGCCGATTTTTAAATGCACAAAAAGAAGGCAATTTTGGTTTTGTACACAGTCATACAATATGTGGTATAGAAAAGTACAGTCTTAGGTGAGTACATGGGGAGCTATATCTCTGCAGATGATCTGTCTATCTGGACAAAATCACTGATACAGGTCCCCCTCCACCCTCTGGTGGTATAGATAACATGTTAGTATGTCTCCAGAGAAACATTAATACGTGTCACATATCAGTTTGCAAACAATGTATAAACATTTTTTATTTAGTTAATAAAGCTGCATACAAACATGGTCTGTTTTTTGCTTTCTTGATTAAGGCAGCTCCAAAATGCAGGTGTTTCAACCTAGCTCAGTGCTTTCTGTGGTGGTGGGGCAGCAAGCGGAAAATACGGAGCGTAGGGGTTGGTAATGTTCTCTTGTTGCGCCGTGATAGGCTCAGTGTTCTGTCACTCATGGGGACACTACGTCACCGCAAAGTCTACAGGGAGAGATAAAAAATTCAAGCCCCTTGGGTGCTGCCATAGAGTTACATTAGAAGTGCCCATCCAAGAAAGGTCAATGGCCACAGATATAAGGACGTCAAATCACGTTATATCTACTAGCTTTGATTGGACTGATCATGTCAACATCATACTTCCAAAATCTTAGCTAGCAAGCTAGCAACCATCATCATGAATCAAGTCGACAATCTACTGGCAAATCCACAGTGGAGTGGGTGTGTGGTCCAAGTCTGGGTTTAAGGGTCTCTATTCCAAGCTTAAAAGGATAAACATTCAACATTGGCCATGCTGTCAATCGAGCATGACTTCTGCTGCGTTCAAAACAACTGGAAACTCGGAACTGGGAAATCTCAGACTTCAGTGAGTTCAAGACAACTGGGAACTCGTAAAAAAATGAGCTCCGACTGGGAAAATACGTTTTGAACAGTCATCCAACTCGGAATTCCAAGTCGGCAGCTCAGCCTCTTTCTAGAGCGCCGACCTGAAGATCACTGACGTCATGAAATGACCTTGTTTTTTTCAGAGTTCCCAGTTGTCTTGGAAGCACCATAAATCCAGAAAATACCAGACTTTGATGACAATGTTTGATGACAAAATTTGCCCACAAAGGACCGCCACGCTCAAGTGAGCACAGCATAACAAGGTGAGTCCAAAAATGTATTGTAGGCTGCTGCATAAATGATGTATTATGCCAGGGAGATATGTATAGTGTAGCTAAGAAAGTAATACTAAGTGTATGTTGTGTAGTAAGCTGTTAGCTGTTGGTGGTGTACATGTAGCCTATAGCCTGTTTTAGAGAAATGTCATCATCAAATATTGTAAGAGCTTTCATTTTCTGCTTATATGCCCCCTTTATTTATCCTACGGTTCTGACTTGGTGTACAGGGAGAATACTGTAAGAACGGCCCATGTTCTTAATTCTGTCACTGTACATAACACGGTACCCCCATCCTGTTTATTTGTTTAGCCTCAGCCCAAACTTTCGTCGCCATTACCAGTTGTTGTCTTAGCTCTCTCGAATAACACCTGTGATTGCTTTATGCCACTCTCCCATGTCAATATGCCTTGCCTATTGCTGTTCCGGTTAGTTCTTATTATACAATTGAACTGTAGCGCGCCCAGTCCCGCTCAACCAGCCTCAGAGAGCTCCTTTGTCCCACCCCCCATACACGCAGAGACCGGCTCAATCGGTGCCTCCAGTGATGTTATCTCTTTCATCGTTACCCAAGGCTTAGGTTTACCTCCACTGTACTCATATCCTTCCATATCCTTGTCTGTACATAATGCCCTGAATCTATGCTACAACGCCCGGAAATCTGCCCCTTTTATTCTCTGTACCCAATGCACTAGAAGACCAGTTCTTAAAGCCTTTAGCCGTATCCTTATTCTACTCCTGTGTTCCTCTGGTGATGTAGAGGTTAACCCAGGCCCTGTAGCCCCCAGTATCACTCCTACTCCCCAGGCACTATCATTTGTTGACTTCTGTAACCGTAAAAGCCTTGGATTTTTGCATGTTAACATCAGAAGCCTTCTCCCTAAGTTTGAGTTACTCACTGCATTAGCACACTCCACCAACCCTGGTGTTCTAGCAGTGTCTGAATCCTGGCTTAGGAAGACCACCAAAAACTCTGAAATTTCCATCCCCAACTACAACATTTTCCGTCTAGATAGAACTACCAAAGGGGGCGGAGTTAGCCTGCAGAGCTCTTTCATACTATCCAGGTCTGTCACCAAACAGTTTGAGCTTATACTTCTAAAAATCCACCTCTCCAGAAATAAGTCTATCACTGTTGCCACTTGCTACAGACCCCCCTCAGCCCCCAGCTGTGCCCTGAACACCATATGTGAATTGATTGCCCCCCATCTATCGTCAGAGTTCGTACTGCTTGGTGACCTAAACTGGGATATGCTTAACACCCCGACCGTCAGACAATCTAAACTAGATGCCCTCAATCTCACACAAATGATCAAGGAACCTACCAGGTACAACCCTAAATCCATAAACATGGGCACCCTCATAGATATCATCCTGACTAATTTACCCTCTAAATACACCTCCGGTGTCTTCAACCAGGATCTCAGCGATCACTGCCTCATTGCCTGCGTCCGTAATGGATCCGCGGTCAAACGACCACCCCTCATCACTGTAAAACGCTCCCTAAAACACTTCAGCGAGCAGGCCTTTCTAATTGACCTGGCCCGGGTATCCTGGATGGATATTGACCTCATTCCGTCAGTAGAGGATGCCTGGTTGTTCTTTAAAAGTGCTTTCCTCTCCATCTTAAATAAGCATGCCCCATTCAAAAAATTCAGAACTAAGAACAGATATAGCCCCTGGTTCATCCCAGACTTGACTGCCCTTGACCAGCACAAAAACATCCTGTGGCGTACTGCATTAGCATCGAACAGCCCCCGCGATATGCAACTTTTCAGGGAAGTCAGGAACCAATATACACAATCAGTTAGGAAAGCAAAGGCTAGCTTTTTCAAACAGAAATGTGCATCCTGTAGCACTAACTCCAAAAAGTTTTGGGACACTGTAAAGTCCATGGAGAATAAGAGCACCTCCTCCCAGCTGCCCACTGCACTGAGGCTAGGAAACACTGTCAACACCGATAAACCTACGATAATCGAGAATTTCAACAAGCATTTTGATTCGGCTGGCCATTCTTTTCACCTGGCTACCCCTACCCCGGCCACCAGCTCTGCAACTTGCCCATGGCCCCCCGCTTCTCCTTCACCCAAATTCAGATAGCTGATGTTCTGAAAGAGCTGCAAAATCTGGACCCCCTACAAATCAGCTGGGCTAGACAATCTGGACCCTTTCTTTCTAAAATTAGCCGCCGAAATTGTAGCAACCCCTATTACTAGCCTGTTCAACCTCTCTTTAGTATCATCTGAGAACCCCAGAGATTGGAAAGCTGCCGCGGTCATCCCCCTCTTCAAAGGGGGTGACGCTCTAGATCCAAACTGTTACAGACCTATATCCATCCTGCCCTGCCTTTCGAAAGTATTTGAAAGCCAAGTTAACAAACTGATCACCGTCCATTTCGAATCCCACCGTACCTTCTCCGCTATGCAATCTGGTTTCCGAGTTGGTCATGGGTGCACCTCAGCCACGCTAAAGGTCCTAAACGATATTATAACCGCGATCGATAAAAGACAGTACTGTGCAGCTGTCTTCATCGACCTGGCCAAGGCTTTCGACTCTGTCAATCACCGCATTCTTATTGGCAGACTAAATAGCCTTTGTTTCTCAAATGACTGCCTCGCCTGGTTCACCAACTACTTCTCAGATAGAGTTCAATGTGTCAAATCGGAGGGCCTGTTGTCTGGACCTCTGGCAGTCTCTATGGGGGTGCCACAGGGTTCAATTCTCGGGCTGACTCTATTCTCTGTGTATATCAATGATGTCTCTCTTGCTGCTGGTGACTCTCAGATCCACCTCTATGCAGACGACACCATTTTGTATACATCTGGCCCTTCATTGGAGACTGTGTTAACAAACCTCCAAACGAGCTTCAATGCCATACAACACTCCTTCCGTAGCCTCCAACTGCTCTTAAGCGCTAGTAAAACTAAATGCATGCTCTTCAATCGAACGCTGCCTGCACCCACCTGCCCGACTAGAATCACTACTCTCAGCGGGTCTGACTTAGAATATGTGGACAACTACAAATACCTAGGTGTCTGGTTAGACCGTAAACTCTCCTTCCAGACTCACATTAAGCATCTCCAATCCAAAGTTAAATCTAGAATCGGCTTCCTATTTCGCAACAAAGCCTCCTTCACTCATGCTGCCAAACATGCCCTCGTAAAATTGTGCCATCCGTTTTGTCACCAAAGCCCCATATACTACCCACCATTGTGACCTGTACGCTCTCGTTGGCTGGCCCTCACTACATATTCGTCGCCAAACCCACTGGCTCCAGATCATCTATAAATCACTGCTAGGCAAATCCCCGCCTTATCTTAGCTCATTGGTTTCCATAGCAACACCCACCCGTAGTATGCGCTCCAGCAGGTATATCTCACTGGTCATCCCCAAAGCCAACACCTCCTTTTGCCGCCATTCCTTCCAGTTCTCTGCTGCTAATGACTGGAACGAACTGCAAAAATCTCTGAAGCTGGAGACTCTTATCTCCCTCACTAACGTTAAGCATCAGTTGTCAGAGCAGCTTACCGATCACTGCACCTGTACACAGCCCATCTGTAATTAGCCCACCCAACTACCTCATCCCCATATTGTTATTTATTTAGCTCATTTGCACCCCAGTATCTCTATTTGCACATCATCTTCTGCACATCTATCATTCCAGTGTTAATACTAAATTGTAATTATTTTGCACTATGGCCTATTTATTGCCTTACCTCCATAACTTACTACATTTGCACATACTGTATATAGATTTTCTATTGTGTTATTGACTGTATGTTTTGTTTTATCCCATGTGTAACTCTGTGTTGTTTTTATCGCACTGCTTTGCTTTATCTTGGCCAGGTCGCAGTTGTAAATGAGAACTTGTTCTCAACTGGCTTACCTGGTTAAATAAAGGTGAAAAAAAAAAAAGCTAGCTCATTAATGTCTTCATCGAAATAACGGATTGCCGCTCGCCGTCCCCTTATGCCATAGTTTGTACATCTCAATTGTCAGTAGAAGCCACATTTGTTTAAGCAAGTCAGCCATATCAGCTATGTTTTTTTAAGGCAGTAAATGAGGCTGAATTAACTGTTTCTCTGCCAGACAAGGCTCCGCTGATAGCCAGGTGTAGCAGTTGTAAGGATACACTCCATAGTTCTGAAAAGAAAGCTCTGCTGTTGGGACAGCTTTATGTAGGCGCTAATAGTTTGTCGGCACCGTTTGTAACCGTTTTAGTGCAACTAATGTATTGTTTAGTGTTGTGTTGTGTTGTGGAGTGGCTTTGCTGGCAGGCATCTAAAAAATAAAAAAATGTTTGCCCCACCAAGATTGACATACTAAAATCGCCACTGGCAGTATATATCAAATTACTATAGGTGGAATTAGGTGTTTTGGCCTGGGTTTAAAAAAAAAATGTCTATATTGATACATAAACACTAAACAATGATTTTAATTTATTAAGAACAAGTTGATTGACAAAGTCAAATTTGAAGAATTTAATAAACCACCATTGGGCTATGATAGAAAATATGCCTCTGAGGTCAAAATTACCCCAGTCAGTAGTATGAGGGTTAAGGTAGCTTGGATTATTATGATATGGTGCTGGTGTGGGCATGGTGTGGGAAATTACTAAACACTTCAATATTATGCAGTACTAATATCTCCAGCACCAAACCAGTGTCTACATATGTGCAAATGGTGCATTTCTATGATCTGTGGTAAAAAGATAAGAAGAAAGGTCCTAAAAAATGCTTCTCTGTGAAATCAAAGGGTAGGATTAAAAGTAAGAAAAACAGTGATTTTCAAAACCTGCAACGTGTTTCTAGCCAGAGGGAGGGTATTTTCTTGATCCACATGTCACCGCGAATCTCATAGTGTTTGAAAATCACAGTTTTTAAAATGTTGTAACTTTTGATGATGTCATAGGGTAATACTTTTTTGCCGTTATATACAGTATTTCTTCTACATAATGTAGAAATGTGCCATTTTCACATATGTAGACACTTGTTTGGTGCTGGAGATAATGAATATGAGGTTGAAAAGTGGCGGAGTTGCCCTTTTAACTAAGAAAAGCCATAATATGTTACAGACCATAACCACACATGAAATGCAAGCCATAGTGTAATTCTTCTTGATATAGGCATCTGCTTTGTAAACTAGATAATGCAATACTGTGTAGTCTAATTGAATAGATGCTTTCAAATGAGATTGGATTTCTTAATCTCTCAATTTACAGCACATTAATCTGTGCTCGTGTGTCTGTTTCGGTTGCACTGAGGAGAGGGAGAAAATAAGGGAGAGAGTGGTGTGTGCAGAATTATACTGGGAAAGAAAGAGAGGGAAATAGATGCAAAGAAAATTAGGAAAGCAATGCTTCCGAGCTGTTTGCTCGTTTGTGAACTAACAATGTGATAACAGCAAAGAATGCCATCTGCCTCATCCTACCCAAAGAGGCTTGCTTTATCCTTGCAGCCTACAAACCAACCGTCTCTCTCTTTCATAATTTTCCTTCAAGTCGCAAGTAGCTGAATGTTTCAAACCAGAGAAAGAATGTGTAGCCCATGTATCTGATGCTGTCTGGCCAACAAGAGAATGACATTTAGTATGACAAGCCCGTAGCATTAACCCCCTAATGTCGATGTCCGAGCCCCCGAGGATATCTAATTAGCTTAATACAAAAATCCCCATTAAAATCTGTCAGTTTAAGCTAGAGATATCTGTTTGCATTGTATGCGTCTCAATCCACCGCATTCGCCGATGTCGCACTTCCACATCTGCGGTGAAACGTGACAGAGCTGAGCGGTGTTTGTCAGACCATGAGACATCCCGAAATTCTGTCTTCTCACAAAATCGTCTGTAGCGTCAGAACTGTTTGTCCTACAAACTATTATGACCCCTCTATGGAAAGATGAGACTCACGAACATGATGGTGTTCTCCTCGTCTTGGGACTTCTCTGAAGTCAGTAAGATATAGTTGACCTTCCATCATCTCCCCCACCCAGATCTCATCTCATCACATTCCAGGGATCATCTCTGCTCTCTCCCTATTATACTAATGTGTGGCAAGGCTAGGTGCTGCTGTGACAGCAACACTAACACTTTTCTGTTTTATCAAGTGTATAATGGACCAATAAAGATTGTATTGTATTGTATTGTATTGTAATGTCCCCAAGTCCCTCTGCAGCAGCCAGGCGCTAGCTAGAGCTAGCCTAGTGCTCGTGATTTAAATGTAATCATGTTGTGTGTGAAAAGACCCACACAGCGACCCAGACGGGGTCAAGGCTAGAGGTCCCTCTAGTGTGTGTGTGTGTGTGTGTGTGCGAAGCAGTTGTTGACATCAAGGCTCTTGTAGAGAGCAGGACAGAAATCAATGCCACCCTGAGCAGAGGGTCCCTGGCTGGATAATGCTGGTGAATCTGTGAGAGGACAGGGTGGCATGTGGTGCCGTGACACACACACACACACACACATACACACACACACACGGCACATAATCAACAGGTGTAAAGCCCCCAAAGGGCCCTGCTCTAGGAGCGCTAGACCTGCCAGGCGTGACAAGAATGTGTCAGGTGGGATTCAGGAGACGACTGTGATGCAACCTGTCTGTCTGTCTGTCTGTCTGTGATTACACAACAATTGCAGACTGTCAGCAGGATTGGGCATGTTGCAGTAGCAGTGCATGGATAAAATCAATGGGGAAAATCTAGGCTCTGTCGTAGCCGGCCGCGACCGGGAGACCCATGGGGCGGCACACAATTGGCCCAGCGTCGTCCAGGGTAGGGGAGGGAATGGCCGGCAGGGATTTGGCTCAGTTGGTAGAGCATGGCGTTTGCAACGCCAAGGTTGTGGGTTCGTTTCCCACGGTATAAACAGTATAAAAAAATTAAAAATTAAATTAATAATGTATGCACTCACTAACTGGAAGTCGCTCTGGATAAGAGCGTCTGCTAAATGACAAAAAAAAGTTTTTAAAAATTTAAGCCAAGCCAGGAAAAAAGCCATATTACAACCTGTGTTGTGATAATTGCATTGTTTTCTCTATAACGCATTAGTTCATTCACCACCTTGATATATAAGGCTGAGACAACATGGTGACAACAGTCACACAGTGGCAGAATAAAATGTTTTATAAAAAAAAATTGTTTTGGCCTTACTGCTATTAGCCCATACAAACGCATTGAATTGAACAGATTCACAACATGGAACAACAGATAGTTCCTAAAAAAATCAAAAGGAAGTTTGTTCTGAAGTGTGTGTCTGTCCTATATCTGAGATATATAAGAACGATCAGTAAACATTTGTTGTTGCTTTTTACATGTATTTAACCCCTTATTTTTGGCACTAAACAATCTCCATATACATGCTTCCATTAATCTTTTCAATTGGTACCAGGGGACCTTCAGACAAGTCTTGTGATGCCTGTGTGCCAACATGTACATGTTCGTGAGAGTCTCACCTTTCCACAGAGGGGTCATATTAGTGTGTAGCCCAAACTGTTCGGATGCTACAGACAGAAGTTGGCAGATTGGCTGGCCTGACCTGGTGATATGGCACTGGGTGAGGACATTACTCAACATTTGGCTAATAACATCGGCTCACATAAATGTTCCTAATAGGATGATTTGTTTGATTCAGATTCAGAAAACGTTCATGTCCTTAAGAGGCAAATAATTTTGGGTCTGGGGTGGGTGTTGGGGTGGGAGTTGGGGGTTGGTGCTCTTTAGGGTTGGGGCAGTGGGATAGGACTGGAGCTTCATTAAAATGACTCTTTAACCACAGACACTTTCAACTTTTCATGTCTCACCATGAGCACAATATTTCAAGTTCTCTCTCCAAATGTTTACTGCTCGTAGATGGCCTCCAATTAAAAGAATCACAGTTAATTTTATCCATTGCAGCTCATTACATTGACATCTGGGATATGACAAACTGGCATTTAGCAGCTCACAGATCGTCACGCCGGAGGGACACGCTGTGTGTGTGTGTGTGTGTGTGTGTGTGTGCGCGCGTGTGTGTGCGCGTACTCTGTCCATCCCAAAGGAAGACAGCAGGACGCTTCGACCACGAGCCTTAAACACAGACATGCAAAGCAGTTTGGTCAATCATCATCTGTAGATGATGACGATCGTTCCCCTTACCACACCTCCCCTGCTCCCCCAGCAGTTAGGACAATTCCATACAAGATAACTAAGCTTCTCAGGTCTTACCAGATACATATTCATGTTGTTAAGTCCCCTTAAGGACCTGTTAGACCATGTAACTAGGGGCCAGAGTTTTCCACGGTCAGGAGAAACTTTGGGCCCTATATGAGTTGTCTGCTTATAATATCTACTCATCTAGGTAGTTTGTCTAAGGGTTGAGATGTATTTATATTTCTGTCTACCTCCTAACAGGGCATGGCTCTGCTTTGATCCCTATGAGAATGATATAGGGAAGAATTATCCATGTTTCTATTCTGAGTCCTTCTGCTTGACTTCACTGCCAGTCAGTCAGTAGAACAGAACAGGGTTCATCTCATTGGCTGTCACGGTTCGTTAATCACAACGTTTGATTGATTGGAGGAAAACACATTATGAATAGAGACAATGCTCACTCACTTCCACTTTGGCGTCGCTTTCTAAATGTCATTTAACAAATCCAATGAGACAGTCTGACGTAGCATGTGATACTCTTGTCTTCAATCTCTTGTTGGCTTGATCTAACATCTCAGGTTTCAGATACTGCTATATCAGGAAGCATAGGCTATACGGATTTTCTAACTCCACTCTCTCCTATCATATTGTCTTGTGTTGTTTAACTAGTATGTAACTATTTCTCCTTCTCTCTGTCTCTGTCTCTGTCTCTGTCTATGTCTCTCTCTCTGTCTCCCCCAGTATCCTGTTTGCTGATATCGTGGGGTTCACCAGTCTGGCGTCTCAGTGCACAGCCCAGGAGCTGGTCAAACTACTTAACGAGCTCTTTGGGAAGTTTGATGAGCTGGCCACGGTGAGTCTACAGTTTTCCTGTCCTCCCTCTCTCTGGCCGTCTACTGCTGGAGACTTATGGAACTTACTATCACGCTCACTCTGTTCCATAGACTGGCTCCTAGACATGCTGTCATGGTCAAGGTGTTGTTCAGTTGCTATACAGTCACATGTTGGGACAGTGATTTAATAACTTGCAATTGTGAGAAAATAAAAACAAAATGGTGGTGGCTACCTCGTGCAAAAATGTTGTGCAAGAACGGCTGCTTAGCTAACTTGTAGCTAGTTTACAGTCTAGATAGCTAGCTCTACCTTACTGAAAGCTAAACAGCTTGCCTGGCTTGTTTAATTACCCTCAAGTTGTAGACATGCTTCCCCAAAAGTAAGAGGGAATGTTATCAGAAATCAATTCGTAGATCAGCATGTTTTCCCGCGATCGCTACATTGTAACATTGGTTCAGCTGAATGCAGCAGCAGCTGATTCAGGATGCTACTACAAAGACTCGCTGCAGAACAGGCAGCTGCTTCATGAAAACTCATAATAACGTTAGCTACTACAGTGGCTAGCTAGCTAGCTTTTGGTGGAAGCATTCAGCATTGCGTGTGCAGCATCCCATTTGTTTTATATGACTGGCTCAGCTAGCAAGCTAATGTTGGACAAATTTAAGCTAGCTTTCAGAAAATACTGCTTGTTGAAGCACAAAACTCCTTTGCTAGATGTAAAATGGATTTTCTCACCAAAAACTAGGTTGAAAATAACAAAGGTGAAGACGAGGATTCTAATATCCCATAACGTTTTGCATAAATGAGGAATAATTCTAATCAGTTGGACCAACTATGCTAGTTAGCTACAGAGCATGGAATCATAACTTGTACTAACCTGGATATCTTCAACCTAAACCAAAAAATGTAAACGTTATAGAGATTTATTGCTTTAGCTTAGAGTTTTTTGAGGCAGAAATGGGGTTCAGCAGACAATGTCACCTACAGTGCCTTGCAAAAGTATTCATCCCCCTTGGCGTTTTTCCTATTTTGTTGCATTACAACCTGTAATTTAAATGGATTTTTATTTGGATTTCATGTAATGTACATACACAAAATAGTCCATATTGGTGAAGTGAAATGTAAATAAATTCTAAAAAATAAATAACGGAAAAGTGGTGCGTGCATATGTATTCACCCCCTTTGCTATGAAAAAATGGAAAGAATATGGCACCACAACAAACCTGCCAAGAGAGGACCACCCACCAAAACTCTTAGACCAGGCAAGGAGGGCATTAATCAGAGAGGCAACAAAGAGACCAAAGATAACATTACATTACATTTACATCATTTAGCAGACGCTCTTATCCAGAGCGACTTACAGTTAGTGCATACATTATTCTTTTTTAATTTTCATACCCCATGGGAATCGAACCCACAACCCTGGCGTTGCAAACGCCATGCTCTACCAACTGAGCTACCTCCCTGCCGGCCATTCCCTCCCCTACCCTGGGCTCCACAGTATCTGTCCATAGGACCACTTTAAGCCATACACTCCACAGAGCTGGGCTTTACGGAAGAGTGGCCAGAAAAAAGCCATTGCAAAGAAAAAAATAAGCAAACACATTTGGTGTTCGCCAAAAGTCATGTGGGAGACTCCCCAAACATATGGAAGAAGGTACTCTGGTCAGATGAGACTAAAATTGAGCTTTTTGGCCCCGAGAACATCATCCCCACAGTGACGCATGGTGGTGGCAGCATCATGCTGTGGGGGTGGTTTTCATTCGCAGGGACTGGAAAACTGGTCAGAATTGAAGGAATGATGGATGGCGCTAAATACAGGGAAATTCTTGAGGGAAACCTGTTTCAGTCTTCCAGAGATTTGAGACTGGGATGGAGGTTCACCTTCCAGCAGGAAGGTTATTGAATAGTTATGCAAGCTCAAGTTTTCTGTTTTTTTGTCTTATTTCTTGTTTGTTTCACGAGAAAAAATATTTTGCATCTTCAAAGTGGTAGGCATGTTGTGTAAATCAAATGATACAAACCCCCCAAAAATCCATTTTAATTCCAGGTTGTAAGGCAACAAAATAGGTAAAATGCCAAGGGGGGTGAATACTTTCGCAAGCCACTGTTGGTCATATTTTCTAATTTTATGACAGAATATTGTGACCGAACTTCTTTCGATCTATATCATTATCCTTTGCGAGAAATGATTGATCAGTGTAGGCGGAATCTGACGTAAGACAATGCCTTCGACCTACAATCGTCAAATGTTTTCAGTATGTCTTTGACAAGGGGACTGTCCTTTTGCTCCCTGGTCTGTGTAGGCTTTGGTCAGGTTTTGGCCCATAGCCATATGGATCGTGTGTGTCTTCATTTAAGGATGTGGGATACAGTCGACTGGCTCTCGCAGCTTTCATTACAGCTTAGTGTGATGTCATCAGGAACATCAGGGCCCCATATGATTTTTAATATGATTATACACGCTCTCATCTGAGGAAGAGATGACAGGACTCGTAATCCATCCCAGATTTACCCCTGGCTAAAGCTCCAATGTCTCCTCTGTGATCGTCTGAATGAACTGAATAAAGGGGACGGGAAAGCGGACTAGTACAAGTTATATCTGTCCCAATCTTTCCATCCGGTGTCAACAGAAAAAGATTTGCACGGTCCATCTGTCAATATACAGTATTCCATTCTTATCAACTCTTGCTATGTTGGTGCCTCGAAAGTCCATGCAACTTTTGTCTTGCTTTGGACAAAAGTCTTTACACTTTAGTACTTCACCTTGTTTTGGCCTATTTAGATTTTTCTATTATCATTTCTATTCTTACAATCAGGGAAAATGCAAATGTATGAATAAATTATAAGATTCAGCTTTCACAGCAGGCATCATTACTGTAGTAGCCTCAACCCATCCCTTCTCTTCTATAGGGAATCCCAGACCTTGATATTAGGCTGACACATACATTATTTTTGTTGTGTTAGAGTTAGAGGGTTCAGACTCCACCCCCTCCGCCCCCCCGCCCCCCCCCGCCCAACACGCACACCCAGCAGATCATTTTCCCGCATCTCTCTGTAATCTGGCCCCCATTACTTACACTGTGCACATGTGCCTGTGCAATCCCTTAATCCACGGGATTACAACCAACCCTTTTTTGCTTTCATAGAACAAAAGTATTTTTGTTTACATGCATTAAAAACAGAATCGGACAAGACAACTGTAGTTTGTCTAAAAGTGATGAAGGGAAGTCATAATGATAGTGTCATTTTTTAAAGGGATTTTCTAGAAGTCATTGTGACATTGGTAATTTTGCAATTATTCCATATTTTATTTGATATATTACCATGCCTTCAATGCTCTTGGTTTAAAGGACTGTATATCTTACCAGTTATTCAGAAGAAGGCAATGGCCAGCCTGTAGGTGCAGTACATGGTAAATAAATACATGCATGGTAAAGACAGTCCTACAACCACACTAATGCCTCACAAGTCAGAGAGAGAGAGAGAGAGAGAGAGAGAGAGAGAGAGAGGAGGGGGGGGGGGGGGGGGGATTATGTACAGTATATAGTAGATGCCGACATGTGAGACCACATTTCAAATCGAGCTTTAAGCTATTTCCCATAACTATTATGTATTGCATTGCAGCTATCACATTTTCACACTCCCATCTCCCCTGTGGCTTTGTCACACTGACAGTTGTCCCCCCGACTTAAACTCCCTCACCAGAGGTTCCACCCTGTGTCCTAACCCATAGCCCCAGTCACTGTGATCCAGGCTGGCAGTAAGTGGCAGCGCAAGTGACTCATCCTGCCTGGCCACAGCGCACACACACATACACACACACACGCTGTCTCTCACTGTTCCAGACGATGAGCGGGCGATTCCACATGTCCACCAGGCAGCGTCTCAGCGCGCCAGTCCTGCCCGTCCCCACACCATCCCCACACCATCCCTACACCACCTGTCCAACCGTTGGACTTGTTGGCTATCCGCCGTGGAAGTGGACCAGGAACGCAGCGTTCTCTACAAATATCCTGCCTTAAACAAACTCCTCATCCTCCTCTCTTCTCATCTCTTTCTCTCCTACTGCTCATGTCTGTCTTTCTTTTACTCCTCTGGTCCTCTGTAGCTCAGCTGGTAGAGCACGGCGCTTGTAACGCCAAGGTAGTGGGTTCGATCCCCTGGACCACCCATACACAAAAAAAAAAATAATAAATGTATGCACGCATGACTGTAAGTCGCTTTGGATAAAAGCGTCTGCTAAATGGCATATTAACTCTCCTTCTCCCTAACTACTCACACTTCTTTCTTTCTCTCCCCCATTCTCTCTCCCCCTCCTCCCCTCTCTCTCCCGAAGACATGCACAGTGCAAATAAGCAATGACTTGGTGTCACATTTGACTTCAGGCTTGTAAAACATTTATCCTGCGCTGTGCTTGATCCCACTTCCCTTGAAGTATCAGTCTCTTTGTAACCTGTGCTGTTAACAGACTGATTCACACTGGCTTCTGTCACAGCCTCTCTCTCACTCCCCTCCCTGCACCTTAGGGTGAACTGATGTTGCTCTGTGATTGTGTCAAAATAAGAGACAAAATACCATTACTCTTAATTTGGTTAACCCCTTCTATCTTAAACTATGGGGTACAGCTTTATTTGAAGGGCACCTAACCTAAATGAGGACTTCATAACACATTCGTAACCCATAGGGCCTTTTGTTTTTCCTTAATCATGTGACCTGACCAGGAAGAACAGCAGGCCCTATCATAGCCCATAACTTGGACTCTGGGTTTTTCGTGATCAGGTCTCGTGGTATAGGAAAAACACAATTAGCGTGTGATGAAGAAACACATTCCACTTTTTCCACTGTCCTGCTCTAGCACTGTTTAAACACTGTTTCTCTCTGTCTAGTTTTTCTCCATCTAGCCAAAACGTGAAACAACAGTCTCTGTGCATAGAGAGACACACTCAGGGATGATTTATACAGCAATATTATATTACTTTTAATGGTTCTGGCTTGTGTGTTTGTGTGTGCGTTCGTGTGTGTGTATGTGTGCCTGCGTATGTGAGCGGGTGTGCAAGTGTGTGTTTTTCTCAGTTTCCATGGTAGTTTCACAGAGCTTTTTTATTCCCCCCTCTCTTTCTCTCTTCTCGCTCTTTCTCTCTTCCTCTCTTTTCCTCTCTTCTCCCAACGCCTCTTTGCGTCTGAGCTCTTAGACCGGCTCACAGCAGCTTGATTCCCTGAACGGTGTCTTTCTCCCCATACTGTTCCTCTGCCATACTGTTCCTCTGCTCTGTTCCCTCTGCTTATTGGTGGGCTTCCATTTTTGATATTTCTTCCTCTGCCCTTTTGGATTATTTCAAAAAGTCAGAGATCCTTTTTGTTCACACACACACACACACACACACACACTATCATCATTGTGTAAATGATGGCGTGTCAGAGAAGCCAATGGACACAGCTGAACACAGCAGTCCCATGTCACATAGCGTCCTTAGGGAAGGGACTGACATACAGGTAACTGCCAAAATAAAGGAAACACTTTAGTAAATGAGGGATACAAAGTATACTGAAAGCAGGGGCTTCCACACAGGTGTGGTTCCTGAGTTAATTAAGCAATTAAAACATCCCATCATGCCCAGTTGCCCATTATTTTGGCTACCATGGCTAGAAGAAGAGATCTGTGACTTTGAAAGAGCATAGGGGGTTTAAAGGGCGTTTAAAGCATGTGTGTGTTTGTGTGTGTGTGTGTGTGTGTGCGTGTGCGCGCGCTCGTGCGTGCGTCACAGGATCTCAACCCAATTGAACACTTATGGGAGATTCTGGAGCGGCGCCTGAGACACCGTTTTCCATCACCATCAACAAAACATCAAATGATGGAATTTCTCGTGGAAGAATGGTGTCGTATTGTGATGAGGTGTGAATGAAGAAGTCAGGCGCAGGAGGTAAAACACCGAAGTCCAGAGTTTATTCCATTTACATAAATAAAACGCACCCAGTGTCAATACTAAACTATCACAAGGGAAATATTCCACCTTGGCAATAACAAATGGAAGAGTAGCTCAACCGAGCTACTCGCTCTCACAATGAAACAATCACTCACAAAGACAAGGGGAACAGAGGGAACACTTATACACATACTAATAAGGGGAATGAGCACCA
The DNA here is from genome assembly GCF_964263955.1 of Coregonus lavaretus. Classification (NCBI taxonomy): domain Eukaryota; kingdom Metazoa; phylum Chordata; class Actinopteri; order Salmoniformes; family Salmonidae; genus Coregonus; species Coregonus lavaretus. The sequence continues at coordinate 16,938,952 of NC_140010.1, forward strand.
TGTGTGTGTGATTGACAAGACAAGACATGACAAGTGATGTGATGAGAATGAGATCGGCAGTAGCTAGTAAGCCGGTGACGACGAACGCCGAAACCTGCCCGAAGAAGGAGGGGAGGCAGCCTCGGCGGAAGTCGTGACACGTATCCCTCCAATAGAGTTCCAGACACTTGTAGAATCTATGCCAAAGCACATTTAAGCTGTTCTGGTGGCTCTGGCGGCCCGTGGTGGTCCAATGCTGTATTAAGACGCTTTATGTTGGTGTTTCCTTTATTTTGGCAGTTACCCATATGTTGTCGTTGACACAATGACACAGATCAATATAACACAATATTGATGGGCTAGGGCCATGGCCAGGCCGTCTTGATTACATTCTCTACTACGCCCTGTCACCTTGAAGAGGGAAGGGACATGCAACGGTTAGGATCTGGATCTAAACATTAGCCCCATTCACCTCTTAACACCAACAAGAGTCTATATACATGTGTGTGTTCTAAAGTGTGTGTCTGTATATCTGTCCCCTTCTCTCTCTGTCTCTCTCTCTGTCTCTCTCTCTGTCTCTCTCTCTCTCTCTCTCTCTCTCTCTCTCCCTCTCTCTCTGTGTCTGTCTGTCTCTCTGTCTGTCTCTCTCTCTCTCTCTCTCTCTCTCTCTCTCTCTCTCTCTCTCTCTCTCTCTCTCTCTCTCTCTCTCTCTCTCTCTCTCTCTCTCTCTCTCTCTCTCTCTGTACATCATGGCCGTACAGATTGCACATGGGTGGTATGGTCACGTGATAGGGCCAGAGTAATCCTGTATGGCTTGGGTTTGAATCAGCGTCCTAAGCCCTAGCTCACTAGGCAGATCAGATGAACTAACACAGGGACAGGACAGGAGAAGAGAAGCAGCACAGCACAGAGAGAGAACTGAGAGGAGAGGAGGAGCCTTTCTAAGCACCAGGGCTTTTCTGGCCACAGCTCCAGCCTCTATCTACCCATTATAGTCTCATTATAGCCAGGCTCTATATTGCTCACCAACTGTTATACCCTCACTGTCTTGGCCCTAAGATAACCCAGACCGTGGATATTATACCTGGTTTCCCCCTTGGTTGCTCACGTGATTGCTCATGTGATTGTTTATATTAAAAATATGGAGTTTAGGCGTGTTCCCATGTGGGTATATATAGTGGTGTACGTTTATGAATCTTTACTAGCAGATTATTTGCACCTCTCTTTTGGATAGGATGTTCATTTTGCATCTAGCTACACTACCGTTCAAAAGTTTGGGGTCACTTAGAAATGTCCTTGTTTTCGAAAGAAAAGCAATTTTTTTGTCCATTAAAATAACATCAAATTGATCAGAAATACAGTGTAGACATTGTTAATGTTGTAAATGGCTGTTGTAGCTGGAAACGGCTGATTTTTAATGGAATATCTACATAGGCGTACAGAGGCCCATTATCAGCAACCATCAGTCCTGTGTTCCAATGGCACGTTGTGTTTTTAAAAGGCTAATTGATCATTAGAAAACCCTTTTGCAATTATATTACCACAGCTGAAAACTGTTGTGCTGATTTAAAGATGCAATAATACGGGCCTTCTTGAGACTAGTTGACTATCTGGAGCATCAGCAATTGTGGGTTCGATTACAGGCTCAAAATGGCCAGAAACAAATAACTTTCTTCTGAAACTCATCAGTCTATTCTTGTTCTGAGAAATTCAGGCTATTCCATGCGAGAAATTGCCAAGAAACTGAAGATCTCGTACAACGCTGTGTACTACTCCCTTCACAGAACAACGCAAACTGGCTCTAACCAGAATAGAAAGAGGAGTGGGAGGCCCCGGTGCACAACTGAGCAAGAGGACAAATACATTAGTGTCTAGTTTGAGAAACAGGCGACTCACAGGTCCTCAACTGGCAGCTTCATTAAATAGTACCCGCAAAACACCAGTCTCAACGTCAACAGTGAAGAGGCGACCCCGGGATGCTGACCTTCTAGGCAGAGTTGCAAAGAAAAAGCCATATCTCAGACTGGCCAATAAAAATAGAAGATTAAGATGGGCAGTCTGAGATATGGCTTTTCCTTTGCAACTCTGCCTAGAAGGTCAGCATCCCAGAGTGAAATGATCAACTTGGATTAGCAAACACAACGTGCCATTGGAACACAGGACTGATGGTTCCTGATAATGGGCGTCTGTACGCCTATGTAGATATTCCATAAAAAATCAGCCGTATCCAGCTATAATAGCCATTTACAACATTAACAATGTCTACACTGTATTTCTGATTAATTGTATGTTATTTTAATGGACAAAAAAATTGCTTTTCTTTCAAAAACAAGGACATTTCTAAGTGACCCCAAACTTTTGAATGGTAGTGTATATCTGTCTTCCCTGTAGTTTGAACTACTGAGGTCATATAGGTTTATGGATATTTCCTGGTAGGTGGCTTAGCCTATTAGTGCAGTAGCTACACTACATGACCAAAAGTATGTGGACACCTGCTCGTCGAACATCTCATTCCAAAATCATGGGGGACTGCGGGGACTTGCTTCAATTCAGCCACAAGAGCATTAGTGAGATCGGCACTGATGTTGGGCGATTAGGCATGGCTCGCAGACGGCGTTCCAATTTAACCCAAAGGTGTTCGATGGAGTTGAGGTAAGGGCTCTGTGCAGACCAGTCAAGTCCTTCCACACGGATCTTGACAAAACATTTCTGTATGGACCTCGCTTTGTGCGCAGGCGCATTTTCATGCTGAAACAGGAAAGGGCCTTCCCCAAACTGTTGCCACAAAGTTGGAAGCACAGAATCATCTAGAATGTCAATGTAGGCCGTCACGTTAAGATGAAGCTCTGGACGAACAGTTCTTGTGCTGACGTTGCTTCCAAAGGCAGTTAGGAACTCACTAGTGATTGTTGCAACCGAGGACAGACGATGTTTACGCGCTACTCGCTTTAGCACTCGGCAGAGCCTTTCTGTGAGCTTGTGTGGCCTACCACTTCGCGGCTGAGCCGTTGTTGCTCCTAGATGTTTCCATTTCAAAATAACAGCACTTACAGTTGACCGGGGCAGATCTAGCGGGGCAGCAATTTGACGAACTGGCCTGTTTGAAAGTTGGCATCCTATGACGGTGCCACGTTGAAAGTCACTGAGATCTTCAATAAGGTCATTCTACTGCCAGTGTTTGTCTATGATTGCATGGCTGTGTGCTTGATTTAATACACCTGTCAGCAACGGGTGTGGCTGAAATAGCCAAATCCACTAATTTGAAAGGGTGTCCACATACTTTTGTATATATAGTACCTCATGTTGTACAGCAGGAGGATGTTCTCTTTAACACTCTCTGGTCTCTCTGGTCTCTCTCTTTCCAACTACAAATAATTTTCAAACTGCCACTTTACCCACGGGTGTTCTGGCTCTGGCCCAACCCATTGGTTTTTGGACCAATCAGACAGACCCAAATGTGTTCGCATTCGGTGAAGGGATGGGGAGGTACTCAGATCCAGACTCATTGCGGAGAATAAACTAATGTCCGTGGGCGTGGCGTAGTGTAGTGTTTGGCCAGAGCAAGGAGTCTGGGTAGCCAAGCAACCTTTGAGTGTTTAACTAAGAAAAAAAGGCTAAGTCCCAAAAAGAACCCTATTCTCTATGTAATGCACTTTGTAGGGAATAGGGTGCAATTTGGGATGTAGACGGAGGCTTACCTGTTAGTGAACAACATGCAGGTGGCTTAACTCTGTGGCTTGCTCCTTTGGCACAGTGTAATTGCCTAAGCTGTCTATTTGAAAAGGCTCTGTGTGTGTAGGGGCCCGAAGGAACAGAGGAAGTGAAGTGGAGTCTCAGAAGTTCTAATGAAAATGTATAACCTCTGTTGTTTCTGCAGTCACACAGAAGTAAAAATACCTAGTGAAATAGCTAGAGGCCTCAAACAGAGCCCAATACACTAGCGCTCCTCTGAAGTTTCAGAACTTTCATTACGTGTTCCAAACTCTTTTTGTGTCTATTTGATTTAGGTTACACTGTTCATTCTATCTAGTTGGGTCTGAGTAGTAAGCTGAGATTCTTTTTGGGCTTTGAAGGGTTGATGGTGTAAGTTTTTGTATTTGTCCTTTCTGTGGTTTGATTATTTAATCAATACTACAGTCTTCTCAGAAATGAGGCTACGCGTCTCCCATCTCATTGGCTATGATTAGATAGCTAGGACCTAGTTTTCCCTTGACAGGTTATGTGGTCAACAGACCACTGTAGTCCCCGTGCCCAAGAATGCCAAAGTAACCTGGCTAAATGACTATCGCCCCGTAGCACTCCAATTTGTAGCCATGAAATGCTTTGAAAGGCTGGTCATGGATCACATCAACACCATCATCCCAGACACCCTGGACCCACTCCAATTTGCATACCGCCCCAACAGATCCACAGATGACGCTATCTCTATTGCACTCCACACTGACCTCTCCTACCTGGATAAGAGGAACACCTATTTGAGAATGCTGCTCATTGACTACAGCTCAGTGTTCAACACCATAGTGCCCTCCAAGCTCATCACTAAGTTAAGGACCCTGGGACTGAGCACCTCTCTCTGCAACTGGATCCTGGACTTCCTGACAGGCCGCCCCCAGTTGGTGAGGGTAGACAACAACACATCCGCCATGCTGACCCTCAACACGAGGGCCCCTCAGGGGTGCGTGCTCAGTCCCCTCCAGGACCCAATGGGTCACCCACGACAGCGTGGCCATGCACAACTCGAACACCATCATTGTTTGCTGATGACACGACGGTGATAAGTCTAATCACCGACGACGATAAGACAGCCTATAGGGAGGAGGTCAGTGACCTGGCAGACAAAGGAGCTGATCGTGGACTACAGGAAACGGAGGGCCGAGCACACCCCCATCCACATCGATGGGGCTATAGTGGAGCGAGAGCTTCATGTTCCTCGGTGTCCACATCATTAAGGAATTAACATGGTCCACACACACCAACACAGTCGTGTTCTTCACGACAACGCCTCTTTCCCCTCAGGAGGCTGAAAATATTTGGCATGGGCCCTCAGATCCTTAAAAAGGTCTACAGCTGCACCATTGAGAGCATCTTGACTGGCTGCATCACTGCTTGGTATGGCAACTGCTTGACACTGGGGCCAAGCTCCTTGCCATCCAGGACCTCTATACAAGGCGGTGTCAGAGGAAGGCCTGAAAAATTGTCAAAGACCCCAGCCACCCAAGCCATACCCAAGCCATGGACTGTTCACTCTGTTACCGAGCGGTACCGGAGCACCAAGTCTTGGACAAAATGGGTTCTGAACAGCTTCTACCCCCAAGCCATAAGACTGCTGAACAGTTAACCCAATCAGTCCCACCGTATTGCTGGCACGTTTTGGACTTCTAACTCATTTTAAACATTGTGTGTTTGAAATACAGACTTCTGTTGTAGCTCAAACACATAATTTGTCAATTGTTTCTGCATCCGTAGATACCAACCATTAGTCTTTGTGATTAACAGGGGCTGAGCTAGAGCGGTGTTTGTGAGACAAGGGTGGATCCCGAAGGAGAAAAACATGTTTTGCTCTAAGATGTTCACAAGCTACACAAGAGTTGTTAGAAGGTAAGGGGTTCTTCTACATAGAAGATCATTGGAAATCCCAGGACATAGTCTCTATAATTCTGTAATAAGCCCACATAGTTTCTGTTACAAACTCCAAACTCCACACAGTTATCACTGACTAGTTGGATATTCATTTCCCGGTGAGCAAACAATTTCTGTACATACAGAGTTCATATACATTCCTTTTTATCAGGTTTTTGCTTTGACTGACCTTATTTTTTTTTGTTGACATTTGTCAATAAAGCTCATGAATGCAACTGTTTATGTCAAATTGTTTTGTGTTCTACTGGTTGTCCTGAAAAGAAAACGGTAAAACACTTCATTGTGAGGCTAAATATAAGGGCTGGACATGCAGATAAATGAAAGTCAGAAAATCCTATTTTTATTTTAAAAAATTGGGGGGTAGATCAGCTTTAATTTTGCAGATAGATTGTAACTTCCATCAATGTAATTGTCTGCATCACTTCCAATCCCCCATATGTTGTTTTTTGCTCGCAAATATACAGTGGTGTGAAAAAGTGTTTGCCCACTTCCTGATTTCTTATTTGTTTGCATGTTTGTCACACTTACAGTGGGGTAAAAAAGTATTTAGTCAGCCACCAATTGTGCAAGTTCTCCCACTTAAAAAGATGAGAGAGGCCTGTAATTTTCATCATAGGTACACGTCAACTATGCAAATAAATTCATTAAAAATCCTACAATGTGATTTTCTGGATTTTTTTCCTCATTTTGTCTGTCATAGTTGACGTGTACCTATGATGAAAATTACAGGCCTCTCTCATCTTTTTAAGTGGGAGAACTTGCACAATTGGTGGCTGACTAAATACTTTTTTCCCCCACTGTAAATGTTTCAGATCATCAAACAAATTTAAATATTAGTCAAAGATAACACAAGTAAACACAAAATGCAGTTTTGAAATGAAGGTTGTTATTATTAAGGGAAAACAAAATCCAAACCCACATGGCCCTGTGTAAAAAAGTGATTGCCCCCTACAACCTAATAACTGGTTGGGCCATCCTTAGCGGCAACAACTGCAATCAAGCGTTTGCGTTAACTTGCAATGAGTCTTTTACAGCGCAGTGGAGGAATTTTGGCCCTTTGCAGAATTGTTGTAATTCAGCCACATTGGAGGGTTTTCGAGCATGAACTGCCTTTTTAAGGTCATGCCACAGCATCTCAATAGGATTCAGGTCAGGACTTTGACTAGGCCACTCCAAAGTCTTCATTTTATTTTTCTTCAGCCATTCAGAGGTGGACTTTCTGGTGTGTTTTGGATCATTGTCCTGCTGCAGAACCCAAGTTCGCTTCAGCTTGAGGTCACGAACAGATGGCCGGACATTCTCCTTCAGGATTTTTTGGTAGACAGCAGAATTCATGGTTCCATTTATCACAGCAAGTCTTCCAGGTCCTGAAGCAGCAAAACAGGCCCAGACCATCACACTACCACCACCATATTTTACTGTTGGTATGATGTTCTTTTTCTGAAATGCGGTGTTACTTTTACGCCAGATGTAATGGGACACACACCTTCCAAAAACACTTTTTCACACAGGGCCATGTAGTTTTGGATTTTGTTTTCCCTTAATAATAACAACCTTCATTTCAAAACTGCATTTTGTGTTGACTTGTGTTACCTTTGACTAATATTTACATTTGTTTGATGATCTGAAACATTTAAATGTGACAAACAAGCAAACAAATAAGAAATCAGGAAGGGGTCAAACACTTTTTAACACCACTGTGTGTGTGTGTATGTATGTGTGTATATATATATATATATATATATATATATATATATATATATATATATATATATATATATATATATATATATATATATGAGGAAAAAAAGTATTTGATCCCCTGCTGATTTTGTACGTTTGTCCACTGACAAAGAAATTATCAGTCTATAATTTTAATGGTAGGTTTATTTGAACAGTGAAAGACAGAATAACAACAAAATCCAGAAAAACGCATCTCAAAAATGCAATTAAAATTTGCATTTTAATAAGGGAAATAAGTATTTGACCCCCTCTCAATCAGAAAGATTTCTGGCTCCCAGGTGTCTTTTTATACAGGTAACGAGCCGAGATTAGGAGCACACTCTTAAAGGGAGTGCTCCTAATCTCAGTTTGTTACCTGTATAAAAGACACCTGTCCACAGAAGCAATCAATCAATCAGATTCCAAACTCTCCACCATGGCCAAGAACAAAGAGCTCTCCAAGGATGTCAGGGACAAGATTGTAGACCTACACAAGGCTGGAATGGGCTACAAGACCATCGCCAAGCAGCTTGGTGAGGTGACAACAATGGAAGAAACACAAAATAACTGTCAATCTCCCTCAGCCTGGGGCTCCATGCAAGATCTCACCTCGTGGAGTTGCAATGATCATGAGAACGGTGAGGAATCAGCCCAGAACTACACGGGAGGATCTTGTCAATGATCTTGTAGTGTCGAGTCAATGTTGCTAATTATGCTGTAACAAAGGAGTCCGCTTATACTGAGCTTTGATCATAAGTTTTATTCATATCACAAGATTTCAGCATAAGTTTACAGATGTCATGATCATCCGGAGAGCAGAGTCCCAAAAGAATATGTCTGCTCTAATGTTCTTTGTTCAAACCCAGTACTTATAATATTCCCCAAAATATGGGTGGCTCCCTCTACTGTCCAATCCCCTGTCTACAACACACACTCCCTGTCTTCTATGGGGCGTCACCCTAAAACAACTCCCTCTGAAACTAAATAAACATCCTCTCAGGTTCCACTTGAAAACATTAGCAAAGTCATAATCTTAATACACTACATATTTCCCCCCTTCGAGACTAACTAAAAGTCTCAAAAACAAAAAGAATAGGATTATGACAAGTAACAATTTCTCTTATTGAGTATCTTTAACATTAAACCCAAAACCACTTTTCACTGGAGTGTAAATACCTTTCTATGAAATATGAACAAATCTTTATGAAGTGTGAATACATTACTATGAAATATGAACAAATCTTTATGAAGTGTGAGAGCGAAAAACCTGTCTGGCAGCCTTCTTTCCAAATATCCATCCATCAATCAAGACAGTAAAATTCTCTCACGGCCCCTCTGCCCCAGGCAACCACCTAGATACTCCAGATCAATTCATAAATCTTTATCAATGCATTTGAAACTATGATGCAATTAAATACACATGAAAGCCCCAGCAAACAAAATACTATCCAAAATGTCCACTCTCAGGCTGGTCGACCCATCGGACCCTACGGTGGATTATCTCTATCCCTGCCTAGACTCCATGTCCCTAAGCTTCCACGAAATAAACAAAAACATCTAAGATCCCCACATGTATCCAATAACATCAAATATCATTCTACAAAAATTTATACCTAAGAATATGACACAAATTATGTATTACACATGCAAATATGTCTATATTTCATTGCAGACACTGAAATGTAGTCCACTACACTTCATCTCCTCAGCAGTGTCGACTTCCAATGCATCTTCGATGATGGAATTGGAACATTTCCACACCTTCCTTGTTCCATCTCCTCCTTTCCCTTCATATTCTCCTTTCATATTGTCCTTTCATATTGTCCTTGTTTGAGTATTTCAATCTCTACATATTCCCCCAAATGCTTCTGGAAGAAAAGAAAAGACCAAACAGTATCTTTTGCAAAACAACACATTCAAATTAAAACATCAATATCAACTAAGAATATAAAAATGATATAAAATGATAGAATAATGTGATTCATTCATACATTTCCCCCCTTTGATTCATAACAAAATACTAAAATCACACTAATATTGAAAAACATTTGAAAAATAATCAAATAATCAAAAATGATATTTATCCATCAATACTCCATCCAGTCCCACTTGTCCCTCTTCATCCAGATCAGGAACAGTCAACAACGGCATCTGAGTGTTGTCTCCAGGCATCACTACTCCAACCCATCTCAATATCATAGCTTTCGCAAAGGTCAGTAACAAATTACAAAAGAAAAACATCACACACAGTGCTATCAAAGCTGCTACTAATATCTGAACCATCACTGCTCCCACTGGGCCTAACTGATCTTGCAACCAAGTCTTCGCTGACCATCCAGCTCCTTCAGATCTACCAAATGCATCCCTTATATTCTTCAATGCATCTATAACACTAGTGATACCATCTGAACTATCTGGAATCAAAGTATAACAATCATCCCCCGTCAAATTCATAGCTAAACATAAGCCACCTTGTTTTTCTAGAATATAGTCAAGAGCCATATCATGTTTTAACAGCGTCAGTCTGTGACTTCTTTGAGTATTCGACAGAAGGTTAAACCCTCTTATCGTTTCATTTGCAAAACCCTGCAAATTATAGTTAATATTATCTATGTTATCTTCCCAAATTTTACACCATACCATGAAAAAAAAATCCCCACTTCTCTCTTAGACTTATCCTCCAATGATAGGCTTCCCAGACTATGAAATTCCTCTAAAATTGGTGCTGGAGCTTTCGGCTCCCTTGTAATCAAATGTGATATATTTATTGCTCTAATAACTGTCAATGTTGAAGGAGTTAAATTGCTTCTCACTGTTGTTATAATAGGCTGAAGTGTTGATGTCATTGTTGTTGATTCATCTATTTTCCCTACAGCTTTGAACTCTTGACTTGTATTTCCATCTGTCACCACTAGTGTCACTACATTAACTCTCAGTCCTAACTCTAATCCCTCACTTTCAAACTGTTGATTATAAAAAATACATTTATAATCACCTTGATCTTCCTGCTGGGAATTGTAAATATAGATACCGCAATCACCCTCTCCTACTACTAACATTGAAACTTAGCTAACTGTCCTAGAGTTCCTTCAACCCTAGTTCTCCTAACTTTTTTAATCTAACTTTTCTCCTAACTTTTTAAAACCATTCCACTGATTTATTCACAAAATCCCTTTACCACCAATTTTTTGAATATGTGATCGGGAAGTCCCCACCTGCTTCTGACTTCTTTACACACAGACTTGGCAAACGATTGAACATCTTTTAGCCTAGTTTGAAATCTCTTGGTGTAGGAATGTAACCAAGAATAACAGTCACCCCTTTTAACTTTATTTTTCAGACAGATTGTCTAATAGGCAGTCTAATAGATTGTCCTCCTTCCTATGATATTATCTTTTCAAGCAAATATGATTCCCAAAAACCCTACTCTTTTAAAATCTTCTACCAGACAGCCGTCTAGTGTACATCTTATTGTACAGTTCAATTTACACAATGCATCTCTTCCCAACAATGCAATAGGTATATGTTCTGATACCAGTATGTGTATTTTAATTTCTCTTTGATTTTTATAGCAGAGCTCAATTGGTTCCTTAAGAGTAATCAGCTGTTTTACTCCCTCAAATCCCTATCCTAATTAGTTAATTTTACATAGTGAGATGTGTAACCTCATCAGGCTCAACACAGATAAAAGCTTTTCCTCTATTCACCATCACTTCTCATAGTCCTTTGTTTTCACTTCAATTGTTAGATATTTTTTTCTTTTCCCTAATCGGTGCTATCAGCTGACACCCCCCTTTGGATCTTCTAGGCACTCTAGAATCCTTGCTCCTTTAAGGGTTCACCTGTCCTCCAGATGATCTTCACTTGCTCCTTTATCTTCCTCAGAAATTCCCTCTCTCCAGAAACTATCTATGGATATGATAACAACTTTTACCTCTAGTTGTGGCTGATACAATTGCATTTGACCTTGTTCAGTTGAAGCTGTAGCAGTGATTGTTGATTTGATTCACTCTGATTCTTCATAACCAAAGCTTCTCTTCTCCTTCTTCTTCTCCCCCAGTTGTATTTGATTGAGTTTTCTGAGAGTTTCTTGGTCCTGTTCTTTCTGGTTGTGTTCCTTTTTTCTGTACAAATCCACTTGATGGGCTATATGATCTGTATAGACACCTTTTGTCATGCTTCCAAGTCCAACCACCTCTACCAGTTTACTCCTTACTGGTGAGGGCAGTCCCATCTGCAATTTAGCTCTCAAAATTGACTGCTCAATTTGACTCACATCTGGATCATTTCCAGTAATATTTCTCCACACTTGATGAACTCTTGACACATAGGCTCTCGGATTTTCTTGTTGTCCTAGTGGGTCAATCACAATGTTATCAGGATGTACATTTGTTGGAAATGTATCTTTCAATGCTCTCCACAGACGATTCCTACTTGCAGCCAACAATTCAGGGTCGTTCACTGCAGTCCCCACATATCTATTGAGTCCCGCTCTCTGAAAAATGTATTCCATACCTGGAATCCCAAGGAGATTAGCCAAAAGTCTCTTAATGTCTCCTATAGCAGACTGTGTTCCCACTGTAATTTCTTCCAATTTTGAAATCCAAGGATAGGCTCCATCTTGAAGAGTAGGCAGCTTCTCAAGTATATCTGACATATCGGTACTTTGCAAAGGCTTATATTCTAAGTTTCGACCTCGAATGATCACCGGCATAATTTTCTTGCTAGTGCCCTCTTTCCTTGGCCTCAATGTATATTTTTTCTCAAATTCTTGGGATTCTTTTCTCAGCAGTTTCTTCTTCTGTATCTTCAGCTTCTTGAGTTGTTCCTCCAGTTCTTTTACTTCTCCTAAATCATTCGCTTTATCCAGGCATGATACGCATCGGTCTATATCTCTTTCTATTTCTTCTGTGCTAGTCATTGCTGGATAAAATCCTCTTGAATATGAAGCACCTTTACTCTCCCACTCTTTATCGCTGTCTTCATCTTTGCTTTTATCAGAACTCGAATCTCTTGTATTCTTCTTCTTCAAACATCCATCACCCCTTCTTTCCTCTCTTGCCAACCTCCGTCTGATCACAGGGTCATATCCACCCATGATCTCTTCTGAATCACTCTGATCATCATCATCATCATCATCATCTTCATCATCAAGTTCCATTCTCCTGAACCTCATTCTACCCTTAGTTTCCAGACATCTCGGTTTTTTCTTACTTCTGGAGTTTGGATTCATTTTTATGGTCGTTTCTGCTTGTCCTCTCTATTATTCGTTCATCTTCATCTCTGATGCAATAATCACCCTCCTGAACGATCACTGGAAGCTGAGGATAGACGTCCTTAAGCTCTACTTCTTCCTCATAAGGTGGGGGTCTTTTTGCTGAATCCGTATGTGAGAAAGGTGTACTGACTTCTGCCATTAGTTTTTCTGTCGCCTTTCCTTGTTTCACCATTTTCTCTATACCTTTTTTTAAATTTATTTTTATTTTATTTTTTGGGGGGGGGGATGGATCAGCTTAATATTGCAGATAGATTGTATCTTCTATCAATGTAATTGTCTGCATCACTTCCAATCCCCCATGTTTTATTTTATTTTTTATATATATATTCCCCTTTATTACTTTTCAACCCCACCATCCTTTCCCTACTTGGAGTAAATTAGTGAACAACAACGCCCAGGCCTCTACTTCCGGTCTATACTTACTATCTACACCTTATGGACAGAGTTAATTTTACAATAATTTTATATATATATATTTATTTATTTTTTTGCTCCTGAACCTCTTCTACTCTCAACCTCTCCGATCATTTTCATGATGTCCATCCGGTTTGCTTCTAAATGCCATATCTTTCTAACTGTGCTCTTTCCCAAAAGCTCCCAACATACAACCTATATACTTATTATGGACACAGTATGCTTACATTATTAGCTATCTTTGTTATTATTTGTTGTTATTTGTTATTAGTCCCATCCTTCAACTCTATTCAATACCTCCCATCTATCTCTTAACACCATCCATATAGGATTTCTATTTGCCATATATATTTCAACCGTACTGTGATGTTTTAGAAAAGTTCTGAACCTTTCTATTCTCATTGCTTCTACAGATTGTGAATTAAAAATAAACATTTTTGCTAAAAGTATTATTATATTATTGATTGATTGACTATGACTTTTCAGATCACCCAGTAATGCTATCTGCAAGGTTAGTTCCAGGTAAATATTGCAATCCTTTAGCCATTCCTGGACCTGTGTCCAAAAACAAGCTACAAATGGACAGAACCAAAACAAATGATCTAATGATTCTATCTCTTCACAGCAAAATCTGCAGAGCTGGGAAGATTGTATCCCCCATATAAATAACATTCTATTGGTAGCAAGAATTTTATATAATAATTTAAATTGAAAGATTCTAATTTTTGAATCCGGTGTCGTTTTGCGTGTCAGTTCATAAACACTATGCCATGGGATCGGTACGTCAAAGATCTCTTCCCAACTATTTTGCAATCTATATGGGACGGCTGTCAATCCTTTGGTCCTTAAGTGAAACTGATATACTTTTTTATTTATCACAGTTTTCCTTAACCAATTATGTTCTTTAATGCAAGGCCGACAGACAAGTTCCTTACTTTCTCCCCCTTCAACTTTCCTCTTCCACTTTTGCGGTAAGGCTGCAATTATTTGGTTGTAATTTTGGGTAGAGCAGACATTTCCATATGTTTTTGTTAGCTGCATGTGCGACATAACTCCACCAGTCCTACCGATGATATCATTTACGAAGATTATACCTTTTTTAAACATTCTGTCAAAAAATAAAGGTTTTTTGTCAATTAGTATATTTGAATTTAACCACAATATTTGTTGCATTATTTGTTCTGTCGTTTCTGGAGGATTAAATTGAAATTGCAACCAACTTTCTATGGCTTGTTTTAGAAATAGTGACATTTGGGAGATTATTTCCTTTTCAAATAACTGAAAGTGAGAGGTTGTAATCTGAATAAAGGGAAAAAGGCCTTTCTTGAACAGTGGGTGAGACAATCTTACTAATTTGCTTGAGAACCAGTTCGGATTTAAGTATAACTTTTGGATGACTGAAGATTTTAGTGATAGGTTTAATGCTTTAATATTTAATAATTTCTGTCCTCCGAATTCATATTCATTATATAAATATGCTCTTTTAATTTTGTCTGGCTTGCCGTTCCAAATAAAATTGAATATTTTTTTCTCATATAATTTAAAAAACTGTTTGCTAGGCGTAGGCAAGACCATAAGCAAATAGGTAAACTGGGATAATACTAAAGAGTTAATCAGGGTGATTTTTCCACAAATTGACAGGTATTTTCCTTTCCATGGTAGTAAGATCTTATCTATTTTTGCTAACTTTCTATTAAAATTTATTGAAGTGAGATCATTTATTTCCTTTGGGATATGTATTCCGAGTATATCCACATCACCTTTGTTTATTTTATCGCTGGCATCTTTTATCAGTTTTTGTCTGAGAATGAAGGACAACTTAAGAACACCCAGCTCTCTTTGTCTCTTTTCTTTACGTTGTTCCCTTTTTTTTCCTTTCTTTTGCTCTGCTTTATGAATTGACAGAAGCACTTTCATTATGTTGATTACATCAGGGTTAAGAGTCCCTTCCACTGGCCATGGTTGTTCAATGTCAGGCCAACGTTTGTTCCATTTGCCGGATATCCTTGCAATACCATTAACTAAAGGATTACTATTTTGTACTATATCAACAGGTGTAATTACCTTCATAGTCCTGATATCCTTTTTCCCCATTGTAACAACTCTTTTATATTCCTTTATTGTGAATTATTTTATTATTTTAGAATATATAGCTCATAGTGTCCTCCCTTTAATTATTAATATAAACTAAAAAAATGTTTTTTTTCTCTTCTCTAAATAATAAAATTAATCAATAAAAATATGAATATTCAAAAATAATATATATATATATTTTTTTAATTAAACAATTAATCAATAAATTTACGAATAATCAAAAATATTTTTTATTTTTTTATTTTACTAATTTATCAATTAGTGGCTATCTTACCACCTCCAATCAGGAAAAGTACAGGAAAGTAGACAACTTCAGAGCAATCCAAAAAGAAAATACCTATAATCCAGCAACACTACAGTACTCATAAACCCCATTGCTTAATAAGCATCCAATCATCTTAATTTTACAGAATAATGTCAGTACTCGATTCCCAACACAACTCTAATTAAACCCACTCATGCACAAAAACTCCAAAATGCAATTTTTATTTTCAATTGATCAGTCTGTTGCCAAGTCCCTGCCAAATTGTCATAACATCAAATATCCTGTAGGGGAAGGCTTTGTAAACAGAACAGCACTAGCCTGATTCTCTTTTGACTTGATCCTGTCGCAGCAGCCTCTGTCGCGTCACACCCTGTCACATGATGTACACGTCAGCACTTCCTCTCTTTCTCTCTCTCCTCTCGTTCCTCTTATCGTCTCTCATATGACAAAATAACAATGAAACAGACAAGAATTTAGTAGTTTATGCAGTCACTGATCTGCTTCAACCATTCATATTCACATTCGCGCTAAGAATTAACTCAGGAATCGCATAAATAGCTCAATAACATTTTTATTTTATTTATTTATTTAATTATTTTTATTTTTAATCCGTCCACATCTCTCTCTCTCATTTATCAATTCAATAGGTCTCAAGAAAACAGTTTCGTCGTCAAACAGCAGCCGATGTAACAACCAGAATACACCATTAGACTCTAAATCTCTACGTTCGTCTGCGTCTCCCCACAGCACAGTGTAGCAGAGGAGTGACCTATTTACCCCTACGTCACTCTAGTGTCGTAAAATCACACGCATGCGCAGTACATTCATCACTACGATTTCACAGTGGAGGTAGCTCTCTCCACTCCAGACAACAGAACGTTAGCAGTCTGCTATACCTCCTCTCTTTTACCCTTATAGACAAACAATAACACTTAACAGAGCTCACAAAACATAGGGCACCAAGCCCAAACTATCTAAACACACCTTTTGGTGGCTTGTCCCATTCCTATGGACCACCAAGGAAAAAATATTAAACATAACCCGCATCAAATGTAGGCATGTAGCATGAAAAATTAGCATGTAGCATGAAGCATAATTAGCAGGCCATGTTTAGCATTTCTCCCTCCGCCGTGCCGTAAAATTTCTTTGTTTGGTAAATTTGTGCTACCACGAGGACTGTGGAATTGAAACGAGTGGTTACATCAAACAAACAATTTGTCAACTGTCAGCTGAGAGGCAACATACAGTATCAATATACCACGGCCTCCAGTCCCCAGGACTCACCTAATCACACCTAACGCGTTATTAGGATTTCTGGCCCATCTTAGAGGTCGCCTTCATCAAAGGGCTTACCGTTGATCCACAGCGGTTCTAAGTTACATACATATGCCTAGGCCTTCCTTATTCCTCTCAATCGATTGTTCTTGAACTCTTATTCAAGCAAAATATCTCTATAGACACTATAGACACTCCCCCCTTTTGCGCTGTTTACCAGTGCAAAGAAATTTAGAATGGTTAGGCCAGACCCCTAGTCCACAGCAATAAAAGCAACACAAGCACACACCGGTCCCCAACGGTACATCTCTCCAGCGCACACACCCAGAAGCAGACGAAGGAAACACACACAAGACCGTGAGAAATCTCACCTTAAGCCGGCGTCTTGAGCGAGAGTCACGTCGTTGCTCATGAATGAAACACAGCAGAGACGCAGACCCGCCTCATCACTCGCCGCCAAATTTGTAGTGTCGAGTCAATGTTGCTAATTATGCTGTAACAAAGGAGTCCGCTTATACTGAGCTTTGATCATAAGTTTTATTCATATCACAAGATTTCAGCATAAGTTTACAGATGTCATGATCATCCGGAGAGCAGAGTCCCAAAAGAATATGTCTGCTCTAATGTTCTTTGTTCAAACCCAGTACTTATAATATTCCCCAAAATATGGGTGGCTCCCTCTACTGTCCAATCCCCTGTCTACAACACACACTCCCTGTCTTCTATGGGGCGTCACCCTAAAACAACTCCCTCTGAAACTAAATAAACATCCTCTCAGGTTCCACTTGAAAACATTAGCAAAGTCATAATCTTAATACACTACAATCTCAAGGCAGCTGGGACCATAGTCACCAAGAAAACAATTGGTAACACACTATGCCGTGAAGGACTGAAATCCTGCAGCACCCGCAAGGTCCCCCTGCTCAAGAAAGCACATATACAGGGCCGTCTGAAGTTTGTCAATGAACATCTGAATGATTCAGAGGAGAACTGGGTGAAAGTGTTGTGGTCAGATGAGACCAAAATCGAGCTCTTTGGCATCAACTCAACTCGCCGTGTTTGGAGGAGGAGGAATGCTGCTTATGACCCCAAGAACACCATCCCCACCGTCAAACATGGAGGTGGAAACATTATGCTTTGGGGGTGTTTTTCTGCTAAGGGGACAGGACAACTTCACCACATCAAAGGGACGATGGACGAGGCCATGTACCATCAAATCTTGGGTGAGAACCTCCTTCCCTCAGCCAGGGCATTGAAAATGTGTCGTGGATGGGTATTCCAGCATGACAATGACCCAAAACACACGGCCAAGGCAACAAAGGAGTGGCTCAAGAAGAAGCACATTAAGGTCCTGGAGTGGCCTAGCCAGTCTCCAGACCTTAATCCCATAGAATATCTGTGGAGGGAGCTGAAGGTTCGAGTTGCCAAACGTCAGCCTCGAAACCTTAATGACTTGGAGAAGATCTGCAAAGAGGAGTGGAACAAAATCCCTCCTGAGATGTGTGCAAACCTGCTGGCCAACTACAAGAAACGTCTGACCTCTGTGATTGCCAACAAGGGTTTTGCCACCAAGTACTAAGTCATGTTTTGCAGAGGGGTCAAATACTTATTTCCCTCATTAAAATGCAAATCATTTTATAACATTTTTGACATGCGTTTTTCTGGATTTTGTTGTTGTTTTTCTGTCTCTCACTGTTCAAATAAACCTACCATTAAAATGATAGACTGATAATTTCTTTGTCAGTGGGCAAACATACAAAATCAGCAGGGGATCAAATACTTTTTTCCCTCACTGTATATGCCATATCTTTCTAACTGTGCTCTTTCACAAAAGCTTTCAACCTATAGCCTATATACCTATTATGGACACAGTAAGCTTTACATTAGTTATCTTGTTGTTATTAGTTGTTGTTAGTTGTTATTAGTCCCATTCTTCAACTTCATTCAAATGAAAGTCAGATAAATGAAAAGATTTTTGCTAGGTTCTCGAGTTAATCAAATGTGTACCCGGGCTATTTGCATTGACCCTTTTTTGCACTGGCTCTCTTGCACTGACTCTATGCACACTCACTGGACTCTACCCAAACACTCACACTGCCTACGCTCATACACACAAAACACACACACATACATATTGACGCCGCACATACACATATTTTTACACGCTTCACATATGCTGCTGCTACTCTGTTCATACACACAAAACACACACTCATACATATTGACTCCACACATACACATCTTTTTATACGCTTCACATATGCTGCTGCTACTCTGTTTATTATATATCCTGATTGGCTAGTCACTTTTACCACTACCTACATATTACCTCAACTACCTCGTACCCCTGCACATTGACTCGGTACTCCTTGTATATAGCCTCGTTATTGTTATCTATTTTGTTACTATTTTCTATATTTATTTGCTCGTTTTCTTACTTTTTAAGTGCATTGTTGGGAAAGGGCTCGTAAGTAAGCATTTCACGATAAAGTCTACACCTGTTGTATTTGGCGCATATGACAAATAAAATTTGATTTGATTTATGATGAATTATGATTTTGTCCGTTAGAAGAATCAGAGTTTTCCGTCATTATTTTCATCATTCATTATTGCTGTAAAAGCTCATATCAAAACACAGAATTTCCTTTTTTTAATGTATATTTTTTTAAGACAGTATCTGACTTGAAAGAAATACGCCTCAGTACCACTGAGCAATAACAAAGTGAGTGTAGCCTGTAGGTAAAATTATGGAAAGTGAAACCATATTTTAAGCAGCTAACAAGCTCTCTCTCTCTCACTCTCAATTCAATTTCAATTTAAGGGCTTTATGTCAAGGGGTGCTGAAGGTGGGTGTGGTGCATGAATCAAGCGCAGGATGCAGAAGCTCAGTCCAAAAGACTTTAGTGCAATATTCACGTAGAAAATAAGCACAATAAGCCCGAAGGCGAAATAACGGCGCACACAGGCGTCAAACAAACGGCGCACTAACATGTGCGAAAAACCTCTCCAAAACACTGGAGGGAAGTACGTAGCTCCAACACAAAACAGTAGTAGTCTACCACAAAGTAGTCTACCACTGTGTACTCTCTGTTAAGGGCCAAATAGCATTCTAGTTTGCTCTGTTTTTTTGTTAATTCTTTCCAATGTGTCAAGTAATTCTCTTTTAGTTTTCTCATGATTTGGTTGGGTCTAATTGTGTTGTTGTTGTTGTCCTGGGGCTCTGTGGGGTCTGTTTGTGTTTGTGAAAAGAGCCCCAGGACCAGCTTATTTAGGGGACTCTTCTCCAAGTTAATCTCTCTGTAGGTGATGGCTTTGCTATGGAAGGTTTGGGAATCGCTTCTTTTTAAGTGGTTATAGAATTTAACGGCTCTTTTCTGGATTTTGATAATTAGCGGGTATCAGCCTAATTCTGCTCTGCATGCATTATTTGGTGTTTTTCGTTGTACACAGAGGATATTTTTGCAGAATTCTGCATGCAGATTCTCAATTTGGTGTTTGTCCCATTTTGTGGATTCTTGGTTGGTGAGTGGACCCCAGACCTCACAACCATAAAGAGCAATGGGTTCTATAACTGATTCAAGTATTTTTAGCCAGATCCTAATTGGTATGTCAAATTTTATGTTCCTTTTGATGGCATAGAAGGCCCTTCTTGCCTTGTCTCTCAGATCATTCACAGCTTTGTGGAAGTTACCTGTGGCGCTGATGTTTAGGCCGAGGTATGTATAGTTTTATGTGTGTTCTAGGGCAACGGTGTCTAGATGGAATTTGTATTTGTGGTCCTGGCAACTGGACCTTTTTTGGAAAACCATGATTTTTGTCTTACTGAAATTTACTGTCAGGGCCCAGGTCTGACAGAATCTATGCAGAAGATCTATGTGCTGATGTAGGCCCTACTTGGTTGGTGACCGAAGCACCAGATCATCAGCAAACAGTAGACATTTGACTTCAGATTCTAGTAGGGTGAGGCCGGGTGCTGCAGACTGTTCTAGTGCCCTCGCCAATTCGTTGATATATATGTTGAAGAGGGTGGGGCTTAAACTGCATCCCTGTCTCACCCCACGGCACTGTGTTTTTTGCCCATTTTAACCGCACACTTGTTGTTTGTGTATATGGATTTCATAATGTCGTATGTTTTTCCCCCAACCCCACTTTCCATCATTTTGAATAGCAGACTCTCATGCCAAATTGAGTCAAAAGCTTTTTTTTTATCAACAAAGCATGAGAAGACTTTGCCTTTGTTTTGGTTTGTTTGTTTGTCAATTAGGGTGTGCAGGGTGAATACGTGGTCTGTCTTTCGGTAATTTGGTAAAAAGCCAATTTGACATTTGCTCAGTACATTGTTTTCACTGAGGAAATGAACTAGTCTGCTGTTAATGATAATGCAGGGGATTTTCCCACGGTAGTTATTGGGGTCAAATTTGTCTCCTCTTTTATGTATTGGGGTGATCAGTCCTGGTGTTCTCAGGTCGTTTGTGCCTGTGTGTATTGTTATGTGGCTGGGTGATCCTAGTTGGTCCTCAGACGGTCTAGGGCGTGCTGGGTGTTTGGACACCAGAGTTTAGACACTGTGTGTTTGTTTGTTTTATTTTCTTGTATGTATTTCCCATTTGAGTCCAAAAGGAGTACAATCTATGGCTTGTGTATGTCCTCAGTGGGTGTGGGGGGGTCGTCAGGAGGGCTATCAGGGTGGCTGACAGGGGGGGGTGCTCAGAGGGGTTGGGATCCCCTGGGCTTGGCGTTCTTCATTTGTTTGTCTGGCTGTGATGTCGAGGCTATGGTCAGGGTCTAGGGTGTACTGTTCTGCTGCGGTGTCGAGACTTTGGCCAGGATCTGAGGTGGGCTGTTCTGCTGGCTTTTCTGCGGGGGTGGCCAGCTCTCTAATGAGTTATTCTCTGTCACCCGTCATCGTTCTCACCTTCTCCTCCAGCACTCTGATCCTCTCCTCTAGTGCTCTGTTCTTCTCCTGCTCCTGCTCTTTCTCCTGTTGATGTTGTATCACCACAGTCCAGAGTGCAGATATGCCTCTCTCCCCCTCCAGCTCTCCAGGTCTAGTTAAGGGGGTGTTGTGCTGAACCGTTGTCTGGGTCTGTGCTGACTGGAGTGTAGTCACCTGCTGTTCCAGCAGTACTCTGTGCTGGGAAGTTGACTTTCCGCTTGGGGTTGCTCGTCTGTGGGATTATTTAATGAAGAGGTCTGGTCTGACCCACTCGGGGTGGGGGTATCTTTCTCAAGGGAGAGCTTCTCCTGCTGAGCTATTTCTTTGATTAGGTGGAAGTCCAGCTGGAACTGTTTGGGGTTGCCCTGTACCAATACTGTTCCAGATTTATAGAGATTTATATTAGCTGACTCAGAGTCCTCGTTGTCTAGTATCCTGAGTTTCCACCCATCGCTAACACCCCCCCCCCCCCCCCCCCCCTTAACAGAGGGGTAGTGTGCTCGTATAGCACTGTGCCATGCCAGGGGATGGTCTGTAAAAGTCAGCAAAAATTGTCTCCTGATTTCCCATAAGGAGCTTCATTTTGCCATTGTTGGGCTCAAGTACTTTGACACCTCTCACTTTACACGTCAGTGCTAATTGAAGTTGTATCTCTTTGTACTAGCAAGTTTGGTAGCCTTAGCATTCAGTCCTTATAAAGTAAAATATAACATTGTAATGTATTTTTCTTATTGGTTTTTGAAAGTAAAAAAATAGCTTCCGACTAAACATTACTCACTCAGTTCCAGCTTGGATGATGTTTTCAGGTTTCTGTTTGTTTGCCAGAGCATTTGCTGTATAGCTTGGGAATAGTAATCCTTGGTGGTAGAAAGCCTTCCAGGTAATTCTGTCCAAAATCAGGTTCTAGGTTTGGAGTTTTGGTTTGGAATGAAGGTTATGTTGTGGAGGGTAGCATCCTGTATATGTCCCAGCCAAAAAATCCAAGTTTATCTAACTCTAAATCTATATTTTTTGTAAAAATATGCTGAAAAATGCAGGAGCAATGTCTTTGAGCTCTCTCTCTCTCTCTCTCTCTCTCTCTCTCTCTCTCTCTCTCTCTCTCTCTCTCTCTCTCTCTCTCTCTCATTCAACACAAATAGACTTGCATTTTAAAAATCGAGCTTCCATATCCACTTTCTTCTTTCCGTGGCACACTGAGAGATGCACTGCATAGTTATGAGTCTTTTCGTTTTTTTAGTTCACATGCTCTGCTCAGTCCACGATCACATCCCTTCCACGGAGAAACAATGGGAGCCGGGATATCTTATTACCCCATAGCAGCCCAGCCCCCAGCCCTATCTCAGCTAGCTCACAGTGATCTCTGTGGCTCACAGATCCTTAATGATGGGTTATACTTCCACTGCTCCTTTCATCCCAGAACAGAGCACAGCTTCACATCATGCCAGGCAGCCAGCCGGCAGGCAGGCGGTGTGACTCACCTACAAACGACTACAACACTGATCATATGATATGATGGAGTGGGGACTCTTGTGGTTCTGCACTTAGAAGCATTTCCTTATTTAAGTTGGAATTGTACTGTACAGTACATCTTGCAATATACTATATGTTCACATTAGTGTGTACATCACACATAGTAGCCTACAGGATATGCAGTCCCACTTTGAATTAAGTACAACTTATAAAGGCTTTATATAGTATACATAAAGGCTTCATAAGCACTACATAAATGCTTCACAAATCATCTATAAGCAAATGGGATACTTTACAAATGGTGTATAAAGGGTGACATCAAATCAAATCAAACTTTATTTACATAGCACATTGTTACAACAGATGCATTTCAAGGTGCTTAACAAATCAAATAATAGTCATAAGGACATAACAATTCTAACTGTAGGGTAAATTGCAAAATGTGACATAGCATAGCACTATGTATGTTTATAGACCATTTATAGAGTATGACATATGCTTATAGATTATTTGTGAAGCATATATGTGGTGCTTTTATAAATTGTACTTTGTTTAAAGTGGGACCGGATAGGTTATAGTGTATTTGTACATTAGTGCATACTGTATATGGTTGGACCCCCCTTTGCCTCCAGAACAGCCTGAATTCTTCGGGGCATGGAAACGTTGCTCAATTGGTATCAATTGAGCAACCATTACACCACCACCACCAGCCTGTACCTTTGACGCCAGACAGGATGGGGCCATTGACTAGTGTCATCAGCATGACGCAACAGGAACCGGGATTCGTCGGACCAGGCAGTGTTTTTCCACTCCTCAATTGCCCAGTGTTGGTGATTGCGTGCCCACTGGAGCCACTTCTTTTTATTTTTAGCTGATAGGAGTGGAACATGGTGTTGTTGTCTGCTGCAATAGCCCATCCGTGACAAGGATTGACGAGTCGTGCGTTCAGAGATGCCTTTCTGCACACCACTGTTGTACTGCTCCATTATTTGCCTGTTTATGGCCTGCCCATTAGCTTGCATGATTCTCATTCGACCTCTCATCAATTAGTTGTTTTTGCCCACAGGACTGCCGCTGACTGGATGTTTTTTGTTTGTTGCACCATTCTCAGTAAACCCTAGACACTGTTGTGCGTGAAAAGCCCAGGAGGCCGGCCATTTCTGAGATACTGGAACCGGCGCGCCTGGCACCGGCGATCATACCACGCTCAAAGTCGCTTAGGTCACTCGTTTTGCCCATTCTAACGTTCAAACGAACAGTAACTGAATGCCTCAATGCTTTGTCTGCCTGCTTTATATAGCTCTCTTTCTCCACTCTCTCTCTCCCTCTACCCCCCTCTCGCACTCTGATTGACAGGAGAACCACTGTAGGCGTATAAAGATCCTGGGAGACTGTTACTACTGTGTGTCAGGTCTGACCCAGCCCAAGACTGACCACGCCCACTGCTGTGTGGAGATGGGCCTGGACATGATCGACACCATCACGTGAGTCTATAGGTTTATGGTAAACACTTACTCAGTCATTGCTAGCTCCTTGGAGCATAGCGCTACGGCATTTGTCTCTCCACGACGTCCTGTTCTGGGCCAGGTCCTGGGCTGATGTGGTGTTATGTCCCAGGTTGTATAAGTCGTCCATGGTAAACACATCACCTGTATATGTTTATGGTTGACTGATAAAGCACGTCAGTCATTGTGATGTTAGGGTCAGTGTTGACATCTGTTAATGACAGTATTATGTAGGTACAGACACATTGAGTTGTGATGGACACCATATCACATAGCTCTTTATGGCTCTATGGAATGAGCCTGCTGCATGGCTTTCAGCCATTATATTGATTAATTTGGTTTGACCAGGGATAAAAGCCAGACTGAAGACTGGGGATATTTTGATATTCTCTATTCTTCTCATCTAAACCACTGTGGTTCAAGTTAGTCCTGGCTGAAGGATTCCTTAGGTGGATTGTCATTGGCTGCTATGAATACATGCCAAGACTGCAGATAGAGTTGAGAGTGGAATCTCATTTGAAGGCGAAGGAATTGAAATGCATTTGGATGCTTCTTTATGAAGCGTGAAAGTGTTTGTCTCATTTGCATGTCCTGCACAATTTGGAGAAAGAAGAAAGAGCTCAACACTTCAATAAGGTGTATCCCATTCCGTGTTAAATGCATGGCCATTGGCTTGGTCTTATATGACTCTATGTGCACAGGGCCACACAGGATGTCAGTATTCATAAATAGACAATATAGGACTATACACAGACACATAGGGCTACAATACACAATGAAAACACTTGCCTTTTTATGTTAACGGTAGATTAATATGCATATTCATTCCTATTCCTATTGGTGACCAGTGTAGCATTTTGCCCTGTTTATTGAGAGTCTAGAGATTGCTCTTAAATCTCATCCTGCTCCTTCCATATGGGTGGAATTTTCCTCTGTCTGCACTCTTACGTAAAAAAAAAAAAAGAGTTTAGAATCCGGAGGAGCAACCATTTTGTCCTTCTGGCTTATCTCCCCAGAACATGTGCACTTTTTCCTCCAGAGAGAGGGAGGGAGGGAGGGAGGGAGGTTAGAACTCAGCTGCCTGGTCTGTCTTTATTATTAGGTGAAGAGGAGCAGCACCATTTATATCATGGAAGAATAACATTTGTGGAATTTGTGACATTGGCTGCTAAGGCAAGACATGATTTGTATACAGTAACGCTATAGTACACACACACACACACACACATCTACTCGTACACACTCTCACACACACACATGCATGCAGGCACACTTAGGGACTTGGCACTTGGCTCGCAGGCAGGTACACAAGCACGTACGTACGTACGCACGCACGCACTCAATCACACACACATACACACACAATCACACACACATACACACACAATCACACACACCTACACACAGTATCAATGTTATAATATTGTAATGACTCTCCTCATGCACCTGCAGGTCAGTAGCGGAGGCCACGGAGGTGAATCTGAACATGCGTGTGGGTCTCCACACGGGCCGGGTTCTGTGTGGGGTCCTGGGACTTAGGAAGTGGCAGTATGACGTATGGTCCAACGACGTCACACTGGCCAATGTGATGGAGGCAGGGGGACTGCCTGGGTTAGTACCAGTTACCACCATGCCATGCCAAAATCTACTGTCCCAACTTCACACACAACAACAAACACACAATGCAGGCTGTGAGCAGAACCTCTGGAGCGATTAGGGGTTAAGTGCCTTGCTCTAGGGCACAACAGCATTAGGTAGCACCACATGAGGCTGACTCTGTATGTGTTTCTCCTTCTCCACCAGGAAGGTCCATATCACCAAGGCGACCCTGGACTCCCTGAATGGAGACTATGAGGTTGAGCCAGGCAACGGTCATGAGAGAAATGCCTTCCTCCTCAAACACCAGATCGAGACCTTCTTCATTGTGCCAACTCACCGACGGAAGGTGTGTTTGTGTTTGTGTGTGTTTGTGTCTGGGTGAGTGTGTGTGTGTGTGTGTGTGTGTGTGTGTGTGTGTGTGTGTGTACAGTATGTGAGATCTGCTTGGGAGAGGATGATCAAGAGTTTGTGCATGTGTGTATGTGTGTGTAGGATTAGAGGTGTTTGTATGTGTGTGTGAGGATGAGTGTGTATGTGTGTTTATAAAAATAGACACACATTTTAGGACATACAGTGGGGAAAAAAAGTATTTAGTCAGCCACCAATTGTGCAAGTTCTCCCACTTAAAAAGATGAGAGAGGCCTGTAATTTTCATCATAGGTACACGTCAACTATGACAGACTAATTGAGAATTTTTTTCTCCAGAAAATCACATTGTAGGATGTTTAATGAATTTATTTGCAAATTATGGTGGAAAATAAGTATTTGGTCACCTACAAACAAGCAAGATTTCTGGCTCTCACAGACCTGTAACTTCTTCTTTAAGAGGCTCCTCTGTCCTCCACTCGTTACCTGTAATAATGGCACCTGTTTGAACTTGTTATCAGTATAAAAGACACCTGTCCACAACCTCAAACACTCACACTCCAAACTCCACTATGGCCAAGACCAAAGAGCTGTCAAAGGACACCAGAAACAAAATTGTAGACCTGCACCAGGCTGGGAAGACTGAATCTGCAATAGGTAAGCAGCTTGGTTTGAAGAAATCAACTGTGGGAGCAATTATTAGGAAATGGAAGACATACAAGACCACTGATAATCTCCCTCGATCTGGGGCTCCACGCAAGATCTCACCCCGTGGGGTCAAAATGATCACAAGAACGGTGAGAAAAAATCCCAGAACCACACGGGGGGACCTAGTGAATGACCTGCAGAGAGCTGGGACCAAAGTAACAAAGCCTACCATCAGTAACACACTACGCCGCCAGGGAATCAAATCCTGCAGTGCCAGACGTGTCCCCCTGCTTAAGCCAGTACATGTCCAGGCCCGTCTGAAGTTTGCTAGAGTGCATTTGGATGATCCAGAAGAGGATTGGGAGAATGTCATATGGTCAGATGAAACCAAAATAGAACTTTTTGGTAAAAACTCAACTCGTCGTGTTTGGAGGACAAAGAATGCTGAGTTGCATCCAAAGAACACCATACCTACTGTGAAGCATGGGGGTGGAAACATCATGCTTTGGGGCTGTTTTTCTGCAAAGGGACCAGGACGACTAATCCGTGTAAAGGAAAGAATGAATGGGGCCATGTATCGTGAGATTTTGAGTGAAAACCTCCTTCCATCAGCAAGGGCATTGAAGATGAAACGTGGCTGGGTCTTTCAGCATGACAATGATCCCAAACACACCGCCCGGGCAACGAAGGAGTGGCTTCGTAAGAAGCATTTTAAGGTCCTGGAGTGGCCTAGCCAGTCTCTAGATCTCAACCCCATAGAAAATCTTTGGAGGGAGGAGAAAGTCCGTGTTGCCCAGCGACAGACCCAAAACATCACTGCTCTAGAGGAGATCTGCATGGAGGAATGGGCCAAAATACCAGCAACAGTGTGTGAAAACCTTGTGAAGACTTACAGAAAACGTTTGACCTGTGTCATTGCCAACAAAGGGTATATAACAAAGTATTGAGAAACTTTTGTTATTGACCAAATACTTATCCCACCAACCCACTTAAAAAGATGAGAGAGGCCTGTAATTTTCATCATAGGTACACGTCAACTATGCAAATAAATTCATTAAAAATCCTACAATGTGATTTTCTGGATTTTTTTTCCTCATTTTGTCTGTCATAGTTGACGTGTACCTATGATGAAAATTACAGGCCTCTTTCATCTTTTTAAGTGGGAGAACTTGCACAATTGGTGGCTGACTAAATACTTTTTTTCCCCACTGTAGATCTCATTTGTTCTTATAGGAGTTCACATAGGTTCAGTGATGACATCTGCTTAACATGAAGTAAGCCTACTAGCTAGCAGTAATCTAGACGTTAGGATTCCTGGTTTTTACCCAGGCGGCCCAGGTTCAACTCCCGGTATCGGAACTCGCATTTTTGGCAGCACGTAGCCTAGTGGTTAGAGCATTGGGTCAGTAACCGAAAGGTCGTTAGTTGGAATCCCCGAGCCGACAAGGTGAAACATCTGTCGATGTACCCTTGAGCAAGGCACTAAACCCTAATTGCTCCAGGGTCGCCATTGATAATGGCTGACCCTAGCCGTGACCACACTCTCTGAGGTTGTCTCAGGGGGAGCTGGGATATGCAAAAAATACATTTCTAATTCACATGTGTATAAATTGTACATGTGTGAAATAGGACAAATATAAGCACCCACCAAATTAATAATACATTATTATACTAGACATACTTAGTTGTACTAGGAAATACAGTATGGGACATAACCTTGAGCATACTTGAACATATACAGTACTCGATATAACAGTGGATGTACTTGGAAATACATACATGAACTGAACATAACCTTGGCATACTGTAGTGTGACTGCCAGAAGCTAGGACAGATAAAACATTTTAATAGGACTACCTGGTAAAATGGAGTCCAGATTGAAAAAAGACTTAACCTCTCATTAGAGTGCGTTTTCATCTTAAGGTGAGATTGAATAGGTCTGGAAAGACAGTACTTTAGTGCTGTAGTACTGTAGGTCTACATGTTCAATATGCTGTGTGTATACTAGAAAGTGTTAGGTACGTGAGTTGTCACTCACTCACGTTGGAAGGGTTGTTCAGATCAGATGGGTTCCCCTACAGTCTTGCTGATGTTCGGCCTCATGTTTGACACTGTCTTGTCAACAGCCTGTGGCAGCAACACACGCATGCACACACACACACACACACACACACACACACACACTACCCAACGCTCCATACCCTCACAATCTGTCATTACTCCAAATGTGTATATATATATATATACACACAGTGAGGGGAAAAAAGTATTTGATCCCTTGCAGATTTTGTACGTTTGCCCACTGACAAAGACATGATCACTCTATAATTTTAATGGTAGGTTTATTTGAACAGTGAGAGTCAGAATAACAACAAAAAAATCCAGAAAAACGCATTTCAAAAATGTTACAAATTCATTTGCATTTTAATGAGGTAGTTGGCCAGCAGGTTTGCACACATCTCAGGAGGGATTTTGTTCCACTCCTCTTTGCAGATCTTCTCCAAGTCATTAAGGTTTCGAGGCTGACGTTTGGCAACTCGAACCTTCAGCTCCCTCCACAGATATTCTATGGGATTAAGGTCTGGAGACTGGCTAGGCCACTCCAGGACCTTTAATGTGCTTCTTCTTGAGCCACTCCTTTGTTGCCTTGGCCGTGTGTTTTGGGTCATTGTCATGCTGGAATACCCATCCACGACACATTTTCAATGCCCTGGCTGAGGGAAGGAGGTTCTCACCCAAGATTTGATGGTACATGGCCTCGTCCATCGTCCCTTTGATGCGGTGAAGTTGTCCTGTCCCCTTAGCAGAAAAACACCCCCAAAGCATAATGTTTCCACCTCCATGTTTGACGGTGGGTATGGTGTTCTTGGGGTCATAGGGAGCATTCCTCCTCCTCCAAACACGGCGAGTTGAGTTGATGCCAAAGAGCTCGATTTTGGTCTCATCTGACCACAACACTTTCACCCAGTTCTCCTCTGAATCATTCAGATGTTCATTGGCAAACTTCAGACTGCCCTGTATATGTGCTTTCTTGAGCAGGGGGACCTTGCGGGCGCTGCAGGATTTCAGTCCTTCACGGCGTAGTGTGTTACCAATTGTTTTCTTGGTGACTATGGTCCCAGCTGCCTTGTGATCATTGACAAGATCCTCCCGTGTAGTTCTGGGCTGATTCCTCACCGTTCTCATGATCATTGCAACTCCACGAGGTGAGATCTTGCATGGAGCCCCAGGCCGAGGGAGATTGACAGTTATTTTGTGTTTCTTCCATTTGCGAATAATCGCACCAACTGTTGTCACCTCCTCACCAAGCTGCTTGGCGACGATCTTGTAGCCCATTCCAGCTTTGTGTAGGTCTACAATCTTGTCCCTGACATCCTTGGAGAGCTCTTTGGTCTTGGCCATGGTGGAGAGTTTGGAATCTGATTGATTGATTGCTTCTGTGGACAGGTGTCTTTTATACAGGTAACAAACTGAGATTAGGAGCACTGCCTTTAAGAGTGTGCTCCTAATCTCAGCTTGTTAGCTGTATAAAAGACACCTGGGAGCTAGAAATCTTTCTGATTGAGAGGGGGTCAAATACTTATTTCCCTCATTAAAATGCAAATCAATTTATAACATTTTTGACATGCGTTTTTCTGGATTTTGTTGTTGTTATTCTGTCTCTCACTGTTCAAATAAACCTACCATTTAAAATTATAGACTGATCATGTCTTTGTCAGTGGGCAAACGTACAAAATCAGCAGGGGATCAAATACTTTTTTACCTCACTATATATCTATCTGCCTGCCTGTCCGCCTGCCTGCCCGCCTGCCTGCCCGCCTGCCCGCCTGCCCGTCTGCCCGCCTGCCCGTCTGCCTGTCTGTCTGTCTGTCTGTCTGTCTGTCTGTCTGTCTGTCTGTCTGTCTGTACTATATATACAAAAGTATGTGGTCACCCCTTCAAATTAGTGGACTTGGCTATTTCAGCCACACCCGTTGCTGACAGGTGTATAACATCGAGCACACAGCCATGCAATCTCCATAGACAAACATTGGCTGAAGAGTTCAGTGACTTTCAACGTGGCACCGTCATAGGATGCCACCTTTCCAACAAGTCAGTTCGTCAAGTTTCTGCCCTGCTAGAGCTGCCCCGGCCAACTGTAAGTGATGTTATTGTGAATTGGAAACGTCTAGGAGCAACAACGGCTCAGCCGCGAAGTGGTAGGCTACACAAGCTCACAGAACGGGACCGCCGAGTGCTGAAGCACGTAAAGATCGTCTGTCCTCGGTTGCAACACTCACTACCGAGTTCCAAACTTTAGAAGCAACGTCAGTACAAGACTGTTCGTCGGGATCTATCTATCTCCTCTCCTGCTATCTCCTTCTCCTACCCTACCCTATCCTCGCCTTGCAGACTTTATTAGGTCTGGAGAGAGGGGCTGACTTCCTAATGCCTGACGCCTGTGCATTTATCATGTGCTGCTTGGCTATTCTACTGGCACACTGTAAAGAAATGAACAATGCACAGTCTGGTGAGGTGCTGAGACTGCTGACTAATGGAAGATAAATGAAACAGTCAAGGCTCTTCAGCCGGAACGTTGGTTAATAAATCCACAAGCAAGGAGAGATGAGTGTACGACTTTCTTTAGCAATTGTACACTTTTATCACATTATGTAAGAGTATATGTATGTGGATCCTTATATGAACCTTCACAGTAGTGTCACAGTGTCTCAGAAGGCCGTTCAACCACCCTGTCTTCTTCTACTCTCCTCCTCTGTCAGATGTGGGACACTTGACTAAGGTTGTGGCCCAAATGGCTCTCTATGAAGTGCACCAATTTTGAACAATTGCACTAAATAGGAAATAGGGTGCCATTTAAGACACACACTTGGTTAATCCTCTTAATAGACGAGCCGACAGCTCTACTTCATCTAAGAGAAGAGAGAGAGAAGAGACGCCACAGGGAGAGTTGTTTGCATGTGTTTGTGTTTGTGTTTGTGTACTGTAATCTGGGGTGAAACCATATCTACTGAAGTGTATCTACTGTATCATAGTGTGTATTTTAACCCCTGCTCTCACTGCTTGTTTGTTGACAGATATTCCCAGGATTGATTCTGTCGGATATAAAGCCTGCCAAAAAGATGAAGTTTAAGACGGTGTGCTACTTGCTGGTGCAGCTCATGCACTGTAGGAAGATGTTCAAGGCCGAGATACCCTTCTCAAATGCCATGAACTGTGAGGATGGTGACAAGGTAAGGGCTTTGTGTGTGTGTTATGTAAGGGAGTGTAGAGACAGAGAAGTTGTATGTGTATACATGAAATGTGTTCATGTGTGTGTACATGCATGTGCGTGTGTATTGTGTGTGTGTGTGTGTGTGTGTGTGTGTTGTGTAAGGGAATGTAGAGAGGGAGAGGCGTTGTATGCGCGTGTGTGTGTGTGTGTGTATGTGTGTGCAAGCGTGCGGGTGTGTGTGCGTGCAAGTGTGTGTGTCCTCAATGAGGAGTACCAGCCACCCAGACTTAGTTGACCTTCATCAGCTTACTTTCAAATCCTCTGGTAATCTGGCTAAGTGTCAGTGTGTTTACTTGACCTGCTATTCTTGTGAAGAAATCCTGAGGTCTGGCTACAGTTCAACTCTGGCTCAGGGTATTTAAATGCAGATGCTCAGGTCTGTGTGGGTGTGTGTGGAAAAAGGAGGTGTAGTTCAGCGGATAAGAACCAAAATAATCTCGCACTTTCAGATAAAAGCATGAAACTTGGTACACTCACCTACCTCTACACTTATGTAATATGTCATAGAGCTGTGACTATGTAAAGTTAATACGATCATCTCTAACTGAGTTTGAAACTGTTTCCGTTTGCTTCGTGATAACCCTGGATGAAAGCATGTAGACATAGACAAGATAATACACAGGAGTGGAAAAGGACAGTGTAAATATACTCGACACAGAATGAGAGATTAAGATTCAGGCCACACACACACTCTCTCCAGGCTGTCGGAAATGACACAGACTCAGGGAGAGAAGTAGAGAGAGAGAGATAGAGGGTGACGGGAGAGGAGGAAGGAGAGAAAGGATGAGTGCGCTCAGTGCAGGCGTGGGTGTGTGATGTGATGAGTGTCCTATGCTCCCCAGACCATCTCCAAACGATTGGGTCATATGCAGAAGTTCACATCCTGTGGTGAATATATTAGAGTGGGAGATAGAGAAACAAAGAGAGAGAGAGAGACAAAGAGAGAGAGATAAAGAGATAAAAAGAGAGAGAGAGACAAATAGAGAGTGTGGGAGAGAGAGGGAGAAACTGAAGAGAGAGACTAGAGAGAGCGAGAGAAAGACAGGAGAGGAAAGGGGTGAGAGACAGGCTTTTAACACAGACATATAAACACTCATTAGCATAAACAATGAACACACACCTCCAAAACAACCAACAGAACGTGAGGGGTGTTAAAGGATGAAGGATGATGAGGATGAATTCAGTGGGGTGTGTGTTAACCTTCCTCAACATTCCTCATTCGCTCTGTCTCCCCCCTGTCCTCATTATGAAGCTACTCTCTTCAGCCACTCCTCGCCTACCAACTGGCTCTCACACTGTTATACTGATGGGCTTTAGTCTGTACAGCTCACTGACTTTCTACCTTTATCCAGGAAGACTCACTCAGGCTTCATCCCAAATGGCACCCTATTCCCTATATAGTGCACTACGAAGGGAATAGGGTGCCATTTGGGACGTATCCTCATTCTCTTTGGCGTTAAATCACTGCTTCTGCTCTACTGCCCCACATAGCGTAGTGTACAATAATGATGCTCACTTCCGATGGACACTTAAGGAAAGGGTGTTTAGTTGGGTCAGAGAATTAATGTTACCTGTAGAGTGAATACTGAATGTTACCTGTAGAGTGAATACTGAATGTTACCTGTAGAGTGAATACTGAATGTTACCTGTAGAGTGAATAATGAATGTTAACTGTAGATGGAATAATGGATTTTTTGTTTGTTGTGTGAAGTTAAGCATTTATTATGTTGATGTCACTTATTGACTAATGTGAAGTCAAGTCAACCACAATGATTGACTTTGTTTCATTGCCCTTATTCACGTTTTAGTTTTGAGTACTACTAGAACAAACCTCTTCTTACTCCATGGTCAATATTGTTGTTGAATGGTTTGTGATATACAGTTGAAGTCGGAAGTTTACATACACCTTAGCCAAATACATTTAAACTCAGTTTTTCACAATTCCTGACATTTAATCCTAGTAAAAATTCCCTGTCTTAGGTCAGTTAGGATCACCACTTTATTTTAAGAATGTGAAATATCAGAATAATAGTAGCGAGAATGATTTATTTCAGCTTTTATTTATTTCATCACATTCCCAGTAGGTCAGAAGTTTACATACACTCAATTCGTATTTGGTAGCATTGCCTTTAAATTGTTTAACTTGGGTCAAACGTTTCAGGTAGCCTTCCACAAGCTTCCCACAATAAATTGGGTGAATTTTGGCCCATTCCTCCTGACAGAGCTGGTGTAACTAAGTCAGGTTGGTAGACCTCCTTGCTCCCACACGCTTTTTCAGCTCTGCCCACACATTTTCTATAGGATTGAGGACAGGGCTTTGTGATGGCCACTCCAATACCTTGACTTTGTTGTCCTTAAGCCATTTTGCCACAACTTTGGAAGTATGCTTGGGGTCATTGTCCATTTGGAAGACCCATTTGCGACCAAGCTTTAACTTCGTGACTGATGTCTTGAGATGTTGCTTCAATATATCCACATAATTTTCCTTCCTCATGATGCCATCTATTTTGTGAAGTGCACCAGTCCCTCCTGCAGCAAAGCACCCCCACAGCATGATGCTGCCACCCCCGTGATTCACGGTTCGGATGGTGTTCTTTGGCTTGCAAGCTCCCCCTTTTTCCTCCAAACATAACAATGGTCATTATGGCCAAACAGTTCTTGTTTCATCAGACCAGAGGACATTTCTCCAAAAAGTACAATCTTTGTCCCAATGTGCAGTTGCAAACTGTAGTCTGGCTTTTTTATGGTGGTTTTGGAGCAGTGGCTTCTTCCTTGCTGAGTGGTCTTTCAGGTTATGTCGATATAGGACTTGTTTTACTGTGGATATAGATAATTTTGTACCTGTTTCCTCCAGCATCTTCACAAGGTCCTTTGCTGTTGTTCTGGGATTGATTTGCACTTTTCGCACCAAAGTACGTTCATCTCTAGGAGACAGAATGCGTCTCCTTCTTGAGCGGTATGACGGCTGCGTGGTCCCATGGTGTTTATACTTGCATACTATTGTTTGTACAGATGAACGTTGTACCTTCAGAGGTTTGGAAATGGCTCCCAAGGATGAACCAGACTTGTGGAGCTCTACGATTTTTTTTCTAAGGTCTTGGCTGATTTCTTTTGATTTTCCCATGATGTCAAGAAAAGCGGCACTGTGTTTGAAGGTAGGCCTTGAAATACATCCACAGGTACACCTCCAATTTTCTTTTACATTTTAGCAGACGCTCTTATCCAGAGCGACTTACAGTTAGTGAGTGCATACATTTTCATACTCAAATGATGTCAATTAGCCTATCAGAAGCTTCTAAAGCCATAACATAATTTTCTGGAATTTTACAAAGCTGTTTAAAGGCACAGTCAACTTAGTGTATGTAAACTTCTGACCAACTGGAATTGTGATACAGTGAATTATAAGTGAAATAATCTGTCTGTAAACAATTGTTGGTAAAATGACTTGTGTCATGCACAAAGTAGATGTCCTAACCGACTTGCCAAAACTATAGTTTGTTAACAAGAAATTTGTGGAGTGGTTGAAAAACAAGTTTTAATGACTCCAACCTAAGTGTATGTAAACTTCCGACTTCAACTGTACGTGCTAAATAGGGTTGTCACAATACCAGTATCGTGATGCTCAGAAGTATCATGGCAAGG
This sequence comes from Coregonus lavaretus, assembly GCF_964263955.1. Lineage (NCBI taxonomy): Eukaryota > Metazoa > Chordata > Actinopteri > Salmoniformes > Salmonidae > Coregonus > Coregonus lavaretus. Next base: position 16,975,057 of record NC_140010.1, read on the forward strand.
AAACAAAACATGAGGTAGATTTAATTTATTGAGGAAAAAAGCCCTAATGTTTGAAACAAACATTATTATGTTGTCATCCAGAGTCACATTTGTTTATTTTCCAAGCTATTGCACACATGATTTTACATAAAGTAGGTTTTCAAAGGACCAAAGACTTTCTCCTGCTTTGTGTTTTCTTTTTTGGCATGGAAAATCGAATATTGCGATATTGCGATATTGCAATACTGGTATCGTCACAAACATACCTAAATGCAGTTAAGTATAAACTGTCTCTACCCCACAGTGATCCTCAACAATAGACAGTAAAAGCCCAGTAGTATTTTTCCTCCATGCCCCATTGTTTTGAACAGCTGGTATCAAACCCTCTGAACGTAGTTAAGTCAGGACTCCGTTTCCCACAATGCTGTGCCACAGCGGAGGGCCCTACGGACGGCTCCAGATAAGCTGCGGAACCGGACATCGGTGTCAGCTAACGTGACCCAGGCCAGCCCGGGCACGCGGGTCAACCGCTACATTGGTCGTCTGATCGAGGCGAGGCAGACAGAGTCGGACACAGCTGACCTCAACTTCCTTACACTGATGTACAAGTGCTCTGAGCGCGAGCAGAGGGTGAGTGACTGTACTACACTTACAACATATACAGTGAGGGAAAAAAGTATTTGATCCCCTGCTGATTTTGTACGTTTGCCCACTGACAAAGACATGATCAGTCTATAATTTTAATGGTAGGTTTATTTGAACAGTAAGAGACAGAATAACAACAACAAAATCCAGAAAAACGCATGTCAAAAATGTTAGAAATTGATTTGCATTTTAATGAGGGAAATAAGTATTTTACCCCCTCTCAATCAGAAATATTTCTGGCTCCCAGGTGTCTTTTTATACAGGTAACGAGCTGAGATTAGGAGCACACTCTTAAAGGGAGTGCTCCTAATCTCAGTTTGTTACCTGCATAAAAGACACCTGTCCACAGAAGCAATCAATCAATCAGATTCCAAACTCTCCACCATGGCCAAGAACAAAGAGCTCTCCAAGGATGTCAGGGACAAGATTGTAGACCTACACAAGGCTGGAATGGGCTACAAGACCATCAGCAAGCAGCTTGGTGAGAAGGTGACAACAGTTGGTGCGATTATTCGCAAATGGAAGAAACACAAAATAACTGTCAATCTCCCTCGGCCTGGGGCTCCATGCAAGATCTCACCTCGTGGAGTTGCAATGATCATGAGAACGGTGAGGAATCAGCCCAGAACTACACGGGAGGATCTTGTCAATGATCTCAAGGCAGCTGGGACCATAGTCACCAAGAAAACAATTGGTAACACACTACACCGTGAAGGACTGAAATCCTGCAGCGCCCACAAGGTCCCCCTGCTCAAGAAAGCACATATACATGCCCGTCTGAAGTTTGCCAATGAACATCTGAATGATTCAGAGGAGAACTGGGTGAAAGTGTTGTGGTCAGATGAGACCAAAATCCAGCTCTTTGGCGTCAACTCAACTCGCCGTGTTTGGAGGAGGAGGAATGCTGCCTATGACCCCAAGAACACCATCCCCACCGTCAAACATGGAGGTGAAAACATTATGCTTTGGGGGTGTTTTTCTGCTAAGGGGACAGGACAACTTCACCGCATCAAAGGGACGATGGACGGGGCCATGTACCGTCAAATCTTGGGTGAGAACCTCCTCCCCTGAGCCAGGGCATTGAAAATGGGTAGTGGGTGGGTATTCCAGAATGACAATGACCCAAAACACACGGCCAAGGCAACAAAGGAGTGGCTCAAGAAGAAGCACATTAAGGTCCTGGAGTGGCCTAGCCAGTCTCCAGACCTTAATCCCATAGAAAATCTGTGGAGGGAGCTGAAGGTTCGAGTTGCCAAACATCAGCCTCGAAACCTTAATGACTTGGAGAAGATCTGCAAAGAGGAGTGGGACAAAATCCCTCCTGAGATGTGTGTAAACCTGGTGGCCAACTACAAGAAACGTCTGACCTCTGTGATTGCCAACAAGGGTTTTGCCACCAAGTACTAAGTCATGTTTTGCAGAGGGGAGGTTTTTTGTTGTTATTCTGTCTCTCACTGTTGAAATAAACCTACCATTACAATTATAGACTGATCATGTCTTTGTCAGTGGGCAAACGTACAAAATCAGCAGGGGATCAAATACTTTTTTCCCTTGATGACGGCTTTGCACACTCTTGGCATTCTCTCAACCAGCTTCATGACGTAGTCACCTGGAATGCATTTCAATTAACAGGTGTGCCTTGTTAAAGGTTGATGCGTTTTAGCCAATCAGAAATTGCAGCACAAATAAATGCTTCACAGAGTTCAAGTAACAGACACATCTCAACATCAACTGTTCAGAGGAGACTGCGTGATTCAGGCTTTCATGGTCGAATTGCTGCAAAGAAACCACTACTAAAGGACACCAATAAAATGAAGAGACTTGCTTGGGCCAAGAAACACGACATTAGACCGGTGGAAATCTGTCCTTTGGTCTGATGAGTCCAAATTTGAGATTGTTGATTCCAATGGCCGTGTCTTTGTGAGACGCGGAGTAGATGAACGGATGATCTCCGCATGTGTGTTTCCCACTGTGAAGCATGGAGGAGGAGGTGTGATGGTGTGGGCGTGCTTTGCTGGTGGCACTGTCAGTGATTTGTTTAGAATTCAAGGCACACTTAACCAGCATGGCTACCACAGCATTCTGCAGCGACATGCCATCCCATCTGGTTTGTGGGACTATCATATGTTTTTCAACAGGACAGTGACCCAACACACCTTCAGGCTGTGTAAGGGCTATTTGACCAAGAAGGAGAGTGATTGAGTGCTGCATCAGATGACCTGGTCTCCACAATCACCCGACTTCAACCCAATTGAGATTGTTTGGGATGAGTTGGACTGCAGAGTGACGGAAAAGCAGCCAACAAGTGCTCAGCATATGTGGGAACTCCTTTAAGACTGTTGGAAAAGCATTCCTCATGAAGCTGGTTGAGAGAATGCCAAGAGTGTGCAAAGCTGTCATCAAGGCAAAGGGTGGCTACTTTGAAGAATCTCAAATATAAAATATATTGATTTATTTAACACTCTTTTGGTTACTACATGATTCCATATGTGTTATTTCATAGTTTTAATGTCTTCACTATTATTCTACAATGTAGAAAATAGTAAAAATAAAGAAAAACCCTTGAATGAGTAGGTGTGCCCAAACTTTTGACTGGTAGTGTATATATGTATACACACACACACACACACACACACACACACACACACACACACACACACACACACACACACACACACACACACACACACATGCACAATTACTTTTGAATCAGACTCTTTCATAGACATTGCATCCTTGTCTGCTTTATTAATTGTTTTGCATATATCTGAAAAATCCATCTCTCTGGTTTCTCTGACAGTACCACCAGCTCCATGATGAGTACTTCACCAGTGCTGTAGTCCTCTCTCTAATCCTAGCTGCCTTGTTCGGCCTTGTCTACTTTCTCATCATCCCACAGTATGTATTAGATTATTAGTGGATATCATCCTACCACAGTATGTATTAGATGATTAGTGGATATCATCCTACCACAGTATGTATTAGATTATTAGTGGATATCATCCTACCACAGTATGTATTAGATGATTAGTGGATATCATCCTACCACAGTATGTATTAGATGATTAGTGGATATCATCCTACCACAGTATGTATTAGATGATTAGAGGATATCATTCTACCACAGTATGTATTAGATTATTAGAGGACATCATCCTACCACAGTATGTATTAGATTATTACAGGATATCATCCTAACACAGTATGTATTAGATTATTAGAGGATATCATCCTACCACATTATGTATTAGATTATTAGAGGATATCTGACAGCAACACATTCTGTAGCTCGCTCTCTCTCCCTCTATCTCTCTCTTTCATTTTACTATATGATGTCTGACAGCAACACTCTCTCTCTGTAGCTCTCTCTGTAGCTCTCGTTCCCTCTTTCTCTCTTTCATTTTACTGTATGATTTATTTATTTTTGTGACCAAATGTTTATTTATTTTGTCCTTTTTTTTATGTGCGGGGGGGGGTGGGGGGGTTACAGGTACAATATACAAATTAATATAACTCGTATTCACCTCTGGGCTGCCACTCAAAAATAAAAAACTTTTTTAAAAAGGTACATAAATACAAATTATTGATCATTATGATCATATTACAGAGTTAACAAATAGGAAAATAAACAAAAATAAGTGAGCCTCCACCCCCATCTCACTCTTCTCTTTTGATCTGCTGCCTTTTGAGTTGACTTACAACAGGCTCTGTCCACTAATAATAATAATATATACAGTGGGGGAAAAAAGTATTTAGTCAGCCACCAATTGTGCAAGTTCTCCCACTTAAAAAGATGAGAGGCCTGCAATTTTCATCATAGGTACATGTCAACTATGACAGACAAAATGAGAAACAAAATTCCAGAAAATCACATTGTAGGATTTTTAATGAATTTATTTGCTAATTATGGTGGAAAATAAGTATTTGTCAATAACAAAAGTTTCTCAATACTTTGTTATATACCCTTTGTTGGCAATGACACAGGTCAAACGTTTTCTGTAAGTCTTCACAAGGTTTTCACACACTGTTGCTGGTATTTTGGCCCATTCCTCCATGCAGATCTCCTCTAGAGCAGTGATGTTTTGGGGCTGTCGCTGGGCGACACGGACTTTCAACTCCCTCCAAAGATTTTCTATGGGGTTGAGATCTGGAGACTGGCTAGGCCACTCCAGGACCTTGAAATGCTTCTTACGAAGCCACTCCTTCGTTGCCCGGGCGGTGTGTTTGGGATCATTGTCATGCTGAAAGACCCAGCCACGTTTCATCTTCAATGCCCTTGCTGATGGAAGGAGGTTTTCACTCAAAATCTCACGATACATGGCCCCATTCATTCTTTCCTTTACACGGATCAGTCGTCCTGGTCCCTTTGCAGAAAAACAGCCCCAAAGCATGATGTTTCCACCCCCATGCTTCACACTAGGTATGGTGTTCTTTGGATGCAACTCAGCATTCTTTGTCCTCCAAACACGACGAGTTGAGTTTTTACCAAAAGGTTATAATTTGGTTTCATCTGACCATATGACATTCTCCCAATCCTCTTCTGGATCATCCAAATGCACTCTAGCAAACTTCAGACGGGCCTGGACATGTACTGGCTTAAGCAGGGGGACACGTCTTGCACTGCAGGATTTGAGTCCCTGGCGGCATAGTGTGTTACTGATGGTAGGCTTTGTTACTTTGGTCCCAGCTCTCTGCAGGTCATTCACTAGGTCCCCCCGTGTGGTTCTGGGATTTTTGCTCACTGTTCTTGTGATCATTTTGACCCCACGGGGTGAGATCTTGCGTGGAGCCCCAGATCGAGGGAGATTATCAGTGGTCTTGTATGTCTTCCATTTCCTAATAATTGCTCCCACAGTTGATTTCTTCAAACCAAGCTGCTTACCTATTGCAGATTCAGTCTTCCCAGCCTGGTGCAGGTCTACAATTTTGTTTCTGGTGTCCTTTGACAGCTCTTTGGTCTTGGCCATAGTGGAGTTTGGAGTGTTTGTGTTTGAGGTTGTGGACAGGTGTCTTTTATACTGATAACAAGTTCAAACAGGTGCCATTAATACAGGTAACGAGTGGAGGACAGAGGAGCCTCTTAAAGAAGTTGTTACAGGTCTGTGAGAGCCAGAAATCTTGCTTGTTTGTAGGTGACCAAATACTTATTTTCCACCATAATTTGCAAATAAATTCATTAAAAATCCTACAATGTGATTTTCTGGATTTTTTTTCCTCAATTTGTCTGTCATAGTTGACGTGTACCTATGATGAAAATTACAGGCCTCTCTCATATTTTTAAGTGGGAGAACTTGCACAATTGGTGGCTGATTAAATACTTTTTTTCCCCACTGTAATATGCCATTTAGCAGACGCTTTTATCCAAAGCGACTTACAGTCATGTGTGCATACATTTTTACGTATGGGTGGTCCCAGGGATCGAACCCACTACCCTGGCGTTACAAGCGCCATGTTCTACCAATTGAGCTACAGAGGACCACTAACTCTCCCTCTTATTTGTCTCCTCTCTCTCTCCCCTCTTTCTTCCACTTTCTTCCTCCTCTCTCCTGCTGCTGTCACCAGGGGAACAGTGGTTCTGGTCCTATTGGTCTTCTGCATCTGTTTCCTAATAGTTTGTATCATGTACCTGCATGTCACTAAATTACAGGTAAATGTCTGCTTGATGCCTTGGTCACCATCTGATTTAACATGTTATTTTACTTCTTCACTCACTCACTTTTCTGACTGGCTCATTAGCTGTAAGTAGTTTTCCTTGGGTAGGTCAAGTGGTCACAAGAAACTCTTGGCCCAAGCTATAAGTAATTTGTGATAAGTTAGCACTGGTAAGTTTAATTGAGCAAATATAAAAAAAAATGTCTGACATCGGCAAATATTCTATTATATTTTCATAAGTACCGGTAGTCTATGATGGGAATCTGCTGTATGTAAGTTGATGTCAATGGCCTTCAGAACATTTTGTAAATCACACTGTTTGCCTTCAAACTCAATGCTAAGTCTATTAATTTCAGCTTTTGTTGAGGTTGACAGTTTGACTTTTTCCAACTTCCCCAAACCCCTCAGGTAATATTATATAAATTAAGTGTCTTTTCAAATTCAAATTCTTACAACTCTCCCTCCCCTTTCCTCCTTAATCTCTTTCTCTCTCTCTCTCTCTCTCTCTCTCTCTCTCTCTCTCTCTCTCTCTCTCTCTCTCTCTCTCTCAGTGTTTTCCAGGGTGCCTCACCATTCAGATCCGTACTGTTCTGTGTGTTCTCATAGTGCTCTTAATCTATGCTGTAGCCCAGGCCTGTGTGGTAAGTAGGGTTAACATCATGGCACGAAACCACCAACACTCATATTCATTGCAATACACTTGAACTCATTAATGTAAATGTCATGTCAATCAAATATGCAAGGACCCAACCTTTGAATTACTGCTTGAGAGGCATTAGCATTTGCCATACTCACTCCTCTCCTCTCCTTTCATCTCCTCTCCTATCTTTTTCTCCCAGGTGGGCTGCATGCCGTGGCTGTGGGGCAGTGACCACCACTCCAACAGCTCAATCATCAACATCGACGCAGGCCCGCTACGCAGTTTCAACCATACCATGATGGAGCTGCCGTGCGACGGTGCCCGCTACGCCTTCCTGTCGTGCGTTGTGGGCACGCTGACACTGGCACTGTTCCTGCGCGTCTCCTGGATGCCAAAGATGGCGCTGTTGCTCCTCCTGGGGGTGCTGTATGTCACTGTGCTGGAGCTCAGCGGATTTAGACGCACCGCAAGGTAAGAGAGAAGACTAATCAGACACACATACTGTTGGGTGAGAGAGGACACACACACGTACTAGGGATGTGTATCTTTCCCTTTCAAGACGATTCGATACGTATCTAGATACATGGGCTCCAATACGATACAGGAACGATACGTTTTAGTTTGAAATGATTCAGTGCGATTCGGTTTGATTAGAGAACGATTCGATGCGATTCGGTTCGATGCAATACGATTCGATGCACTAACATTTGTTGCATAAACACATTCATTCTCCATTCTACCTATAAAAATTATCATATATACTGATTGTTTAAAGCAAAACTACCAAAACGATTGCTGATGGTGAACCTGAACCATCAAAATAAAATTGATTGTAAGCCCCGTTCAGCAGGTAGGATATAGACAGATGTGAGTTGTGTCTCCATTAGCTTACTTTTAAAAAAAACACAATAAAACAAAAATTTTAACAGCGCATAGATAACAATAACCTATCAAATTACATAGGTTGTCACTTAACTAATAAATCCTAATATCATGCAAGCCATTTTAGCATTTGAATGCTGAAGGTGCCGCGCAGATTTGCAAGATCAGGAACAGGCCGCCTACCTCCTCGCTTGGTCAGCGTACGAAGCTGGCACAGTGCACAGTTTGACTAGGCTACTGATATTCCCTGGGGTTGTTCTCGGCATTCAAAATGACATGTAGATCAATGACTGTCAACATAGTTACATGCAGTTCGACACTGAAGGAAAGGACGCATCAGTTGTCACAAAATATGAGCTTTTTTCGGAAGGTCGAAAGAAACTAATATGAGCCACAAAAAAATAATAATCGATGATTCATAACGTTTGAATACATTTTCTGACCGATGCATACCACATTTGGATCGGTTTGGGGTCCATACAAAACATAACATTTGTATTTGTATTTATTAGGGATCCCCATTAGCTGCTGCCAAGGCAGCAGCTACTCTTCCTGGGGTCCAAACATATTAAAGCACTTACATTACATATAAAACAAAATATAAAACAGTACATCATATGACATTATTACACCACTACCTATCTACAATACGAAATGTTTAATACCACCATACAACAATATCACAATGTGTGCGCATGCATGTGTCTATACCCTTCTGTGTGTCATATCATACTAAATGGAGTGTCTCGGATTTACCTACAGAATAATACGAAATGCTCTGAGACCAGGTTGCAGCGCAGAAGCAGTCGTATCTTAAACATTTGAACTGTGGAGCAATGCGTATTGGTGAATCGTGACATCCCTAACCAATACACACACTGGCGCACATACACTGCCGGGCGAGAGAGAGGACCGACACACACCATATGTATAGAAACAAGTACACAGTAAGCAGGATGAAATCGAAAAAATTAACAAACACACCCATCTTCCTCCCACTGTCAGGCCTAAAGATACAGCCTTCAGATTATACATGGCAGTAGTGTCAGCCACAGTTTCCTCTTGGTTCGATCTGGAGTGGGAACAAACAAACAACAGTCACAGGGACATTTACATTTTGTGGGGACGTGTGGAGAAGAGGAGTCTTTTCTTATCCTCGGCCTACACACTCTCATTGGAGCTCTTTGATGAGGACACACACAGTACATGCTCATGAACTCTAAATCAAAAGGCTGAGCCAACAATGTGTGCTTCAAATCAAATCAAATTGTATTTGCCACATGTGCTGAATACAACAGGTGTAGACCTTACAGTGAAATGCTTACTTACAAGCCGTTAACCAACAATGCAGTTTTAAGAAAAATAAGTGTTAAGTAAAGAAATAGATAAGTAAAAATAGATAAGTGCTTGTGCTTGATTCAGGCAAGCATGTTAGGTACTCCTGCTCAGAACCTAGGCCCTAGTGCAGCTCAGAGCACAGACCCACTGTATAGCAACAAACAGATGGCTTACTGTATAACGCTGGAATACTTTGATATCATTGAGATAGAAAACGACTCATTGTTCTCTAGAGGGGCATTATTTTCCCTAAATACTATATCCGTGCTGAATGAATGCTGTTAACTCACTACTGGTTTAAGTCCCCCTGTCCGTGTTTTCCTGGGGTTGTTGCTGACATCACCATCAAAGTTGGTTCTCAAAAAGTGGGGGGTCTCTCCACATCACGCCTGTGAAGTTGTACTCCCCACTGTATTTATCTGGTCACCCACTCCTCCTTTTATTAATGATGTGGTACCGTCCTACTGTATTATGTTGCTGACGTCTCTGTTGGTCTGTTCCCACAGTGGGTGGGTCTCTCTACATCTCCCTACTTCCCCTATTAATTTATGATGTGGTACAGTCCTACTGTGTACCTACTTATATTGCTGACTTCTCTGTTGGTTTCTCCCACAGTGGGGGATCCATAGTGTTATATCTCTGTGGGGATGGAGGGGGGTCTCTCCATATACTTCAACTCCCCTTTTAATTAATGATGTGGTACAGTCCTTTTGTATATGTTGCTGATGTCTCTATTGGTTTGTCCCACAGTGGAGGGTCTAATCTCCAGATCCGGGGCTATGAGCCCATCCTGTCCCTGCTACTGTTCATCAGTGCCCTGGCCCTCCACTCCAGACAACTGGACCTCAAACTACGACTGGACTTCCTTTGGGCCACACAGGTGTGTTTGTGTGTGTGTGTCTCTGTGTGTTTCAGGGCCTTGTGCATCTCTCTTGTCCTATGCATAGATCTAGCTAGCTTATGAAACCATGCTAAGTTTACTCTATCATCCAGCCTTCTGTTGTGACCATACCATGCCAAGTCAACTATTGGGTTTTAAGGAAATTGGCATATTTGGATGCTTTTGGCTGCCATGTGCCAGGCTATTGGCATGGTTGGTTACGATAAGACAAGGCTGATATTGGCATGGTTGGTTACAATGGGACAATACTAATATTGGCATGGTTGGTTAGGATAGGACAAGGCTGATATTGGTATTGTTGGTTATGATAGGACAACGCTAATATTGGTATGGTTGGTTAGGATAGGACAAAGCTGATATTGGTATTGTTGGTTACGATAGAACAACGCTAATATTGGTATGGTTGGTCAGGAGAGAGCCACTCAGCTGGTAGGACAGTTATAGCCTCTAGTAGGGTTTGGCTTTAGATTTGGACCATAGATATCCTATTACATTACTATATAGTATTCTAATTCTTAATTATATGGTTTGGACCTTTAGCTATTGATAGCTATTGATTCTACCTAGTGCTCCTTATCCACAACGTCAGGCTAACACAGCGCCTCAGTCCTGGTGTACATTTAGAGCTTTTACTGACACCTTGTGGGAAGAGCATTGAACTGCAGGCTTGAGTTGTACTGTGGGGTGAATATAATGTTCCAGTTTTATTCAAATTGGTGTATGGTATTTGTGGGTGCGTGTGTGTGTATGTGTTGTCAGGCAGAGGAGGAGAGGGATGGCATGGAGAAGGTCAAGCTGGACAACAGGCGGATTCTTTTCAACCTGCTTCCTGCTCACGTGGCACAACACTTCCTCCTGTCCAACCCCAGAAACATGGTGAGTCCTATGGATGGACGGACGGACGGGCGGATAGACGGATAGATGGCATTGATGTTTCATAAAGGATATAACCCCTCAAAGTCTAATAGGATTAACGATACCTTGTCATATGTATAGTTTAAGGATGACTATCTGTTCTTCTATAGGATCTGTATTACCAGTCCTATGCCCAAGTCGGAGTGCTGTTTGCTTCCATCCCCAACTTCAATGACTTCTACATTGAGCTGGATGGGAACAACATGGGAGTAGAGTGTCTGAGACTACTCAATGAAATCATTGCTGATTTTGACGAGGTGACGCCCTTTCGGCTGCTACAGTTAACTGGGGGATTAACATTAGAATGTGTTCTATTCTTCTGTGTATAGGTGTGAATCTTGTTTCTTTTTCCACAGCTCATGGATAAAGATTGCTATAAGGACATTGAGAAAATCAAAACCATTGGCAGCACGTATATGGCAGCAGTGGGTCTAGTCCCGACCATCGGAACAAAGGTGTGTGTGTGTGTGTGTGTGTGTGTGTGTGTGTGTGTGTGTGTGTGTTTGTTAAATAAAAAAAAGATGAAAATAACAAGGACAATGAATGAATGTGATTATGACATATAATATATGTTTTACTTCCTTTCTCCTTTCTACAGGACAAAAGATCTGTCTATGATCACCTGAGCACAGTGGCAGACTATGCTATTGAGATGTTTGATGTGCTGGATGAAATCAACTACCAGTCATACAACGACTTTGTCTTGAGAGTGGGTATCAACGTGGGTCCGGTGGTGGCAGGGGTGATCGGGGCTAGGAGGCCTCAGTATGATATCTGGGGTAACACAGTGAACGTGGCCAGCCGCATGGACAGCACCGGAGTCCCTGGCAAGATACAGGTACCGTATTCAATTATGAGTTATGTTTGAGTCTTGAGGATTGGCCCTGAGTAGATTGGTGTTGGTGAGTAAATCTCATTGTATGACAGTGGTTTAACCTCTCTCTCTCTCTCTCTCTCTCTCTCTCGCACTCCCTCCCTTCCTCCCCCAGGTAACAGAGGATGTGTACCGTATCCTGGGGGATAACTATGACCTGGTGTGCCGGGGGAAGGTCAGCGTGAAGGGTAAGGGTGAGATGCTCACCTACTTCCTGGAGGGCAAGGTCCACAGTGCGGGCTGCGCCACCACCTCCTCCGTGGTGCGCTCTGCCAGCCTGAACCGCCGCGCCCACTCCTGCGGCAAGGCCAGCGTTCCCACCAAACTGGGCAGTGTCAACTCTGTCGCCAGCTTCACAGTTCGCGCCAGCATGGTTAGCCTCGGTGGCATGGGTAACAGCAGCTCTAGCCCCAGTGTAAGTGTCAGCATCCACCCCATGCCATGCTTGCCCTCACCCTGCGTGCCCACTCTGGGAGAGGAGGATGAAGAAGAGGAGACAGATGTCGATGTGGGAGGAGTGGTGGTGGAACGGGTGAAAGAAGTGGCGGTGTAGGGAGGTGGAGAGAAGTGCTGCACTGTTGTAAACGAGTTCCGGACCTCCCGGTCCTGGGCTATCACATCCGTCAGGAGTCATTGGGGGTCCCACTATAGACTGTACCAGGGTCTCCTGTGGGTAAATGGGACACTGGGATACTGGGACAGCCCACTGCACAATGGAGGGATGCTCCTCCAGGAGTTACCTGGCTCTGAGGATGGTCAGACTGGACAACTGGACAATCACACCAAGGATGGCTGCACAATAAAATCACGATTGCAATCAACCTGCAGACTTGATTGAGTTTGTTGTTACATAAATAGTGACTTGCCACTGTTTGCAACCAAACACAATCAACTGAAGAATTCAGGCTTCCAGCATTGGAACATCAGGCTCTTCGTGACATTACCAGGAGTATGAGTGAGTGTGGCAGCCAGGTGATAGTGTGTTGTCCGTCTGTGTGTGTACACTCCCAACAGGGGGACATGCACAAAGTACAGCCCAGTATTATCCACATAAGAAGACTGAACTTTTTTATGTCTTCTTCTCTAATTATGCCAAGGATACATTCCATCCTTCAAGGTGTAATAACATTTCTATGTAGGCTACTTTTATTCTGTTTACTGTACGTACGCTATGCATGCAAATGTGTATTCATACACAAGTATTTATATGTGTGTATGCATGTGGGTGTTCGACCTTAAATCTTAAACGAAATAGCACAAATACAATTTTTATACATTCAAAGAGTTCTCAACATCTCAAAAGGCTTTTGACACAACGTCTTTAGTAGTGCATGACCTGTTAGTGCTGGTCTGGTTCCCCCTCGAGTGTAAACCAAAGCAAGATCCTGTGGTTTAGTACTTCATCCTTCACAACAGGCGCACTACTGGCGTCTAGGTGTCTGGCTTTCTAAAGCAAGTCATGGTCAGGGAGGTTAAACACTCAATAGGCAAGATATATGGTTTACTTCATATTACATATTTTAAGTCTCATGGATCCAAACAAATAAACATGGCTGTTTAGTAAGACTGTTTAGAACCAGAATTGTCTGGTTTTAGATAAGGGTAATTCACTTAGTGTTATTTCTAATGTAGGGAACCAGGTGCAACACACACAGTCAGACGTAGCTTTGTTTGCATCCATGACCTTGTTGAGCTAGTGTATTGATCAAGGCTTGTTATTCGTCCATTGCTCTGCTCTGATAGGGATTATGTGTGGGAGTGTGTGTACTGTGTCGGCTATACACGCAGCAGGCTGTGGCCAAGGCTTTGAAGTGACAGTGAGGTCGGTAAAAGAGGCATTGGGTAAGGTACGTTGGCTTTGACCCACAGAGCGATGCCCTCATCCCTGAGTCCCTGATGTGCGCTATAGAACTTTAGTTAATGCCAAACCTGGAGCAGTCACTGTAGTATTAACGGTAGTAATATATACATTCTGTATATCTTACACACAACCACCAACACTTACGTATGCATGCTCGCACCTACACACACACACACACACAGACATGCACCCCTGCATGAATCACAGACACACAAACACACACACACACACACAAAACAGTATTCTGCAAATACGTACAGACTTAGCAACCTCTGTGGCAGCTGTAGAATCACAGTGTTTCCACCTCCTATGCTGTAGACTTTAAACCTGACCATTAGATAGAGAGATGACGAATTTCACTTGATCTGCAAAAATGTAAATACATCAAGATTCAAGTATTTTGCCTTACTTCTATAAAAGCTTACAGTGATTGAAAAATGCCTTTTTAGCACATCACTTTGATACGCAGACTTTTGTAAATAAATGACTACTACAGCTGTAAACAACGTTGTATCTTGTACAGTGTAAAGTTGGGTTATTTCAGATTTTGTAATAAACAAACATTATTGATGTACAAAATACATTAACTTTGTTGATGTGCGTGTGTGATGTAGGAATTAGGCCAAGATTCTGGAATGCTGGCATTCCGGGATGCCACGTCATGTCCTTGATAAGCATGTCGTTTGTCGCTCAACGAAATCCTCAAGTCACCTTTCAAATCACCTTTCAAATCAGGACCACCATGGTCCAAGTGGATGTAGGTTACACGATATACAGTTGAAGTCAGAAGTTTACATACACCTTAGCCAAATACACTCAGTTTTTCACAATTCCTGACATTTAATCCTAGTAAAAATTCCCTGTCTTAGGTCAGTTAGGATCACCTCTTTATTTTAAGAATGTGAAATGTCAGAATAATAGTAGAGAGAATGATTTATGTCAGCTTTTATTTCTTTCATCACATTCCCAGTGGGTCAGAAGTTTACATACACTCTATTAGTATTTGGTAGCGTCGCTTTTAAATTGTTTAACATGGGTCAAACGTTTCGGGTAGCCTTCCACAAGCTTCCCACAATAAGTTGGGTGAATTTTGGCCCATTTCTCCTGACAGAGCTGTTGTAACTGAGTCAGGTTTGTAGGCCTCCTTGCTCGCACACGCTTTTTCAGTTCTGCCCAATCATTTTCTATAGGATTGAGGTCAGGGCTTTGTGATGGCCACTCCAATACCTTGACTATGTTGTCCTTAAGCCATTTTGCCACAACTTTGGAAGTATGCTTGGGGTCATTGTCCATTTGGAAGACCCATTTGCGACCAAGCTTTAACTTCGTGACTGATGTCTTGAGATGTTGCTTCAATATATCCACATAATTTTCCTTCCTCATGATGCCATCTATTTTGTGAAGTGCACCAGTCCCTCCTGCAGCAAAGCACCCCCACAGCATGATGCTGCCACCCCCGTGCTTCACTGTTGGGATGGTGTTCTTCGGCTTGCAAGCAGCCCCCTTTTTCCTCCAAACATAACGATAGTCATTATGGCCAAACAGTTATATTTTTGTTTTATCAAAACAGAGGACATTTCTCCAAAAAGTATGATCTTTGTCCCCATGTACAGTTGCAAACCGTAGTCTGGCTTTTTTATGGCGGTTTTGGAGCAGTGGCTTCTTCCTTGCTGAGTGGCCTTTCAGGTTATGTCGATATAGGACTTGTTTTACTGTGGATATAGATATTTTGTACCTGTTTCCTCCAGCATCTTCACAAGGCCCTTTGCTGTTGTTCTGGGATTGATTTGCACCAAAGTACATTCATCTCTAGGAGACAGAACGCGTCTCCTTCCTGAGCGGTATGACGGCTGCGTGGTCCCATGGTGTTTATACTTGCATACTATTGTTTGTACAGATGAACGCGGTACCTTCAGGCGTTTGGAAATTGCTCTCAAGGATGAACCAGCTTGTGGAGGTCTATAAAAAAAAACTGAGGTCTTGGCTGATTTCTTTTGATTTTCCCATGATGTCAAGCAAAGAGGCACTGAGTTTGAAGGTAGGCCTTGAAAAACATCCACAGGTACACCTCCAATTGACTCAATTAGCCTATCAGAAGCTTCTAAAGCCATGACATCATTTTCTGGAATTTTCCAAGCTGTTTAAAGGCACAGTCAACTTAGTGTATGTAAACTTCTGACCCACTGGAATTGTGATACAGTGAATTATAAGTGAAATAATCTGTCTGTAAACAATTGTGGGAAAAATTACTTGTGTCATGCACAAAGTAGATATCCTAACCGACTTGCCAAAACTATAGTTTGTTAACAAGAAATTTGTGGAGTGGTTGAAAAACAAGTTTTAATGACTCCAACCTAAGTGTATGTAAACTTCCAACTTCAACTGTATACAAAATTATGTGGACTCAAATTAGTGGATTCGGCTATTTCAGCCACACCCGTTGCTGACAGGTGTATAAAATCGAGCACACAGCCATGCAATCTCCATAGACAAATATTGGCAATAGAATGGCATTGTTAAAGAGCTCAGTGACTTTCAACGTGGCACCGTCATAGGATGCCATCTTTCCAACAAGTCAGTTCGTCAAATTTCTGCCTTGCTAGAGCGGCCCCAGTCAACTGTAAGTGCTGTTATTGTGAAGTGGAAACGTGGTTTGTCGAAATCTGTGTCGAAGAACTTGGTTGGCCTGCACAGAGCCCTGACCTCAACCCCATCGAACACCTTTGAGATGAATTGGAACGACGACTGTGAGCCAGGCCTAATCTCCCAACATCAGTGCCCGACCTCACTAATGCTCTTGTGGCTGAATGGAAGCAAGTCCCCGCAGCAAAGTTCCAACATCTAGTGGAAAGCCTTCCCAGAAGAGTAGAGACTGTTATAGCAGCAAAGGGGGGACCAACTCCATATTAATGCCGATGATTTTGGAATGAGATGTTCGATGAGCAGGTGTCCACATACTTTTGGTCATGTAGTGTATGTTCTGTCTATGAATCAGCTACTAAGAGAAAAAACGAACTAACTACAAAATTGCCCTCACTATATAACTGGTCCATAGCTCATGGCCCCATGTCTTGTCAGTGTATGTGATTGACTCAAAGCATATATGTTCAATGTGTTTTTCCAGCTCCATTCCTTAACCTTTGAACCAACACGGTTCTTACAATAACAACTCGCCTGCTATGCTCCGGCTGCTCAAAGTCACTGACAACGGCAAGTTTACTGAGTCTGTCTGCATTACTTTCCACAGATAAACCTAAGAATGTCACTTTATCCCAAATGTTGCGTGTGGGCCAATGTTTTCAAATGTTTTCCCAGTGTTGATGTGTGGTTTTCCAGGGGCTCGCTCAGTGTAACTGATAAGTCAATACAGAGCTGGCCTGGCTTGCTCAACACTCCTGGTTCACCCAGTCTGTTGTGGTGTTCTAGTAAGGAGCCAAGGAAACAGTCAACGCAATTCCCTTTATGAGCTAAGCTACAATTTAGAAAAACACAATACAGTATTGTGGTCAGGAGCATTTAAATTGTATTGCTAATCATATCAAAACAACTAATCTAAATCATAAAAAGCTTGAAATGTGATGTCCTCTCCTTGTTTATTGCACAATAGCCTGTTATATTGGAGGGTATCTTGTCTTGTAGACAGCGCCGGAGAAGATGGCTGCCGTTTTACAGCCCTCTAACCATTTACATTTACATTTACATTTACGTCATTTAGCAGACGCTCTTATCCAGAGCGACTTACAAATAGGTGCATTCACCTTATAGCCAGTGGGATAACCACTTTACAATGATTTTTATTTTTTATTTTTTTTGTGGGGGGGTTGGAGTAAATGGGGGGGGGGGGGGGGGGGTAGAAGGATTACTTTATCCTATCCCAGGTATTCCTTAAAGAGGTGGGGTTTCAAATGTCTCCGGAAGGTGGTGAGTGACTCCGCTGTCCTGGCGTCGTGAGGGAGCTTGTTCCACCATTGGGGTGCCAGAGCAGCGAACAGTTTTGACTGGGCTGAGCGGGAACTATGCTTCCGCAGAGGTAGGGGAGCCAGCAGGCCAGAGGTGGATGAACGCAGTGCCCTCGTTTGGGTGTAGGGACTGATCAGAGCCTGAAGGTACGGAGGTGCCGTTCCCCTCACAGCGCCGTAGCATTTGTACTATTATGTGTGTTTTTCCGCGTTATTTGTAATTTATTTTGTACATAATGTTTCTGCCATCGTCTCTTATAACCAAAAAGAGCTTCTGGATATCAGGACAGCGATTACTCACCTCGTATTGGACGAAGATTTTTTCTTCAACGAGGCGGCCGCAAAGGATATCATACAGACACCCGACAAGGCCCAAATCCCCGTCATTCGCGTGAGGAAGAGACGGAGATATCGTGGACGTAGATCGGGGTGCCTTGTAAGGATCCGACGGCGAGCGAGTAAACTGCCTCTTCCATCAATCCTATTAGCCAATCTTCAATCATTGGATAACAAATTGGATGACCTAAGATTACGGTTATCCTACCAACGGGACATTAAAAACTGTAATATCCTATGTTTCACCGAGTCGTGGCTGAACGACGACAATGATAACATACAGCTAGCGGGCTATACGCTACATCGGCAGGATAGAACGGCTGACTCCGGTAAGACAAGGGGTGGCGGTCTGTGTATATTTGTAAACAACAGCTGGTGCACAAAATCAAATACTAAGGAAGTCTCGAGGTTTTGCTCGCCTGAGGTAGAGTATCTTATGATAAGCTGTAGACCACACTATTTACCAAGAGAGTTTTCATCTATATTTTTCATAGCTGTCTATTTACCACCACAAACCAATGCTGGCATTAAGATTGCACTGAATGAGTTGTACAAGGCCATAAATCAACAGGAAAACGCTCATCCAGATGCAGCGCTCCTAGTGGCCGGGGACTTTAATGCAGGGAAACTTAAATCCGTTCTACCTAATTTCTACCAGCATGTTAAATGTGCAACCAGAGGGAAAAAAACTCTAGACCACCTTTACTCCACACACAGAGACGCATACAAAGCTCTCCCTCGCCCTCCATTTGGCAAATCTGACCATAACTCTATCCTCCTTATTCCTGCTTATAAGCAAAAACTAAAGCAGGAAGCACCAGTGACTCGGTTAATAAAAAAGTGGTCAGATGACGCAGATGCTAAGCTACAGGACTGTTTTGCTAGCACAGACTGGAACATGTTCCGGGATTCTTCAGACAGCATTGAGGAGTACACCACATCAGTCACTGGCTTCATCAATAAGTGCATCGATGATGTCGTCCCCACAGTGACCGTACGTACATACCCCCAACCAGAAGCCATGGATTACAGGAAACATCCGCACTGAGCTAAAGGGTAGAGCTGCCGCTTTCAAGGAATGGGACTCTAACCCGGACGCTTATAAGAAATCCCGCTATGCCCTCCAACGAACCATCAAACAGGCAAAGAGTCAATACAGGGCTAAGATTGAATCGTACTACACTGGCTCTGACGCTCGTCGGATGTGGCAGGGCTTGAAAACTATTACAGACTACAAAGGGAAGCACAGCCGCGAGCTGCCCAGTGACACAAGCCTACCAGACGAGCTAAACCACTTCTATGCTCGCTTCGAGGCAAGCAACACTGAAGCATGCATGAGAGCACCAGCTGTTCCGGATGACTATGTGATCACGCTCTCCGTAGCCGATGTGAGTAAGACTTTTAAGCAGGCCAAGCTTCCTGCCATCCAGGACCTCTATACCAGGCGGTGTCAGAGGAAGGCCCTCAAAATTGTCAAAGACTCCAGCCACCCTAGTCATAGACTGTTCTCCCTGCTACCGCACGGCAAGCGGTACCGGAGTGCCAAGTCTAGGTCCAAAAGACTTCTCAACAGCTTCTACCCCCAAGCCATAAGACTCCTGAACAGCTAATCATGGCTACCCAGACTATTTGCACTGCCCCCCCACCCCATCCTTTTTACGCTGCTGCTACTCTGTTAATTATTTATGCATAGTCACTTTAACTCTACCCACATGTACATATTACTTCAACTATCTCAACTAGCCGGTGCCCCCGCACATTGACTCTGCACCGGTACCCCCCTGTATATATAGCCTCCCTACTGTTATTTTATTTTACTTCTGCTCTTTTTTTCTCAACACTTTTTTTGTTGTTGTTTTATTTTTTACTTTTTTTGATAAAAATAAATGCACTGTTGGTTAAGGGCTGTAAGTAAGCATTTCACTGTAATGTCTGCACCTGTTGTATTCGGCGCATGTGACCAATACAATTTGATTTGATTTGATTTGATTTAACAGTGAAATGCTTACTTACGGGCCCTTCCCAACAAGGCAGGGTAGCTATTTGGTTAACTATTTAACTATTTAGCAGTCTGTTGGCTTGGGGGTAGAAGCTGTTCAGGATCCTGATGGTTCCAGAATCATGATGGTTCCAGAACAGTCTATGACTTGGGTGGCTGGAGTCTTTGACAATTTTTAGGGCTTTCCTCTGATACCGCCTGGTATAGAGGTCCTGGATGGCAGGGATCTTGGCCCCAGTGATGCACAGGGCCTTACGCACTATCCTCTGTAGCGTCTTGCGGTCAGATGCCAAGCAGTTGCCATACCAAGCGGTGATGCAGCCAGTCAAGATGCTCTCAATGGTGCAGCTGTAGAACTTTGAGAATCTGAGGGCCCATGCCAAATGAGGGGGAAGAGGCATTGTCGTGCCTTCTTCACGACTGTGTTGACGTGTATTGACCATGTTAATTCCGTAGACACCGAGGAACTTGAAGCTCACGACCTGCTCCACTACAGCCCCGTCAATGTGGATGGGGGCGTGCTCGGCCCTCCGTGTCCTGTAGTTCACGATCAGCTCCTTTGCCTTGTTGACATTGAGGGAGATCTTGTTGTCCTGGCACCAAACTACCAGGTCACTGACCTCCTCCCTATAGGCTGTCTCATAGTCGTCGGTGATCAGACCTACCACCTTCGTGTTGTGGCGTTGGAGTCATGCACGTTCTCGCAGTAGTGAGTGAACAGGGAGTACAGGAGGGGACTGAGCACGCACCCATAAGGGGCCTCCATGTTAAGGGTCAGTGTGGCAGATGTGTTGTTGCCTACCCTCACCACCTGGGGGCGCCCCGTCAGGAAGTCCAGGATCCAGTTGCAGAGGGAGGTGTTCAGTCACAGGGACCTGAATCCCGGAACATATTCCAGTCAGTGCTAGCGAAACAGTTCTGTAGTTTAGCATCCGCTTCATCGGATCACTTCTGTATTGAGAGAGAGAGAGCCATGTATGTGTTTCTGTGTGTAGAGTAAAGGTGATAAAGAGTTTTGTTGCCTCTAGTTGCACAGGTGACATGCTGGTAATTTCAGTTTCCCTGCATTAAAATCACCTGCCACGAGAAGTGCCGCCTCCGGATGTACATTTTTGTGTTTGCTTATGGCCCTATACAGCTCGTTGAGTGCAGTCTTAATGCCAGCATCGGTTTGTGGTGGTAAATAGACACCTACGAAAATATAGATGAACACTCTCTTGGTAAATAGTATGGTCTGCAGCTTATCATGAGGTATTCTAACTCAGGCAGGCAAAAACTCAATAATTCCTTAACATTAAAGATCACGCACTAGCTGTTAACAAAGAGACACACCCCTCCCCCCTTCGCCTTACCCAAGGCTGCCGTCCAGTTTAGACGATGCATGGAGAAACCAGCGAGATAGTTTCCTGAAATGAGTCACATTTTATGAATGAGAATGTTTTTGTTATCTCATCTGTCTTTGATTTGGGCAAATGCTATCCCTGCCAAACCAGGATTGGTGTCACTGTTTGTACTGCCATAACCTGTCTG
Organism: Coregonus lavaretus; assembly: GCF_964263955.1. NCBI lineage: Eukaryota > Metazoa > Chordata > Actinopteri > Salmoniformes > Salmonidae > Coregonus > Coregonus lavaretus. The sequence goes on from NC_140010.1 coordinate 16,996,568, forward strand.
GCACAGTTTCCTGTAGTTTAGGCCAAGGACTTGCCTGGTCAAACTGACTGACCGCTGCCCTCTCATTTTTGTTTCGCTTCACTTGTCACGTGATAAGTCACTATACTACTTAATACGTCTAGCAAAACAGAATGTGAGCTTGCGAGATCAGGATGGTGGATCAGGCTAAAAGAGTACCACCACTGCACTCAAATGAACCCACAGTGTGACACAAAAAATAGCAAATCAAACTGACCAGCTGATGGTGTTATGATGGCCTTGTAGTGTGTCCCATCAATCAATGTCTCTAAGGTTACGATTAATCAATAAAGAGGATGTAAGGTTAACCATATAGAGTGTTAAACTGCACAATCAGTCCTCTCTACAACATCACCAATACTACAGAGGTCAACATTGGAACAACTGAGTCTTTAATATACAAATACAACATTTCAGATGAGAGTAACTCTTGGTAGAGGTTGTCATCATAACTTGATTTCTGATCGTAGGGCACTGGGTCAGCTAGGTAGGTTGACACATTTGCATAATGTGTCAATTGACCACCCTGGCTTCAATTATAGAATAATCAAGACAATTGTGAACTGGTGTGTAACCAGACTGCATATAAACAGTTCTTGATATTCACTTCAAATAAAGTAAAGTAAACCCTCAGGGAAACAAACAATCATTACTCCATTCCTCGGCTAATTGATGTTATGGAGAATCGACAGCAATATGTAAGTTTAAATGTGTATATGTTTGTCTCTAACCAAAATTGTCTTTAGAAAAACTAGACTTTGAATAGAAAGTATGCAAATTAAAACGGTTGGCGCTGCTGTTGAAATTATCTGAGATTTTGCTAGCTTCAGAGTCTTCACAAATAATACAAGAATTCTATGTATTCTATCTAGCCCTGTAAAGTTGATCAGATTCACATGATCTATATACTAAAACTAATCAACTAATGATACAGCCGTTAGAACCTATCCAGGAAGAGGAAGAGGAGGATGAAGAGGAGGAGGTGGTGGTGGATGACAAGGGAAAGGACAAGGAGGAGAAAGAAGAGGAAGAGTCTCCACTAAAGGTGTGGAGGCAAAGCCGGCAGTCCCGTTCTCTGGACCAGAGTAGTGCTGCACAGGTGGAGATCTACAGTCTCTCTGTACCATATCCAACTACCACCCAGACCACAAGCAACCTTGGGGATGAGATTACTACACCAGGGTTCACCCTCCCTGGGAAACATAGAGCAGAGGCTGATGGGGAAGAGGATGGCACTCATCTGGAAGTAGAGGTAACCCACTGGGCACAGACGTCAATTCAACGCCTATTCTATGTTGGTTCAACGTCATTTCATTGAAATGACGTGGAAACAATGTTGATTTAACCAGTGTGTGCCCACTGGGAAGTAGCCAGCTCTCCCCACTCCTTCTCACTTTATATTTTTGTTGATGTTTTATGCAAGTATTGACATTTCAGCCCCAGCTAACCATCAACAGGAGAGGGAAACAAACATCTCGCACAAGGAGGAGACTCTCCTGGTCATCGTCAGATGAAGAGCTACCAACACCACAAGGACCACAGAAGAAGAGAGGGGAGGACGGGCAGAAGAAAATAGGTGCTAGAAGACGGAGAAAGGTGCCAACTGCAGTGAGTATCAATAATAAGCCTGTAGTCATGATGGTCTGGACAAACAAAATACATGTACATTCAATTATAGTAATCAAACACAAATGTTGATCATTTGTCCATGATACTCTCTTCACCGCTGTATATCCCATAGGATGATCCTTTCCCACAATGGCTGGTGAATTTGATGCACAACATTGAGGAGGCTACAACACATGAGCTGGTTGTTGAGTAGCCTTGCAACATGACTAAAGGGCATCCAATAAATCATTGCAAGACTGTGTGTCACTAAAGCATTACAATGCAAGAGAAATACAAGTGTCTGATTCATGAACATGAATAAAGGTTATCTGGACATTATCGAGGGTACACCTCCAATGTATCAATTGTGTTCACCAAGGCCAGCATTTCATCAGACTGGGAAAATAACAGGGTCGTTTCATGAAATGAGTCCCTTTTGGGTAGTGTAACTCGGTGAAAAAAGAAAACATTTTATTTCACATAATTTTTACATTCCCGTCATAACTTAATAAAAAACAAGTTTTCCCATTATGATAGTAAGAGCCTATTAAGTGCCAAATAATGTAACAGGGTTGATGATTTCATGTTAAATCAGCCATAAATTCCCTTAAGGAGGAATGGAAGCTTGTTGTGTGCAACAGGGAGCGGCAATTGAATGCAAGCTTCAAAAAAAGTATTTATTGTTAAAACTTTTCTAGCCTGTCTAAACGCTCAGGCGTTTTTCTTTTACGGCTGCTACGTTAGATTCATCTATGGGTAACAGGGTTGACGTGTTAGACGTCACAGAGGGACATGCTGAATTTTGACACTTAAGCAAGTCAGATGTATTTAATTTAATAATAATAATAATAATAATAATAATATGCCATTTAGCAGACGCTTTTATCCAAAGCGACTTACAGTCATGCGTGCATAAATTTTTTTGTGTATTGGTGGTCCCGTGGATCGAACCCACTACCTTGGCGTTACAAGCGCCGTGCTCTACCAGCTGAGCTACAGAGGACCATTTAACATGTGTTCTATATTAAAGGGCACTTCATTTAATATAACAGGCTTTTAAAATGCAATACTGGTGCACAGTTTCTACATAAAATATCAAAGGGATGCAAAAGGAACTCATTTCGTGGAATGACCCTACAACCTTTCACTGTCAACATATGACATTGTAGTTTCAGTTGGTGTCTCGAGACACTGACTAATAGTCCAGTCACTACACAAAGTCACCATGCTTTATCATGCGATGAAAAGCATGGGGTATCTCATAGAGGCACAGAGAGAGTGTGTGTATGGGGGAGGGGTGTAGAGGTGTTCAGTGTTTATCGTAGATCAAGTGTGATTAACTAATACTACACCAGGAAATTACCAATTAAAAAAGGCCTTCTCCAGACAAACATGTTATGGTTGCATGGTTATGTAACTGAGGGGATGATCATGTTTATGTGACCTGCAGATGACCCCTAAGTCCACCACATGGGCTGAATAACAAATATGATTTTTGAAAGTAGTAGAATCAAGTCATATAACTTCTGACCCTTAGGTAAGTCATGTACCGAAGGATGAATCTCAATGCACAACTTAACATCAATCCATCATTAGTTTGTCCCCCACATCATACACTATGTATGATCGAGGGGTCAAAACCGAAAAAACAACTCATTGATTTTGCAATGTTTTCCAACATCACCTTGTACAATCACTCCTTGTCCCAGAGTAAATATTGACGACAGGGCAGGCAGGCAGCTTCAGTGAACCCCAGTTCAGATCTACACACTCTACCAGAGGTCAACCCACCCAATACAGCTGAAGCTGCTCCTGCGCTGTCCAGCCAAAATGTTTAATGTCTGGAGTCACTGGTTCAAACATTAACCTCCCTGAGGGTCAGAGCTCTGTATAAATACTGCAGCTCCTTTGTTCTGAGAATTCAGTTCAGAAGGAAACCTACAGATGTATATCGTGCTTGTCATAAGTACTTGAGAACTAAGCAAAGACTACACTTGAAGATTCAAGACTACACTTGAAGAAGATTCAAGACTACACTTGAATAAGATTCATATCTACACCTGACTGTAGATTTTAGTTTCTTTCTACACCTGAAGATTCAAGATGCTTGGATTATATGACAAGTTGAACCTGCTGGCAGCGGTGTCGTTGTCCCTCCTGACCTCTCTGGCCCTGTCTTCCCCTGTGGTGGGCCCGGAGCCTATCCGCTGTGCCCCCTGTACCCAGGAGAAGCTGGATGAATGCCCGGCCATCTCCCCAGACTGTAAGCAGGTTCTAAGGGAGCCGGGCTGCGGCTGCTGCTTGGCATGTGCCCTGGAGAAGGGGGCCTCCTGTGGGGTATACACAGCCCACTGTGCTGAGGGGTTAAAATGCAGCCCTAGACCTGGGGATCCCAGACCCCTCCACTCCCTCACCAGAGGACAGGCCATCTGCACTGAGGACCAGGGTCAAGGTAGACTCAGCTTTCTGTCCTTACGTTTTTGTTTTTCATTCATTGATTCCTTCATTCAGTTATTACTTACTTATAAAGATGTTGGACAATCTACAAATTAAACCTTTTTTGACAACATAATCAAAAAGATAGAATGTAAACTTATGCAAAACATGGTATACTTACCCACTAAATTCTCTCTCTAATCCACAGAGGAAGTAGAGAGGGTGCCAGACCTCAGCTCCCTGCCCTACCTCCTGGGACTCAACACCCCCTTTGACACCAGCGATGATGGGGCTCAGGAGAGCATCAAGGCCAAGGTCAATGCCATCCGCAAGAAACTGGTAGAACAGGTATACACAGTATTCAATCTGAAGCAGGGGAGCCACTTTGGTTAAGAAGTGGGGGGTGACATAACCTGGTGGGGGGTCTGGGGGTCCTCCCCTATATTTTTTGGGGGGTATCTAAAGCTCATTTCCTGCATTTTTACACAATTCAATATGCCATCTCTATTCAGAACAAAAAATAAGCAAACATGCCCACATTCATCAAGCTAGGTAAGAGATCATTATGAAATATGATTAAGTGATTAATAAGACTAGACTACTTTTGATTGTCTTTATTAAGACATCCTCTATATCAAATTTCAGCCAGACCGACCAGCCAGCCAAAGCCGCCTGCACGCCCCCCCCCCCCCCCCCCCCCCCCCCCCGTAACCAGTAACTCAACTCTCTCCCAACACAATTCCCTTCCCAGTTCACACCTTTCATTTTATATTAATTCCCAAGGGAAAGGTTTGGAAACGAAAAAACAAAAAAAACATACTCCTCAAATATACATTAACACACAGAAACAGCAAATCCTCCATATAATTAATCTAATAGGACTAATAGTACTGTAGAGGTCTTTTTACTTGCACACAATATAGCTTGGTTGCCCCGTCCTGTCCCTAGGGGTCCACCACCCTGCAGCGCCCCAACACACCCCACTCAGCTTTAGGATCTTAGTGAAACATTCATTATTGGGTGTGTAAGTCCAGAGTGACAACCCACAGGACGGCAGACCCCAGGGCTAGGACTGAGCAGCCCAGCAGCTAGGGATTGCCTAAATTGGTATCTCCCCTGACGTGGGCATGTTTTCAATACAGACTCCTTTACTTGGGAGGCTAAGACACTGCATCGCAGTGCTAAAGGCCGTTACTACAGATCCGGGTTCGATCCCGGGCTGTGTTGCAGCCGACCGCAACCGAGAGACCCATGAGGCGGCGCACAATTGGCCCAGCATCGTCCGGGTTAGGGGAGGGTTTGGCCGGCTGGGATGTCCTTGTCCCATCGCGCTCTAGCGAGTTGCAGCGATGGAACAAGACTGTAACTACCAATTGGATACCACGGAAAAGGGGTTAAAAAAAAAGTAGGCTATAGAAATTGCTCAAGAGAAAGTGCAAGTCTCTTCAAACTACATCTAGCGTATTGGCTGATATAGCCCAGTAATACAACATAAGGGCCATATGAGAATCTCTGGTAATTTAACCTATTTCTGAAGTTATTTTTGGGCATTTGATATTGCCTATAGGGTGCAAAATTGCTGGGACCATGGCTGGCAAGTGAGCTGCGTCACATATGCCTAAAATAACATTGCGGGACTGTGGTTGGGTTTGGGACCTGTTCTTGCGTTAGCGGGTGGGAGTCGGACAGAAAGCCAGCAGGTGCGGGAGTGGGATGAAGAAATCGGTCCCACGCAGCCCTCTACTGTGCACCATGACAGTGAAGCACGTAACGTTAGAGCTGTTTATAACTGTGTCAGTGTGAAAAGTAGGGAATTAGCTTGGGAAACTAACATTACATTGCCATACTGACTAATACAAGTCACATTGCACTGAAAAAAACATCAGAATATCAATATTCAATCGTTTGGCCGACGGTTTCATTGTTTGATTCTAATGTCGCTATCTGACAGATAACTGGAGGCTAGAGCTGACCTGGCTGTGGTAGCTAGCATAGCTTATTCATTCACCTCAGTCGAGAGCGGATGAAACATTAGCTAATGTTACATGTCAGTTACAATACTAGCTCAGCACTGCAAATAAACATTAGTTTACTTTTTTTCTGTTAAGTTAAACAGCAGTTACCTTGCCAGCTACATCAATCAACTAAATAGTATCCAGTTCTGATCGGCTTGCTTTTACAACTAGGTGAAAGAGCGCAACACATATACACTGAACTATGCTCAACTCTCCCATGCTGGTCCAGCCAGCCTTACAGAAGCTTTGCCTTCACACAGCCTGTCAGCCCGCTCTGGGGTGTCCACGGGGTCCTAAATCCAGCAGGCTGAACACTCCAAACAGCCTACCCGACCGCTCGAAGGCGTCCATATGGTCCTAAAGCACACTGTTGGCGCATTTTGTATCACATTCCAATGATAAAACTGGGGAGGACAAAAATCCAATTTCAAAATGTGGGGGGTGGGGGGGACATGACCCCCCCCAGTCCCCAGTGAAAGTTGCGCCCCTGATCTGACGTACTGTCAGAGTTCGGTAGGTCTTCAGACTGTAATGGTGAAACAGGTGGGCACAACATACATCTGGGGCCTTATGTATCAAACTTCTCAGAGTAGGAGCGCTGATCTAGGATCAGTTCTCCCCTCTGCATGTAATCTTATTCATTGTGATCTAAAAGGCTAAACTCCCTTACAAAAAAATATTGGAGTTTTGAAACAGCAGTAAAAGTGCAGCAACTGCAGTCGACTGTGGTATTTTGGACGTAGTAATTGCAGAATAACTGCAGTGTACTGCAATTGAACTGCAGTTAAACTGCACTGTTACTGTAGTAAAAAAAACGGTGGTGAATTGAATGCAGTATTTGCAGCATACTGCAGTTATTCTGCACTCTAACTGCAATTTAGCTCTTAGCCACCAGAGGAAGCTGTAGCCATTTTAACAAAAACTACCAAGCCAGCCTCAGTGAGAAAATGTTATTGCCTTGTGATGAAATTTGCTTTGCATTTTACCACATGATGATTTAATCTGTTTCAGTCAGATATAAAAACTTATTTCATCATGTATTCTGTGTCCATCTTGCTGTGTTGTATTGTATCAGATGTTGACTGTTCTCTTTGTCTTATATCCAGGGTCCCTGCCACATTGAGCTGCATGCAGCCCTGGACAGGATAGCCAGCTCTCAGCAGGAACTAGGAGAGAAGTTCACCACCTTCTACCTCCCCAACTGTGACAAAAATGGCTTCTACAAGGCCAAGCAGGTTAGGCCTACCTCCAGAGCTGCCCCAATACAGAGGGGTAGGTGTGTTTAGCAATAGCATTAGCTCATTAGTGGTTGATAGTAGGACCAGGGATTTTTCTTGTGATCTGACCAGGAAAACATTTATCAATGCAGTGAAGTTGATCCATGTAATTTAATATATTTTCCCCTCTTCTGTTGTGTTCTAGTGTGAGTCGTCTCTGGTGGGACCCCCTGCCAGCTGTTGGTGTGTGTCCTCCTGGAATGGGAAGAAGATTCTGGGATCCAATTATCTACTAGGAGGCTCAGAGTGCCAGCAGGAACTCACTCACTAAAGCATGGACGCTCTGACACACATTTACAGTATGCACATTCACAGGCAAATGCATGCACACGTATTGACACATATACAGAGTATTTTTTTACTCAGCTTAAACATGACTAAACACACATAGGTCTCCTCAAACCTACACACATCCACATCCACCATATATACTGACTTTCTTTTACAAACACGTACAAATACATACTCATTCACATAAGCACACAACATAACAATTTATTTAAAAAAAAAATAGAAATTGCTCTTAATTTATTTACGTGACGTATCACGCCTTATTTATTCAAAATGCATATGTGCTTACTAGTATGAACCATTTGTAATTTTTAGATTATTTATGTCTCCTATTTTTTGATTGTAAATAGGGCAACAGTGTATACATTTGTGTTTCTGACTAAATAACTCCATCTTTGAAGACCTCAGGTCTCCAGCTCTGCCAAACCCAGTTCAGGGTCTTCAGAATCTGTTTTTGATTCATTCAACCGGGTGGACCCGGGCACTGTAAATGAAACAACACAGCCATTCATTCATTCATTCATTCAACATGTTGACAGTGTCGGAATGTATTCTCATTGACATTTCTTCAATGGGTATCGGGGAAATACTTCAAGTTCCACAAGTATGCATCTGGTGGCCAGGCACAAACATATCACTGCTCATCCAAGCCACTGTTTGGTTTTGGGGGAGTTTTTCTGTCTTCATCTACCTCTACTGGTCTGTGCAGGTCTTCTGGTTTAGCAGAGGTTTATTGGGAAACTTCTTTCTCCCAACTGTCTGCACGTGCACCACCCTCCTCATTAAGTTCATTGTTTCATTTGTCTGAAAGGAGGTTCTCTTTTGTTTGATGAAATGTCTGTATTTATTATATATCAAACCCCTGTTCCTGACAGCAAGTCAGAAATATGTTACGAGATATGCTGCTATTACTTTTTGTTGGTTTGTTACAAATCATTTATAGCCTATGTTAGTTACTCTGTCGTAATTTTCTGCTTTCAATAAACACGTTAACCTCAATGTTTGTGTTTAGAGCATGTTTCTGTAGCATAGGACACGTTAGGACACGGCAAGTTTGGAGAGAGTTGAATGAAGACACCAATGCCAATAACTTCATTAAATTAAGTATTTCTTTGTGAGGAAACGTGTAACAGAGGTTCTTATATATCCCCTGGCTTTAACCCTGAGGCTGTGGGAACACTTGGTTCTCAACAAATTATTAGAAAAGATTCCTGGGTAAAGTCTAGAATAGTACCCTATTCCCTATAGTGCGCTACTATGGACCTGGTCAAAAGGAGTGTACTACATAGGGATTAGGGTACCATTTTGGACACCACTGGTGGGAATTCAAAACATTTCCAGAGCTAGCAACATGCAGGGTTACTTCTGCAACATCCTGCAACAAACACCTTAAGCCTCAACAGAACCTCTGGTGGCAATAGTTATGAGGGATATCAAGTTATAATTGTAAAAAAATAAAAAATAAAATAAAAAAGTATTCAGAATCTCAACATCATCAATATAATAATAATAAATCATTGACATTTAGAAATCTTAAGCATATTCAGACAACACACTTACAAAAGTAAATCACACAGCAATGGAAGCTAGTGTCAGCTTTATATACTTTTTTGATACAAGCATACAGCATATTGACCTTTAACCAAGGCACAGCTAAATGGTGAAAAGGAATCTCTGAAAACAGAAAAACAGGCACAAAAACACGCTCTCTTGCGCACACAAACACGCACACAAACACACAGTTGTGAAAGATAAGGGTTTGTACTGTTGCCCTTTATCCCAGTAACCAGCTTATGCAAACTGACAGAGATGACAGAGAGGAGAAAGAAACAACAATGACAACACTGTTGACTGTAAGGGAAGAAGTATTCAGACCCTTTGCTATTAGACTCGAAATTGAGCTCTGGTGCATCCTGTTTCCATTGATCATCCTTGAGATCTTTCTACAACTTGATTGGAGTCCACCTGTGGTAAATTCAATTGATTGGATATGTTTTGGAAAGGCACACACCTGTCTATATAAGGTCCCACAGATGACAGCGCATGTCAGACAAAAACCAAGCCTTGAGGTCAAATTGTCTGTAGAGCTCCGAGACAGGATTGTGTCAAGGCACAGATCTGGGGAAGGGTACCAAAACATTTCTGCAGCATTGAAGGTCCCCAAGAACACAGTGGCCTCCATCATTCTTAAATGGAAGAAGTATGGAACCACCAAGACTCTTCCTAGAGCTGGCCACCCGGCCAAACTGAGCAATCGGAGGAGAAGGGCCTTGGTCAGGGAGGTGACCAAGAACACGATGGTCACTCTGACAGAGCTCCAGAGTTCCTCTGTGGAGATGGGAGAACCTTCCAGAGGGACAACCATCTCTGCAGCACTCCACCAATCAGGCCTTTCTGGAAGAGCCACTCCTCAGTAAAATACACATGACAGCCTGCTTGGAGTTTGCCAAAAGGCACCCAAAGGACTCTCAGACCATGAGAAACAAGATTCTCTGGTCTGATGAAACCAAGATTGAACTCTTTGGCCTGAATGCCAAGCATCACATCTGGAGGAAACCTGGCACCATCCCTATGGTGAAGCACGGTGGTGGCAGCATCATGCTGGGGTGATTTCTTTCAGCGGTAGGGACTGGGAGACTAGTCAGGGTCGAGGGAAAGATGAACGGAGCAAAGTACGGAGAGATCCTTGATGAAAACCTGCTCCAGAGTGCTCAGGACCTCAGACTGGGGCGAAGGTTCACCTTCCAACAGGACAACGACCCTAAGAACAGCCAAGACAATGCAGGAGTGGCTTCGGGATAAGTCACTGAATGTCCTTGAGTGGCCCAGCCAGAGCCTGGACTTGAACCCGATCACATATCTGGAGAGACCTGAAAACAGCTGTGCAGCGACACTCCCCATCCAATCTGACAGAGCTTGAGAGGATCTGCAGAGAAGAATGGGAGAAACTCCTCAAATACAGGTGTGCCAAGATTCTAGCATCATACCCAAGAAGACTCAAGGCTGTAATTGCTGCTAAAGGTGCTTCAACAAAGTACTGAGTAAATGGTCTGAATACTTATATTTCTGTTTTTTATTTGTAATACATTTGCAAAAATTTCTAAAAACCTGTTTTTGCTTTGTCATTATGGGGTATTGTGTGTAGTTTTATTGTACACACACTCACAGACACATACAAACACACAAATACATACAGTAACATATCAAACATACAGAATTACTGTGCATGAGTCTCTGTCATCAAGTCTGTATTCATCAAGGCTAGCCCTCTGCAATGGAGTGAATGATGACATCTCATTTGTCCTTCTTAGAGGTACTGCCCTCTCAGTCCATGGATAATCCATCCACACACTACTTACAGTACATAGGAGCAGCACATAGCATTGGACGGTGTGTGTTGGACACAAGGAGTGTGATTGGATGAGTCCTCTTCTCAAGCCACTCCCCCTGCCCTGCCTTCCGTAAGGTCCTGTTGGCCAAAGTATCATCAATGCCAGCCAACACATGTCCAGGCCCAGCCATTTTGGACCCTTTTGGATCCCAATATTCTCATAGTTTCTCTGTGTGTTCATGGCTCCCTTTTCTTTCTCTCCCCCTCTCTCTCTCTCTCTCTCTCTCTCTGGCTCCTTCTTGCTGCTTAGGTCTTATTGGCTCTCAGAGTTGTAGCACTGGGCGTCTCCTCTCTCCTTCCCGTTGAAACCTGGCAATGGCTGCCCATACTTGTCGACACACCAGCAAAACCCTCGCTTTCTGCCCTTGGATGGACGGCACTGTGTGTGTGAGTGAGAGAGAAAGTGCGAGAGAGAGAGCAAGCGAGAGAGAGAAACAGAGAGAGAGTTACAGAGAGCGAGGGAGGGAGGGAGAGAGAAAGGGAGAGAGAAACAGAGAGCGAGTTACAGAGAGTGAGGGAGAGAGTTACAGAGAGAAAAAGAGTTACAGCGAGAGTTACAGAGAGAGAGGGAGAGAGTTACAGAGAGAGAGGGAGGGAGTTACAGAGAGAGAGAGTTACAGAGAGAGAGAGAGAGAGAGAGAGAGAGAGAGAGAGAGAGAGAGAGAGAGAGAGAGAGAGTTACAGAGAGAGAGAGAGAGTTACAGAGAGAGAGAGAGAGAGAGAGTTACAGAGAGAGAGAGAGAGTTACAGAGAGAGAGAGAGAGTTACAGAGAGAGAGAGAGAGAGAGAGAGAGAGAGAGAGAGAGAGAGAGAGAGAGAGAGAGAGAGAGAGAGAGAGAGAGAGAGAGAGAGCGAGAGGGAGGGAGAGAGAGAGTTAGAGAGAGAGAGAAAGAGTTACAGAGAGAGAGGGAGAGAGTTACAGAGAGAGAGGGAGAGAGAGAGAGAGAGAGAGAGAGAGTTACAGAGAGAGAGAGAGAGTTACAGAGAGAGACGGAGAGAGTTACAGAGAGAGAGAGAGAGAGAGAGAGAGAGAGAGAGAGAGAGAGAGAGAGAGAGAGAGAGAGAGAGAGAGAGAGAGAGAGTTACAGAGAGAGAGAGTTACAGTGAGAGAGTGAGAGAGTTACAGAGAGAGAGAGAGAGTTACAGAGAGAGAGAGAGAGAGAGAGAGGGAGAGAGTTACAGAGAGAGGGTTACAGTGAGAGCAGGAGGGAGTTACAGAGAGAGGGTTACAGTGAGAGAGGGAGAGAGATACATACATGGAGAGAGAGTACAAGAAAAATATTTATGCTTATGCCGTACATAATTACCAATAGACGCCGTACAGTAGATCATCTAGCACAATGGCCATCTAAAATGACTTGAAGTGGGACATGAAGTGGTTAAGGACATTAACGTCCATTTTGTGCTGAGGACCTGAGGAGACTTGGCCATGGGACGCATGCTGGTGGTATTTTGAGCTGCTTTTACGGTCTACCTTCAGTTACACACACATATAGAGAGCTTTAAGGTAAACAGAAACCTGGTCAAATATTTGCTTAGGCCCGTTTGTGAACAACTGAGACCCAATATCTATTTTCAGCGAGCCGGTGGCCAGTACAAATCATCTGTTGCTGATTATACCCCAAAGCTCCAAATTATGGGTACTACAAATGACTTACAGAGTCTCTGGAGCAACCCAAGGGCTGTTATTTTACTGCCAATTTGACTAAAGGTCAGACTCCTCTCTAGTAAAACATGCAGCCATTAATTTGAAGGGCAAAGGAAGGCGAACAAATGGCATCGCTCTCTAAAAGAGTTGATCAGAACGGAAGTCAGTCCTTTCTCTGCTTGATATTACATGTGTCTAGGTATCTGACCTCAGAGACCATAGGATAAGCTCAACCCTGTGAGAGCGATGTGGTAGAGTAGAGTTTATGTATTGGACTGTCCAGTCAAAATATGACTATCATGTCTACTGTATCTTAACTTTCTAATATTGGCACCCATTATCATGTAATTTCCCTTCTCCTAACAAATTATGTTTTATTATAATTTAATCTCTATGAACCATCAAGTAATATAATTTTATTAAAGTACACATGCTGAGAGGTTTGGTCATATTTTCAGGACAATGTCATTAAAAAGTTGGAACATTGGAGTCAAAGAATAACTCCACTAAATAGTAGCTTGGGAATCTAATAAAAGTAATAAAAAGAAGACCAAACCCAAGAAAAATGCATTTAAAAGCTGCTTTAAAAGGTATTTTAAATGCAAGTCTCATGCATAATCACTTCGCCATTTCCGCCATCTAACTCCACATGCTGTACTTTATCCTCCAAACTATGTATACATTTATAGTTAATAAGACATGTTGAGTCTGAGACTCATGGGAACCGCAGAAGTAAATTCCCAGACATTAAATGTCTGCCACTCCCTCCCTGCCTGCCATCCCTGAGGATACACATACGTACATTTTATATAAACAAAGACAATGAGCCTGGCGTTTTGGTAAAGCTGGTTATGAGATGATTGCAGGTCAAACAGAGGCACGTCCATTAGGCAAGAGACTCAGTGCTGTGGCGTGTAATAGAAATGTTGCTTTGCTTTTGGTGGATGCGATGATGGCGCTGGTGGACTAAGTGCCTCCATATGAACGCATCAGGGACACTCATTTATTATAAACCATTTGTGGGCGGACCAGGACCACGCAAATGTGGGAAATGGCTGAAGATTCTATTTTCGGCACTGCTTTTTCAAAAGTCAGGAAATTATTTGAATGAGCAGTGGGTGCCGGTGGCCACCTTGATGTCTGTCTCCCTGGGAGGCTTCACGTTAAACGGCCGCCGTTCGAGCCGCGCTGGGTGCTTTCTTGTGTCTGTGGTTCCATGTCTCCAGAGCCAACCGTCTGTCTCTATGGTCTACCCCAAATGGCGTGGCTAAGAAGTGATGAGGCTCTAATAACAAATGAAAGACGACTGCAGCAGATCTGGAGGAATGGATCTGCTCCAGATATGAATCTAGTACGCATGATGAGCCAATGACATTGGAATCTTCATTGATGAAGAAAGAGTAAGTGGGAAGATGATGGTAGTTACAATGTTCCAATGGGGGTGACTTTCCTTGCCTCTATAAAACTGTTCAAATAGGTGGGTCTGGTATCTGGGCTGATATTCCTTGGTGGAAACATGGCTATGACATTCAGTAATACAAAGGAGCCTGGGGGGACTGACTCATAAAATGGCATCTTTATCCCTACAGTGTGTTTGTATGATTTCCTTACCTGTCTTTTATTGTAGAAGCCCTTATTGTCACAGTTTGGGATGTGGAAGCCTCTGGGGTTGAGGATGTCTGTGATCTTCAGTCCTTTGAGGATACTCTCCATCTCTCTAAGACAGGGACCCTAAACATACACACAGACTATAATGACCCATATTACTTCTTCCAATCCAAAGCACTCTGCCTATTACCTACAGCTCAAATAATTATGTCATAGTTACCTAATGGCACTAATTTATCCTATTCAAATAGTGAAACTAACACAAGCCACAACAGTGTGCTTACTTAGTACAGTGCAATTCAATCTCTAGGAACTCAGACAGGGATGCTATCATTAGCATTAGGCTACACCAAGCTCCATCTGTAGCCTACCGCACTACCCTTCAGTAATACCCAAACAATGTTGGTACTAGGGATAAGAAGAAAGAGAGGCAACTAATAGGAAATGAATTCATCTGACCACCTTGTGAGGGCTTACACTTTGCTGAAAGCCGCTTAGAAACTAGCTAACGCTTTACACAAAGGGATAGGCCAGGGGATAAGGTGCATTCAAAGAGGCCCTAGAAAGGAGCCAACAGGCCTTGTCCTCAAGTCCAGCTCCAGTCACTGATCAAAGCAAATCAAGGCAAAGTTAATTCCTTGTGCTGCACTCGTTTCCCCGCCCCCGGGCCAAAGAGAGGATAAAAAATAGAAAGAGGAGGGAGGAGAGCGAGTCCAAACAGGCACACGCAAAGGGCCAATCCATCATCAGCTTGCTCTGAGACTCGGCGCTCCCCTCCAGACTGCCACCGCTCCCCTCCGTTCCCCCGGGAGGCACGCGGATGCCTTGCGGCGAAACGACAGGTTAGCCACAGAGGCAGCGCTACTGTACCCAATCACCGCCTTGCCAATCTCCCACCACCACGCCACCGCCAGCCGTCAGTACCCATACCCAGAACATTTCATCACCTGCAGACGGACAGAGAAAAACACCAAAACACTGAGGAAAGAGGGAGGAAAGAGGGAGAGAAGAGGAGAAGGGGGGAGAAAAACACCAAAACACTGAGGAAAGGGGGAGGAAAGAGGGAGAGAAGAGGAGAAGGGGGGAGAAAAACACCAAAACACTGAGAAAAGGGGGAGGAAAGAGGGAGAGGAGAGGAGAGGAGAAGGGGGGAGAAAAACACCAAAACACAAAGCGAAGAAGGATGAAGAGGAGAACATTCTTTAACACACTGTTCCTAGAGAAAGGAAAACAGTGGACCTGGTACTCACATACACTGGCTCCTGCTTGGATTCCAGGGAGAAGTTCTGTTGGTCTGTGCTGTGAGCTCCAGGGAGTTCCTCCATTTTGTAGCTCTGGGTCCTCTTCAGCTGCTCCCTGCGGATGACCTCTGCCTTGATGGGGTGGAGGGGAGAGGGGTGGTGGGGGACTCTGGGGGGGACTACATGAGGTCTGCTGGTGCTGAAAAGGGCTTGGGGGGCTTGGATCACTGGGGCAGTGGTGTTTTGCTCCTCCTCCTGAGTACCACCCACATTCTCTGTCAAAAATTATTTTGTTTGTGAGTTAATGTTGTTGTGGCACAATTGGAAGCATTCCCAATATTACATAACCATTTTATGTATAATGTATTATAAGTATGATACTTAGTATAATAATGCTAATGGATGTATGTTTTGATCACGTGAATGGTCTAGCTGTGCTGGTTCAGGTGTTTTTTTTTGTCTCTCCCTTGAAGTTCATCCAAATTAATAATAGTTGCACATTCATTACTGATGAAGACAGGAGGGTAGAGAGGAGACTTTGATGGTTAGATAACATTTTAAGATTACAAAATGTATATTAGTTTTGATTTACAATTGGAAACCACAATATAGATTGAAATTAAGTTGTATCACACTGTCCCAGTTGTATCACACAGTCCCAGTTTGAAAATTCCACAAAGTGATGAAAGAATCATAGAGAGGAACCCGCTGTAATACAGCGAAATTACAGGGTCAAACATCAATATCAACCAGATAATGAGTTAAAACCATGATATCAATAATTAAAATAGCGAAAATACATCATTCTTGCAGTGGAATTGACCATAATAGAAACCGACAGTACAATTGTGTCTATCCAATTGTGTCAATATTGGATATATTACGCGCAGGCTGGCTTCATCCTACAGGATAGCTCAAGGTGATAAATGATACTTTAGGCTACCTTGCATCCAGATGTTTAAGATGACAAGCAAAATTATTTATATTTTTACAGGCGACATTATTATAACAATATAATAATCATTTGGCAAACCATGCGTAAAAACCTTTACAAAATGCGTCCTCATCTTGGCATTTACCTTGTATCTCATTGATTGCAGGTAAAGAGGCGGTGGGTCTTTTAATGGTCACGTTCGCACACTGTCCTCGTCCCTCCAGCAGAGCTTGGAGAGGTTTCGTCTCGCCGGGCTGCTGCTGGCATGTCATCCCGGAGCCACATCTCCCCGTGTACACCCCGCACCGCTGTCCAAATGCCAGCGCGCAAGTCATGCAGCACCCGCAGCCAGTTTCGCGAACTCTCTCTGCGCAGTCCTTGGGCAACGGCTTGCACAGGAGCCGGGCTCCAGCATCACAAGGTTCGCACCGGATAACCGGCCCTACCGCGGCTGATATCCACGTAATCGATGCCAGAACAACTGTCATCCAAAGTGTGCGATAACAGGTCTCCATGGTAATGATATCGGGAGGGTCGTGGTGCGTATTGTCCTGAATTGAACTCTGCAGTGCGTATCTCATTCACATGAAGCCACTTTAGACAAAACGTCTCAATATATAGAGCCAGCCACTGCAAAGTCACACCCCCTCAAATGAGTTGCCTGTGGGATTGCTTTAAAGGGGGAATCAGCAGTTGCTACATGAATATTTTGACATACATTAATATGTACCCATGTACCCACGAATATAACTTATAAATGCCTCATGAGCTTAGTTCAACCCCATCACAATATAAGCTTTTTCTACTCCAATGTTTGTAAACAAAGTAAATGTAAACAAGCACTATATAGCCTCAAAACATGGTTAAAACTATAATGTTCATATCATGGATGGTCAGTCTTTGCATCCATAGCTATGTATATGAATTTGAGAGTGGTTACATTTCTCCAACCACATCCCTCATCTTTTTACTAAAACAGGGGCTTTTTTATTATTTCTACTGCTGAATGCCTGCCTCTTTAACTTCCACTCTCTGATATTTTCTGAGAAAACTTGCTTAGAAGTTTTGATGAAAAAAGTAGCCTAATAAATAAAACATATTTTTTGGTGTGCAAATAATTAATCAAATAAGCGATCCAAATAGGCAACAATCCATCCGATTGAACTTGATTTATTTCTAAGTCATTGAAAGGCTAATTCTGAAACAGATTGTTGTGGATTTTCTCTTTAGGGGTGCCAGCACAATAACTAACTTTATTTTAGTTTTATGACCTCTCTACAGACTTAAATTGGATGAACATTAAAAACAATAAAGCAAGACGATGTTTGACGTTGTTCTGACGGCTCTTGATTTCAGTCAGGGTATTTTCTGTGAACTTGACAGAGTACCAGTTTTAACAGGAATATAAACCTTATGCCCATGAAATTGGCAGATCACGTACCTGAAAGATAAATCAAAAGTGGCCAAATCAACATCAGTGTAAGAGGCTTGGAGGGGGAAAAGGTAGGCCAATTTACACAGAAATGTGTGTGTACGCACATGCAGGTGCATGTACAGTATGTGTGTGTGTGTGCGCGCGCGCATTTGCGCTGGATTTCACAGCACTACGCTCCATCAATCAATGTGGAGAAAGATCCCTTCACAAACCCGCTTACAATTTCCTTACTCCTGATTGAGTGCTTAGGCCAAACCAGGCCAATAGATTGACGCAAGTTCCATTGTTTGGTACAGGATTAATTGACTTGGCCTAGATAATGACGTCAGCTTTCTTTGGTTGTCTTTTTTCAAGAAATAATGACTTTGTGAGTGTGTGTGTGTTTGTGCAAGTGTGTCTGTGTGCGTGCGTGCATGCAGGCGTGCGTCTGTGTGTGCGTGTTGTGGCCCCATCCCAAAATGGCAAGCATTCAAACAGGTGACAGGTCAAGGAACTGAATTTCACCTGACATTACTCCAAGCAGTATTGAGAAGATTAGGTCATAAGTACATAGATTATTTGTAAATACAGTATGTGAGCAATGTAAGTAGCTCTTGATTATTTGATAAAATAAATAATGTAAACGACACAGCTACACTCCATTAGTATTTATTAAACTAATACAGGAAAGTCATTTCTGTTTTTACCATGCATATTGCCCCACATAGCCTACTAAACCTCTCATATTATCCACACAACATAGTAGTAGGCCTATGGAACATTGTGTAGTCACAAACCTAGTCTGGACTCGAGAATGTGTCAGCCGAACAACAGCTAGACGGACCCTCCTGACCCTGAATGTTTTTCTTCAACCTTACCTTTCAGGATATGATTCTGAGGTTCTGAGGATGTGTGACATAGCTCGAGCAGGTCAGTAGGCCTACATGGCAGTTTGCCAAAGCACATAGAGTCAGTGGGTTTGTTTCAAACCATTTCACCATAAATAACTTTGATCTTGAAATGAGAGGGAATAGTCGTCATATTGTATTTATACTTTCGATATTTCGCAATCCAGAGCGATGGGTCCAGTACAGCCTAAGATGAAGATGTTCCCCAGAACACAGCAAGGACAAGTTAACAGGAAGAGGGATTTTAATGCCACATGGTACAAATACTATTCATGGCTGGAATATTCACAAAGCCAGGACATGGCCCATTGTTTTGTTTACAGACACTTTTCACTACCCAATGCCCCTCAATCTGTCTTCACTTCTTTCTCTGGTTTTGCAAACTAGAAAAAAAAATCATAGAATCGCCCCTGATTTCAGTGCCCTGCTCAGCCTGAGCCAAGCCAGCACATGCCTCGCAGTCAGTAGTGTTGTCAGCCACCTTTAGAGCCCGGAACCAATTACATCAACCCTCAAGCTTCAGTACCAGTAAGTTAAATATTACTGCTGGAGCAATTGACTGTTCTCTCTCTCTCTCTCTCTCTCTTCTCTCTCTCTCTCTCTCTCTCTCTCTCTCTCTCTCTCTCTCTCTCTCTCTCTTCTCTCTCTCTCTCTCTCTCTCTCTCTCTCTCTCTCTCTCTCTCTCTCTCTCTCTCTCTATCTCTCTCTCTCTCTGTCTCTCTCTCTATCTCTCTCTCTTTCTGTCTCTGTCTCTGTCTCTGTCTCTGTCTCTCTCTCTCTCTCTCTCTCTCTCTGTCTCTCTCTCTGTCTCTCTCTGTCTCTCTGTCTCTCT